>NW_026596095.1:13846305-13865508 GCF_907164565.1 Psammomys obesus | reverse complement strand
CACACAGGGTTCGGGGTCCTTCTCCATCTGCTGTTAAGAGCCTCACAGTAAAGTTGCTGCTGGACAAATCCGTTGTTGCTGCGTTGTCCTTATCGGCGAGGGCTGCGCGCGACAACTTACCAAAGCTGAATCTAGACCAAGTCAATTAAATAGTACTATAACCCCCAAGGAAATAGAAGTGGACATGGAAAGTCTCCCATCCAAAAAAAGCCCAGGAACAGATGGTTTCAGCACAGACTTCTACCAGACCTTCAAAGAAGAGCTAACCCCAGTTCTCTTCAAACTATTCCACATAATAGAAACAGAAGGTTTATTACCAAACTCATTCTATGAAGCCACAGTCACCTTGGTATCTAAACCTCACGAAGACCAAACAAAAAAGAGAAATTCTGGGCAATTTCCCTTATGAGCATTGATGTAAAAATACTCAACAAAATACTTGCAAACTGAATACAAGAACATATCAAAGATATCATCCACTATGACCAAGTAGGCTTCATCCCAGGTATGCAGGTGTGGTTCAATATACAGAAATTCATCAATGTGATCCACCATATTAACAAACTGAAAGAAAAAAACCACATGAAAATCTCCTTAGATGCTGAAAAAGCATTTGACAAAATCAAACATCCGTTCATGTTTAAAGTCTTGGCGAGATCAGGGATACAAGGCACTTATCTAAACATAGTGAAGGCGATATACAGCAAGCCTATAGCCAACATCAAACTGAACGGCGAGAAACTTAAATCAATCCCACTGAAATCAGGAACAATACAAGGCTGCCCACTCTCTCCATATCTCTTCAACATTGTTCTGGAAGTCCTTGCTAGTGCAATAAGACAGTTGAGGGAGATCAAGGGGATACAAATTGGAAAGGAAGAAGTCAAAGTATCACTATTTGCAGATGATATGATAGTATACCTGAATGACCCCAAAAACTTTACCAGGGAACTCCTACAGTTGACAAACACTTTCAGCAAAGTGGACAGATATGAAATTAACTCAAAAAAAAATCAGTAGCCCTCCTGTATACAAAAGACAAAAGGGCTGAGAAAGAAATTAGGGAAGCAACACCTTTCACAATAGCCACAAATGGAATAAAGTACCTTGGTGTAACCCTAACCAAGCAAGTCAAAGACTTATATGAAAAAAATTTCAAGTCTCTGAAGAAATAATTAGAATAAGATATGAGAAGATGGAAAGATCTCCCATGTTCATGGCTTGGCATGATTAACATAGTAAAAATGTCCATTTTACCAAAATCAATCTACAGATTCAATGCAATTCCCATCAAATTAACAACACAATTCTTTACAGACCTGGAAAGAAAAATTCTAAGCTTCATCTGGAATAACAAGAAACCCAGAATTGCTAAAACAATCCTCTACAATAAAAGATCTTCTGGAGGTATCTCCATCCCTGATCTTAGGCTGTCCTATAGAGCAACAGTTATAAAAACTGCATGGTAGGGACATAGAAACAGACTGGTGGATCAATGGAGCTGAACAGAAGACCCAGAAATTGACCCACAAACTTATGGACACCTGATCTTTGACAAAGATGCCAAAACCATACAATGGAGAAAAGATAGCATCTTCAACAAATGGTGTTGGTTTAACTGGATATCTACATCGAAAAATCGAAATAGATCCATACTTATCACCCTGCACAAAACTAAATTCCAAGTGGATCAAAGACCTCAACATAAAACCACATACTCTAAATCGATTAGAAAAATAAATGGGGAACAGCCTAGAAGTCATTGGCACAGGAGAAAACTTTCTGAACAGAACACCAACAGCACAGACTCTAAGAGCAACAATCAATAAATGGGACCTCATGAAACTGAAAAGCTTCTGTAAAGCAAAGGACACCTTCATCAAAACCAAACGACAGCCTACAGACTGGGAAATGGTCTTCACCAACCCTTTATCTGACAGAGGGCTAATATCCAGTATATATAAAGAACTAAAGAAGGTGAAAAGCAGCAAACCAAGTAATCCAATTAAAAAACAGGGAACAGAGCTAAACAGAGAACTCTCTGTAGAGGAATATCGAAAGGCAGAGAAACATTTAAAGAAATGCTCAACCTCATTAGCCATCAGGGAAATGCAAATCTAAACAACCCTGAGATTTCACCTTACACCCATCAGAATAGCCAAGATGAAAAACTCAAGTGACAACACATGCTGGAGAGGTTGTGGAGAAAGGGGAACCCCCCTCCAATGCTGGTGGGAACGTAAATTTGTACAACCACTCTGGAAATCAATCTGGCGCTTTCTCAGACAACTAGGAATAGCGCTTCCTCAAGATACAGCCATACTACTCCTAGGCATATATCTAAAAGATGCTCAAGTACACAGTAAGGACATTTGATCAACCATGTTTATAACAGCTTTATTTGTAATAGCCAGAAGCTGGAAACAACCCAGATGCCCTCAACTGAAGAATGGATTCAGATATTGTGGTACATCTACACAATGCAGTATTACTCAGCAATGAAAAACAAGGAAATCATGAAATTTGCAGGTAAATGGTGGGACCTGGAAAGGATCATCCTGAGTGAGTTGTCTCAGAAGAAGAAAGACATACATGGTATATTCTCACTTATATATACACATATAATATAGGGTAAACTTACTAAAATTTGTACATCTAAAGAAACTAATCAAGAAGGAGTACACTGACTAAAATTTCAATCCAAATCCCAAAAGGCAAAGAGGATGGACATCAGAAGAAGAAGAAAACAGGAAACAATTTAGGAACCTTACACAGAGAGCCTCTGAAAGGCTCTGCCCTGCAGACTAACAAAGCAGATGCTGAGACTTATAGCCAACTGTTAGGCAGAATACATGGAATCTTATGAAAGAAGTGAGAAATAGTAAGATCTGGAGAGGATAGGAACTCCACAAGGAGAACAACAGAATCAGAAAATTTGAACACAGGGGTCTTTCCAGAGACTCATACTCCAACCAAGTACCAGGCATGGAGATAACCTAGAATCCCTGCACAGATGTAGCCCATGGCAGTTCAGTGTCCAAGTGGGTTACATAGTAATGAGAAGAGGGACTGCCTCTGACATAATCTGATTGTCCTGCTCTTTTATCCCTTCCCCCTGATGGAGGAGCAGCCTTACCAAGCCACAGAAGATGACAATGCAGCCACTCCTAATGAGATTTGCTAGACTAGGTTCAGAAGAAAGGAGAGGAGGACCTCCCCTATCATTGGACTTGGGGAGGGGCATGCATGAAAAAGGGTGAGGAAAGGTGGGATTTGGAGCTGAGGAGGGGTTCATGTGGAGATACAAAGTGAATAAAGTGTAATTAATAAAAGTTAAAAAAAAAAGAAGAGAAAGTTGGGGATAGCTTGAACTCATTAACGTAGAGGCAATATCCTGAACAGAACACTAACAGTCAGGCACTAAGATCAATAATTAATAAATGGGACCTCATGAAAATGAAAAGCTTCTGTACGGCAAAGGGCAGAGTCAATAGAACAAAATGGCAGCCTAATAAATGGGAAAAAATCTTCACTAACTCTCCATCCAACAGAGGGCTAATACCCAAAATATACACAAGCCATTAATTTGACTTATATGAATTACACTGCAGCTTACTTCTAGTGATGAAGAGTTTGTCTATTAAATCCCCAGAGTGTTGATTTTGTTTAAAATTTCATACCAACTCTTAGACCATCAGTCATGTTGATTTTCAATAAAAAATAAATTATGACTACTAAGCTAACTTAGATTAGAGAAAAGGCAGTGTAAAGTGAGCATTTTTTATGGCTAAATGCATTTTAAGGTAATTTTCTTCATGTTGTAAATAGAATGGACCCATTATGTATTACCCAGGATCAATACTTGTTTTTAATCCATTTTCTTTTTTCTAAGCCTATCGCTAACCCCCCTCTTATCTGTGTGTGTATGTGTGTGGTAAACACATGAGTGTATGCTTCTCTGAAAGTCAGAAGTCAATATTGGATGTCTTCCTCTATATATCCATCCAGTTTTTGGAACTCACCAATTAGGTAAGTCTAGATGACCACAAGCTCCAATAAATTTCCTGTCTCCATCTCCAAAATTCTAGAAGACATCCAATTCCAAGGTCCAGAAAAATATTTTCAATAAAAATAATAAAAGAACACTTTTCAACCTAAAGAAAGAGATGTCTATAAATATACAAGTAGCTTATAGAACACAAGTAGGTTGGACCAGAAAAGAAAATCCTCCTGCCACATAATAATCAAAACATTAAATATACAAAACAACAACAAAAGAGAATTAAAATCCTCAAGGGAAAAAGTCCAAGGAACTTAGAAAGGCAGACCCATCAGAATTACACCCAACTTCTCAAAAGAAACTCTAAAAGCTTGAAGGACCTGGGCAGATATTGTGCAGACTCTAAGAGACCACAGATGTCAGTCCCAAATACTATATCCAGCAAAATGTTAATCACTAAAGATGGAGGGAAAAAGATATTCCATGACAAAACCAAATTTAAACAATATCTATCCACAAATCCAGCCCTACAGAAGATACTAGAAGGAAAACTTCAACTCAAGGTGGCTAACTATACCCACGAAACACAGGAAATAAATAACCCCACACAGCAGACCCAAAAAGGAAGCACTCTCTCTCTGTGTATCTCACATACAGACACAGACACATACACAGAGACACACATACACACACAAACACATAGTACCACCACTACAGTCAAAATAACAGGAATATATAATAATTAGTCATTAATATCTGTCAACTTCAACGGACTCAATTCTCCAATAAAAAGATATAGGCTACCAATGGATTTGAAAACAAGAACCATCATTCTGCTACATTCAAGCAATAAACCTCAGCAACAAAAATAGACATTATATCAAAGTAAAGGGCTGGCAATAGCTTTTCCAAGCAAATGGTCCCAAAAAGCAAGCTGGAGTAGTCATTAATAGTCATCTAATAAAACTGACTTTCAACCAAAATTAATCAAGAGATGGGGAAAGACACTTCATAATCATAAAAAGAAAGTCACGAAGATGACACAGCAATTCTGAACATCTATGCCCCAAATGCAAGGACACCCAGATTTGTAGGAGAAACATTACTAAAACTTAAACAGTACATTGAATCCCAGTCAAGTCATTGGTTCTTTTTGATAAATTATATTTCCATACTCTGGTGCCCTTCCTTGGAGCCTTCTACATTTCTTCAACCCTGATTAACTCAGTGGACCTGAGTTTTGCTCAGCATTATCCAGGGCCAAGAGGAAACATGATTCTGCTCTCCCTGCTTCAACCACTGGCTCCCTGGTTCTGATTGGTCCTGGATTGGCACTGTAGCTGTTGCTTCTCCATTCACAATACTGTCTGTTGGGGGAGTTCCTGGCCTGGCAAGCCATATCTGCCATTAACATGACCTTTTGCTGATGGGAAATGTCCTTACTCTCAGAGGACAAATCCCTGGGACAGGCTTGATCAGCTTCAACTATATTGTCCTAATATGGATGCATCCCAGAAGCTTTTTAGTCACAATTTGGCTTTCTGTCATTATCCCTCTACCCATCCACCCTTAGGAATTCTGTCTACAATTCATCCAGGCAGACCTCTTGATTTACCATTTTCTTATCTCCTTTAGACTACTTTTACACTTTACAGACACACTGAGATCTGTTAAAAGCCTTTGCTACTGTATGAAAATCTTGCCCGGCCAAAGGGCTCAGCAAAGCCGCTAAAGCTCCGTAGCAGCCTCAAGGTCCTTTATGGATCAACCACCTTTTTTTTTTTTTTTTTTTTTTTTTAAATTGCTCTGTGAACATAGTTCCTTCTGGCTCAGTGAACTAGGTTTCAAACACAGTTTCTCTTATTCCTCAGTACTGTTTGCCCCTCCTTTGTTGCTTTCCAATCTCCCACATTTACGCAGGGCTGGCAGGGAGATAACCAAGTGTTTCAATGGCTATGGTAAGCCAGTCAATCAGGGACTGGTTTCTCTACTACTGTCTCAAGTTATGCAGCTTTTGCTTAAGGATCCATGCTTTACTTAGGTTTCCTGCTATGAGAGCAGTCAGACTTATCCTATCTTCTTTCATGTCCCATGGTCTTGTAAGTCAGGCTGTGACAGGCTTTTTCATTGCTGTTTAAAGATCTTCTCCAATACCATAGGCTTATGGGCTGAATATTCCATGACTACTCTAGTTTATTTCATGTCACTATTGCTTTTTTCTTTAAATTTTTATTTTTTATGTTAATTACACTTTATTCACTTTGTGTCTCAGCTGTAGCCCCATCCATCATTTTGTCCCAATCTCATCCCCCCTCCTCATCTACTCCCAACACCCTTTCCAAGTCCACTTATAGGGAGGTCCTCCTCCCCTTCCATCTGACCCTAGTTTATCAGGTCTCATCAGGGCTGTATTGTCCTCATCTGTGGCCTGGAAAGGCTCCTCCCCCATCAGGAGGAGAGGATTAAAGAGCCAGTCACTGAGTTCATGTCAGAGATAGTCCCTGTTCCCCTTACTAGGATACCCACTTGGATACTGAGCTGCTATGGGCTACATCTGAGCAGGGGTTCTAGGATATCTCTGTGAATGGTCCTTGGTTGGAGTATCAGTCTCAGAAAAGACACCTGTGCCCAGATATTTTGGTTCTGTTGTTCTCCTTGTGGAGCTCCTGTCCTTTCCAGGTCTTACTATCTCTCTTTTCTTTTTTATTTTTATTTTTTAAGTCATTTTATTTTTTTTAATTTTATTTTATTAATTATACTTTATTCACTTTGTATCCCCCCATAAGCCCCTCCCTCCTCCCCTCCCGGTCCCATCTTCCCTCCCTCTTCTTCACCCATGCTCCTCCCCAAGTCCACTGATGGGGAGGTCCTCCTCTCCTTCCTTCTGATCTTAGTCTATCAGATCACATCAGGAGTAGCTGCATTGTCATCTTCTGTGGCCTGGTAAGGCTGCTCCCCCCTCAGGGGGAGGTGATCAAAGAGCAGGCTAATCAGATTATGTCAGAGGCAGTCCCTCTTCCCATTACTAAGGAAACCACTTGGAGACTGAACTGTCATGGGCTATGTCTGTGCAGGGGTTCTAGGTTATCTCCATGCCTGGTATTGGTTGGAGTATGAGTCTCTGGAAAGACCCCTGTGTTCAAATTTTCTGGTTCTGTTGCTCTCCTTGTGGAGTTCCTGTCCTCTCCAGCTCCTACAATTTCCCACTTCTTACATAAGGTTCCATGCACTCTGCCCAACAGTTGGCTATAAGTCTCAGCATCTGCTTTGATAATCTGCAGGAGAGACTTTCAGAGACCCTCTGTGGCAGGTTTGTAGGTTGTTTCCTGTTTTCTTCTTCTTCTGATGTCCATCCTCTTTGCCTTTCGGGATGGAAATTGAGCATTTTAGTCACAGTCCTCTCTTGATTAGTTTCTTTAGATGTACAGATTTTAGTAGGTTTATCCTATGTTATATGTCTATATGATTGAGTATACACCGTGTGTGTCTTTCTCCTTCTGGAACAGCTCACTCAGGATGATCCTTTCCAGGTCCCACCATTTACCTGCAAATTTCATGATTTCTTTATTTTTCATTGCTTAGTAATATTTCATTGTGTAGATGTACCACAATTTCTGCATCCATTCTTCAGTTGAGGGTCATCTGGATTGTTTCCAGCTTCTGGCTATTAAAAAAAAAAAAGGCTGCTACAAACATGGTTGAGCAAATGTCCTTATTGTGTACTTGAGCCTCTTTTGGATATATGCCTAGGAGTGGTATGGCAGGATCTTGAGGAAGTGCTATTCCTAGTTGTCTGAGAAAGCTCCAGATTGATTTCCAGAGTGGTTGTACAAGTTTACATTCCCACCAGCAATGGAGGAGAGTTCCCCTTTCTCCACAACCTCTCCAGCATGTGTTGTCACTTGAGTTTTTCATCTTGGTATTCTGGTGGATGTAAGGTGAAATTTCAGGGTCATTTTGATTTGCATTTCTCTAATGGCTAACGACGTTGAGCATTTCTTTAAGTGCTTCTCTGCCATTCAATATTCCTCTATAGTGAGTTCTCTGTTTAGCTCTGTTCCCCATTTTTTAATTGGATTACTTGGTTTGCTGTTTTTCAGCTTCTGTAGTTCTTTATATATACTGGATATTAGTCCTCTGTCAGATAAAGGGTTGGTGATGATTCTTTCCCAATCTGTAGGCAGTCGTTTTGTTTTGATGACGGTGTCTTTTGCTTTACAGAAGCTTTTCAGTTTCATGAGGTCCCACTTATTGATTGTTACTCTTAGAGCCTGTGCTGTTGGTGTTCTGTTCAGGTAGTTGTCTCCTGAACCAATGAGTTCTAGGGTTTTCTTCACTTTTTCTTCTAACCAATTTAATATGTCTGGTTTTATGTTGAGGTCTTTGATCCACTTGGACTTTAGTTTTGTTCAGGGTGATAATTATGGATCTATTTGCATTTTTCTATCTGTAGACATCCAGTTAGACCAGCACTATTTTGTTGAAGATGCTATCTTTTTTCCATAAAGAAATAAAGAAAGTTGCAGCTGAACAGTTTTTGGCCTTTAGAGAGGAAATGCTTAAATCACTGAAAGAAATAAAAGAAACTGAGGATTGTTCAAACAAACAGCTGAAGTAATTGAAGGGAAAACAGGAAAATACAATCAGACATGTGAAGGAAATCAACAAAACGGCTCAAGATCTGAAGATAGAATTGGAAAAATTAAAGAAAACAGAAATGGAGGAAATTGTGGAGAGAAAAAAACTTAGGGAAGAAAACAGTAACTATCTCTTCCTTTTTTCATAATATTCCCTGCACTCTGCCAAAATTTGGCTATGAATCTCAGCATCTGCTTTACATATCACTGTTGTTAGTGTCCCATCTACCCGTTGTATTATGTATTTTCTCTTTTTTTTCTAGTCGTTTGGACCTAAGCAGTATCTTCTTTTGCTTCTACCATTTATTTTTTCATATTCTCGTTTATTTATTTTTTTGCCAAATCAGAATTTATGGTGAAGGATGATAACATCATTTCTCTTTTCTGTCACAATTCCTCATTTATACAAATAAGTCTTGTTTAGCCATCATCTTAGCAAAAATACATATTTTCAGACTACACAACGGAGGCCCGAGAACCTCTGCCATTGCTTGCCAACAATCTTGATCCTCATGGACTAAGCTCAAAGACTGAAAAATTTCCTATAAACCTTTAACTGTTTACAGGGCATTTCCATACTCACATAGTTGACCTCAAACCTGATAAAGCAGGCATTCCACCTCATACCACATAGATATAGACTATCATCCTGGGTTTCCTCTCATAGACACTCCTAATCCCAATGATTCAGCTTTAGTTACATAGCTCACTACTTATAGCAAGAACCATACAAGCACTGTAATAACACAAAGACACATGAACACATGCCATATAGAAAAATACAACTGGAATTTCCTCTATGGATGTACTCCCTTGGGCTATTCATCTTATTTGCATACCCATGTTACTATGATCACTTTTCTCCAACTCATTTTTTTTGTTATTTTAATATATGTATATTTATTTGATTGTTGTGTCTATTATCCAGTGCTGGTAATTAAACCTCTGTTTTCATGAATTCTACACTTGACTTTGCCTTTGATATTTATTAAAAGAGGTGTTTTGAATTATGTAGACAGGTATTCACCATTTAGTGCTGTTATTTTTAGAGACATTGCTTAGCATGTGAGAGAAAAAAAATACTTTTCTCATGCATCAATAAAAACATAATATGAATTCATCTCCATCCAGATATCTTTCATTCTTAGGGATCCGAAAGCAGTCTACTCATATAAATGTAAGAATTGTAATTGTCCTCCCAGCCATGAGTGTCAATAATTTAAGCAATCATCAAATTCTACAGCTACAGTGTTTCCACACTCACACCTCAGCTGAAGAGATGGCAATGTTTTGCTGCATGCTTGTTTGTGTGAGGATGTTGGAGACCCTGCCATGTGGATGTTGGGACTCAAACTTGGGTCCTCTGGAAGAACAGCCAGTGCTCTTAACTTCTGAGCCATCTTTCTAGCCCCTCTCCAACTCATTTTTGGTTCTCTTTTGTTCCCGTGTGTGCACCAATTGTACTGTTTCCTGGGGAGAGACAGCACACACATCTGCTCACTCCTGACCGAGAGCCCACAATAGACCAAAGTATGGATACCACCAAAGTTTAACCTTGTAGACCAATGAGCTTTATTGGGGTTACTTACAGGAATATGGGGGAGGGATTACTTACAGGAGAAGTCAGGAACTCCAAGGGTTTGTTTCTGTTTGTTTGTTTTTGAGTGTTTGTCTGTTTTCAAGACACAATTTCACTCTGTAGCCCTGACTGTCCTGGAACTTACAGATATCCTTCTGCATCTGACTGCTGAGTGCTGGAATTAAAGGTGTGTGCCACCAACTACTTGACCAGAGACTCAAAGTTTCAACCCCTTCCTATCACATCCAGGTTCATATTTACAATCTACCTAACTTCTTTTGGCTAGAGGCCTCCTGAGTGCAGGCTGGTGATGGTGTCTCTGCTCATAACCTGCCATTTATAATTAAGAATAAGGGTCTGGGGCACACGTTAATGGTTAAGAGCATGTACTAGTGTTGCAGAGGACTTAAGTTTTTTCCAGAACCCATATCAGGCAGCTCATAATCATCTATAACTCCAGTTCTCGGTGATTAGATGCCTCTGGCCTTCATGGCAACATGCACTAACCTGCATGCGCGCGTGCACACACACACACACACACACACACACACACACACACACACCCCTACACACATGTACACAATTAAAATATTTTTTAAAATTAAATTAAGTATAAGAAAGTCTACAGATGTTGCAATGTTCACACATTAGTTTAAAATGCCCCTAAATACTGTCAATACATTTTTTCCCCTCAGCTCCCCACTTTGCCATTGTCATAAACATTTACTCTGATCAGGAGGTGTACTGTAGACCGAGTGAGGCCATTGATCTTTCGTACTAAACTGGGGTGCTCTAGACCCTATGATATTGCAAGTCTTTGCTTAGGTGTCTGCTGGTAGATAAAACGTCTCACAGGTCTGAGCCTGTCGAGGAGGGCCATGCTAATTCTACTGGCACAGGCTGCTCATTTTCCCCCTGAAATGAAACCTTCAAAAGTGCTTGGAGTCTAAAGCTTTCCAGAGTAAAGTCACTCCAAGTGAAAGCTGAGCTACACTTAAGCAGATTCTGGAGAGAAAAAAGTAATTATAGAAATACCCTGAGCCAGCCATTTCCTGAAGACTCTGAAGACCATGTCATTCAACTGCAATCAAACAAGATGAATATACCCTCTACTATTTGATGAATTTCCACAACTATAAGTATTCTTCCTGGGCTAGACTCACAAACACCTTACTTCTACCAGTTCAATTTCTTATGTGCTGTCTTTGGTGCACGGAATTAAAATGAGTTTTTAATACATGAAAAAATGGAAATGCAGAAATGCATCCTGCAGTGGCTCAAATGTTCAGAAATGCAAAACTTGCAAGTTTCCATAGAGTGGAAACTAGATAAGCTGCCATCTTGAGGCCTTTGCATTCCTGGTTCCCTCTGCTTAGAGTGCTGTTTTCCCAAGCAGGCAAATGCTTGATGGGTTTGTGCTCAAATATCTGTTCAATGTGATAGTCATCTTGTTGGGATACCTGATACTACTTAATGTGCCATATAATTTATTGTGTCTTAATTATCTTCTGCAAACTAGGATGGAAGCTCCTTAAAGAAGCTTATTTACTTACTTAGTGCTTAAAATTGTTTTTGACAAAATCCTATAAACATTGTTTAGAAAGAAATGAATGAAAAAAAAAGAATGGATATATATCTTTAGGAGTAACAAGAATTCTGTACTTAGAAAAATAAAGACATATATATTATATATCTTATATTATATATAATATATTATATACAATATACTTATATATTATAGTTCTTATAAAGTACACAGAGTTTTTCAAGATTTTTGCTTCATGAAGGAACAGGATTATGGTAAGCAAGTATCTAAAGAACCACAATACACAAAACTCACATACTGTGTCACCCAAACTGGCAAGTTTTATGGGTGCACATCTAGCAGCATACAGAGTTTTGACACAATGATTCTGATGTTTAATCATTACAGGAAACGTACGTATTAATATATGATTACTTAATCCTGAAATAACTATTATATATGTATATATATATATATGTGTGTGTGTGTACATATTTATATAGCTATGCATGAGGATTAGTTATAAACCTATGCATTCTATAGGTACTATTCATCTCATAATTATGATTTATGAGTTTTCTTCCTTATATATTTTTCAGCTTTTCTTTCTAAATTAACTAAAATGAGAACATGTTATATATCAGGTATGCAGGGAATGATCCACTCCACTGAA
Organism: Psammomys obesus; assembly: GCF_907164565.1. Taxonomy (NCBI): domain Eukaryota; kingdom Metazoa; phylum Chordata; class Mammalia; order Rodentia; family Muridae; genus Psammomys; species Psammomys obesus. Next base: position 13,853,094 of record NW_026596095.1, on the reverse strand, counting down.
AAATAATTCAAAGGCAATGAGAACCAGACAGTTTCTTGGTAATAACTTTCTTACTTAGAATACCAAAAGGACCTATCTGTCTTTTGTGGATTGCAGCTCTGTCTAAATTTTGATTTACACATTCAGTAAAAAACAGAATATAAATCTTGCTAGATCTGAAACCAAGCACACAAGTTTCCATGCTCACTCAGCACCTCTTCTCAAAAAACCAAAAAGTATTTGCATAACATTAATTTGCCGTTTCAAGCATTGCATTGTTTTCTGCAGGCAACCGTTGACTTTAATTAAGGTGATTGGCAGGTTACACACAAAAGAAATATTTCAAAAACTATTTGAAATAAGTCTCTAACCCTACTCTGCAAAAGTTTATTAGTAAAACACTATAAAACGACCAAGATTTTTTGCTTCAATTCTTAGAATAATAATTTTGTTTATTAATTTAAACTATGCATTTTGATTCCACTTCTGGCTCCAACATTAACAGGATGTTGAGTTCACACAGGTTTGGTTCCTAGTAGGTTGTGGTGTTCTCAGAAGGGAGCCTGCTTCACTCTCAGAGGGCCCTACTCATGCTCTCCAATAATATTTTGCATAGTCTTGGTCTCAGAGGCCCTTATTAAATCTCTGTAACTTTTCCTATTTTTTTTCCCATTCATCTTCTAGAAATGTTATTAGAGAACAGGATAGACATTCCAGCTGCTTTTTAATGACTTTACCAAACAGGAAGAGTTCTTCACAGCATGAAGAATATACTTATTCCCTGAACATGTAAGCTATATTCACGTCCTTTTCTGTCATTTTATTTTGGATCCATTTGCCTGTGCTTTGAGGTCCAGGCACACATATGCATTGAGATATCCAGCAAGACTTGAATTAACATTTACAATGTGTATATGTTTTACTTAGCCCCACACCTTGAAATTTGTCCTTTCTCTTTCCCTATTTCTGTAAATCTATCCAGTCTGCTCATTATCAAAACAAAGATTTGACATTCATGGGTCCATTGTACTAGCTGCTCTCTATGTCTGAGACCCTTTACTTGTCAGCAATGGAATTCTAGTCCACTCCTGGTTCAACATTCCTCAGATAATTTTCAGCTGTTCTTGGGATATCTACTCTGTTCTGTTCCACTCTAGAGCCAAAACAAGAACAACAACAAAACCTAAACAAAACAAACCAAATTAAAAAAAAATCAAAACCAACCAACCAAACAAACAAACATTGCTCTTTGCTCATGTGTATCTACAGATGTCTGTAGTTGTTAAAAGGAGAATTTAAGAATTCCTTCCATTCCATTTCTAGTGGCATAGAAGCTTGTTACAAGCCCAGCTACCCAGTTGCTAGATATGTGTTTTCTGTGGTACATTAAACAACTGACAGTGGCAGAGCTTTTGATGATGCAGAAATGCAAAATTTCAGAGGAAATAATGAACTCGCTGTGGTTTGATTGCTCATTTTTAAACATAATGATACCCTGGAGACAAGAGTAGGGTAAGTGGGTTAGGGTCACAGAAGATAACCACCAATGTGAATACAAGAAGGAAGTCATTTAAATGAATCTTATTGACTGCTTTACAAAGTCACAGAAGCTCTGGCTCTTGTTAGAAATTTCTTTGTAGTCATAGTTTTAAGGAATGTAATCTTAGGGCTCAAAGGTCACCCATGAGGACTTTGCCTTTGTCAGAGTGGCATTGTCTTGGCTTTGTGGCATATGTCCATAAATTGTATTGGCTGATATTAAGCTCTGTTACTTTCGTAAGAAAGAAAAAGAGTTTGGATAAGCATTGAAATTAAGTTAAATTAACCCAAAAGTTTTGCTCTGCATTTTACCACTTTAAGGCTTGTTCATGAGTTGGTTGCCCCCCTAACAGGCATGGCGCTATTGCATTAGTGGGCATAGCTTGTCCGGGAGGTCATGATTGTATCGTCTAGGATTGATTGTTGGTGGTTTTCCTTCCTCTGAAGCCTGCACAGCCAGTTCCATGATCATGAGCACCAGCCTGCAGGAAAAGAGTTTCCAGCTGAGATTCAGGTTGACTCTACTGTATTCTGTGTTGTCTTCAGGAATGGGGTCTTACCATCTAATTCTTGTGGGTAACTGAAAGCAATGGCAGTAACTTGTTTTATTCTGCCAGTCTTTGAGGCCTCTAGGACCACCAACAAAGAGAGGCATCTTGTATCTGGCCCTGGGATTTACACTTAAAATCCATGAGTTCTAGGAACTACACTGCCCACCTCTGTGGCTGCCTCCACTCAAACTTGTTTTTATTTTTAATGATGTAGTTTTGCAATCTTATAAAACAATGGCTTTTTCATAACCCTTTGTTTTAGTTAACCCTTTGTTCAACTGCTCCTTTTCTCTACCTTTCTACTCCATTCAATTTTTAAACCTTTCAGTGCCTAGGATCCCCTCTCTACTTTTATATCACATGTGTTTCAATATACTTTCCCACATAAATGCTTAACACACACACACACACACACACACACACACACACACACACACAGCTTGCTTCTTCCTTCCTGGCTTCTACAGGCATACACTTCAAACTAACACAAAACCTCAGCTAAACTCTGCATGATAGAAAACATATAGCAGTTACCTCACTCAGTATAATATTCTTCAGCCTTATCTAATTTACATGTATACATATATCATGTATCACATTTTTATTTTTCATTTATCAGTTGGTGGATATCTAGTATGATTCCATTTCCTAAACATTGTGAATGGAGTAGGAATGAACATAGACACAGAGGTATTTTTGTCCCAGAATATATATATATATATATGTATATAAATATATGAATATATACATATATATATATGTGTGTGTGTGTGTGTGTGTGTGTGTGTGTGTGTGTGTGTTTGATGGAGTGGTGTGCTTGGGTCAAACAGCTATTTTGTTCTTAGCTTCTTGAAAAATCTTCACACTAATTTATATAGGGGTTGCTCAGTGTACACGCCCACCAACAGTGAAAAATATTTCTCCTTTTCCTACTTAACCTTGCCAGCATTTACTTTCATTTTTTTTTTCTTGATAATTGTCATTCTGACTGGAGTGAGATGGAGTCTCAAAGCGGTTTTCATTTGCATTTCTCTGATGACCAAGAATGTTGAACACAAAGGTATTTTTTTCTATTTGTGTATATATATATATAGAAAAAATACCTATATTTTATATACCTATATACCTATATATATATATATATTTTTTTTTTTTTCATTTGAGAGCTCTTTGTCCATTCCATCCCCCATTTTTTAAACTGGTCTGTTTGTTACCTTAAGATTTAGGGTTTTTTTTTTTAGACCTTTGATATTCTATATAATAATCATCTGCCAGATATGATAAAGATTTTCTCTCATAATTGTAGGTTACTCTTCACTCGGTTGACACATTCTTTTACAGTGTAAAAGGTTTTTAATTTCATGAGCTCCCATTTCCCAGTGGTTGACCTTAGCTTTTAGGTGACTAAAGTCCTACTTTAAAAGTCTGTATTTATGTCTAAATTTTATAATATAGCTCCACTTTTTCTTTTAGAATTTTGAGGATTTGAGGGCTCACAATGAGTTGTTTCATCCATTTGTAGTTGACTTTCTGTGCCGGGTGAGAGAAAACACTCAAGTTCTAGTCTTTTACACTTTGACCCCAGTTTTTCCACCAACATTTGTTGTATATGCTATCTTTTCTGCAGTGTGTACTTTTGACTCCTTTGGGAAACCTCAGGATACTATAGTTGGATGGGCTTTTATCTCTGCTCACAATTCTATTCCATGAATTTGCCTGTTTTTGGCCAGTACCAAGCTGACTTTTATTAAAGGGGTTCCATAATATAGGTTTGAGATCAATATCATAATATCACAGCAGTATTTTCTTTGTTCATTGTTGCTTTATCAGAAATCTTTTGTTCATGTGATTGTTTTCAAATTTCTGTGAAAAATGACACTATAGTTATCATAGATATTGAATTAAATATATATATATTACATTTACACATTTTTACAGTATTAATTCATCTAATTAACTTCCACTGGGATACATTATTTTTGAATTTCTAATTTTTGGAAGAGTAATTTTGTCCTGAATTTTTCATTCTTTTTGTAGCAAAGTTACTCCTTCCTCCTGGACTGAAGGAAGCTTGGTATCTACAGACTTAATCCTCAAGCTCAGGGTACTGGATGTTACCTCCAACAACACTTTGAGAGTAAAATACTACAGAACCAATGAAATAGATGGGTAGGTCTTCTATGAAAACAGTGACAGCCGGTTAAAATCAACTGTTTCTTCCACTCCAGTAAGAACTTTGAGAGGATAATGAGACGAAGACAGTGCAGCGCATTCTATTAAATTCTGTCTAATGGTGCTAATAGAAAGGAAATAGGCTGAGCAAGACTAGAGACTTGTACTTGACCAACGAAGAAACATGAAGACTAGAAAGTTACCACAAAAGAAAGCCTGGAAATGTTACAATAAATGCTGCCTAAACATTAGTAAAACCAGAGAACTTATAATTAAACAAACAAACAAACAAAAAAAGCCGTGATTACTGTAGACAGCTGAGTCAAGTTTCTACTGCCCTCTGCCTCCCCAAATACTGGGATTAAAGGCGTGTTCCACCAGGTTGGGCTAGCTGCTGTAATTCTTTTTTTTCTTTAACTTAAATCTATCTATTTATTTATTTATTTATTTATTTATTTATTTATTTATTTATTTATTTAAATTTATTCACTTGTATCTCCACTGCAGCTCCCTCCCTCTCACCCTCCCAGTCCCACTTCTCCCTCTCTTCTCCCCTATGCCAAAACCCTTCTCCTCTGATAGGGGAGGCCCTCCTCCCCTTCTATCTGACCTTAGCTTATCAGGTCTCATCAGGGCTGGCTGCATCAACTTCCTCTGTGGCAAAGATGCACCCCCCCAGGGGGAGGTAATCAAAGAGCTAGCCACTGAATACATGTCAGAGACAGTTCTTGTTCCCCTTACTAGGACACCCAATTGGGAACTGAACAACCTCTGGGCTTGCTTTGAAAAGGGCATCTAGGTCCTCCTCATGCATGGTCCTTGGTTGGAGTATCTGTCTCTGTAGGACCCCCTCGGCCCAAGTATTTTGGCTCTGTTTTTCTCCTTGTGTTCCTGTCCCCTCCAGATCTTTCTATCTCTCTCATCTTCCATAAGGATTCCTGTACTCTGCCCAAAGTTTGGCTATGAGTCTCAGTATCTCCTTCGATACCCTGGTGGGTAGAGCCCTTCAGAGGTCCTCTGTGGTAAGCTCCTGTCCTGTTCCTTGTCTTCTCCTACTTCTGGTGTCTATTCTGTTTGCCCTTCTGAGTGAGGTTTCAGCCTCTTACCTAGGGTCCTCCTTGTTGTTTAGCTTCTTTAGGACTATAGATTTTAGTATGTTTATCCTATATTATATGGATAACATCCACTTATAAGTGAGTATATACCATATGTGTCTCTGTTGTAATTCTTAAGGAGCTCAGCACTGCTGAAGAGAAACATCCAGTACTGAACTAGGATGACAGAAAAGCTACAGTATAGGGGAAAAAACACTCCCTACATGAGCTTGAAGCAGAATTCTGCAGTGTCATCTATGTGAGAGGATTATGAAGGCATGAAAGATATAATGTTGAAGAGATCAAAGAGTCTTAGACTTTCAGAGATCAGCTGAGGCCAGGTGATGTGTGTCCGGGTGAATGTCATTGGAAGCCCCAACAAGCCATTATGTGGAATTTGGAAAGCAAAGCTTCTGTTCCTAGGGAGAGCCAGAAATACTGGTTTGAGAATTGGAGGAAGCCTTGAGTGAATGCATCAGAGAATGATTGCATTTAGAGACCATGCTTTGGGAACCACCATTTAATACTATCACTGAAATGTCTATATCTTTATAAACCTTCACTTATGTAAGCTGCCTTTATTATCCTCTTTGCCACATTTTCCTCTTTACTATAGCCTCTAATTTCTTCTCAAAGATCTCTATCTCCTTCCAGTCATATAACCATATGGACTTATCCATATGCTGCTGAGACCAAAATGCTTTAGTTCTAACTGGACTTTAAGCTTAATCATCTCATAGTATTGTCATGATGGCTACGTTATGAACCTCAGTAATCTTAGTCAAGACAAAAATAGGACTGTGATAATTCATGAAGCAAGAACATTAGCAACAGGTAATCAAGTATAGACTGTACAATTAATACAGACAGAGAAATTGCATTATCTTCTATTTTAAATGATTTCCTATAGAAATTTATATAAGCCGCATTCTGTCAAGGTTTTATAACTGTTTATTATATAACTTTATCCAATGATTGAAAATTCTGTTGGTAAGGTGCCCAAAGATAAGTTAGCACTTACAAAAATGAAAATGTACTAATATACTAATTTGGACCATTAGCTATTTGACAGGGAAAATTTTTCACACTGAATAATAGTGTTCATCACATATTTTTGAGAAAAGCATTTTTTTTTTTAATTTCCGGAAGCCTAGTTTAATATGCTATGTTTAAAGCTATGCAGCTACAGTATTTATTAGCAAGAACTCTGGCATGGCTAATTTACATACCACACTTTATGGATGGGGGAAAGGAAAAAACATCACAATTACTTCTTGTACTACATTGCTCTTATCCATACCATTTTCTTTTTAAAATTAGTTTATTTATTTGCATTACATCCTGATCATAGCCCTCCCTCTCACTCTTCCCCCGTCACCCCTCCCCAATTCCTCCGATAAGAGGATTCACACACACACACACACACACACACACACACACACACACACACACAC
>NW_026596095.1:13831773-13846295 GCF_907164565.1 Psammomys obesus | reverse complement strand
CACACACACACACACACACACACACACACACACACACACACACACACCCAACCCACCGCAGCTCATCATTTCACATTAAGATAGCATATCCTCTTCCTCTGTGGTCCAGCAAGGCAGCCCCGCCAGGGGAAGTGATCAGAAAGCAGGCAATACAGTCCATGTCAGAGACAACTCCCACTCCTCTTACTAGGGGATCCACATGATGCCAGAGCTGTCCATTGGCTACATCTCTGTCAGTGGCCCAGGTCCAGTGCATGCATGGTCCTTGGTTGGGTGCTTCTATCTCTGCAAGCCCTTCTGGGTCCTGGTTAGTTGGCTCTGTTGGTCTTCTTGTGAGCCTCTGTCTCCTCCAGGTCCTCCTATCCTTCCTCTCAGTTTTCCACAAGACTCCCTACACTTGCTCAATGTTTGTGTCTGAGTCTCAGCATCTGTTTCTGTTTCAATCCACTGCTAGGTGGAGCCTCTCAGAGGACGGATATGCTAGGCAACTGTCTGTGAGCATAGCAGAGTAGCATTAATAGTGTCAGGGGTTGACTCTCTCATGTGGGGTGTGTCTCAGGTTGAGCCAGGTATTGGCTGGGCATTCTGACTATTTCTGCTCTATCTTTATCCCTGCACGTCTTGTAGGTAGGGTAAATTTTGGGTCAAAGTTTTACTGGGTGTTCCCCTCCCTACACTGGGTGTCCTGTCCAGATAGAGGGTACCCTCTTCCGTGTCCCTGACCCCTGCTACTTGCAGTCTCTGCTAGACCCCTGATACTAGGATTCTCAGCTACTTTCATAAAAAATCCTCAGTAGTTCTGGAGAGATGGCTCAGCAGTTAAAACCACTTGATGCTATTGCAGAGCTCCCAGCATGTGGCGGTTCACAACCATCCGTAACTCCCATTCTAACCCTCCTCGGTGCTAGGGAAGCACAGAGTACTTACATACATGCAGGAAAACACTCAGAAAATCAAAATAAATGAGTACAATTTTCAAGAAAAGTTCACCACTACCTTAATTTTGATCATCTAAATGCTAATGTTTGTGATATATGTATATGTATATATATATATTTTACTCATTTTACATAAAAGAGAAATTCATCCAAGCCATTTGTGGAGTAATTAATTAAAAACACAGTAAGGCTTAATATTCATTAGGATTTTTAAAAGAATATTATTCAAGAATAATAGGTATTATCTGAAGTTAATTTTCACAGCTTTTTTTTTTTTAATTAAAATGCATTCCATATCTTGCGGTGGTCAAACATTTTAAATTTCTGATTAAAACCTTTTATTCACCTGAGACAGAGCTTTGGAATAATTTAGAAAAAACATTTAAGTTTTTGGGCACTAGTATTCTCAGAGCAATTCATCACTGTTCAGAGACTAAGTTTCTCCCAAGTATGCTACTAGCCATCTTAGAAAGATTTGATTATGGGGACTCAAAGTTTCCAATTTCTCCAAACTATAAACACCGTGGATTGTTTCTAGTGAAAAGAATGTGGCAAAGTAGTATATTTTATACCTAACTACAATGCTCATATTGTAAAATATTTATAATCATAAAATAAATCTAAATAATTTTAAGAACAACAATAATGATGATTTTAAAGACATTTGCTCCTCTTGCAGAGGAGCTGGATTCAGTTCCCAGAAACTTCATGGTGGCTACCAACCATCTGTAACTCTGATTCGAGGGGATCCAATTCCCTCTTTGGGCTTCCACAGGCAAAACATGCATGTGGTGCACATATATTCAAAGTCAAAATAAAGTGGAAGTTTCTGGTTTTTTTGGAAACTCAGCTGTGAGTATTTTTTTGTTTTGGTCCCAAGTGTGGGGTGGGGAATGTTTTTTCCCAGGGAAAAAGGCACATCAGAAAGCACAGGTGAAAAAGTGAGTGAGGTCAGCTAAAAACCCCCAAGTGCAAGAGGCATGGTTTGGGTACTGGAAAACATCCTTGTGTGGACTCTGAGACAGGATAAACGGAAGCCCACAGACAGTAAGAGAATGATTTTGCATTGCTACGCTCGGCAATGGTTCAGATTTTTCGCTGGTCTTCCCAGAGAGAAATGGTCCGGAGAACTGATCATGCTGCTTTGTCAGAATTGTGCAGTTCCACTGGACTTGTGCCATTTCTGCGGAGAGTCGCCGCTTCTACTGAATCATTCCGCTGCTGCTGACACGTTTTGTTGCTGCTGCTTTGCTCTTTGACTAGACTGCTGGTACCCAGACTACTGAGTTTGGTAAACCACAAACCCATCTCCCCTTATCTCCAGGACGAAGCTAATAGAGGTCCACAGCTCCTTTCTTTGCTAATCTCCTACCTAAAATCAGGACGTGCGACGTGAAGTATAGGTTTTTAAGAATCTTATATAAAGTAGGTGTTTGAAAAATCTAAGCCTACATACAGCAAAATATCCATACACATAAAAGTAAAAATAAACAAATTTCTTAAAAAATGGGTTACATATGGCAAAACAGTAACTATATTAGTCTGAAATCTAGTCTCATCTGCTCTTTTGTTTTTGTTCTTACTAAGACATATAAAGAAATAGAACCAACACGGCTATTATTGATAGTACAGTTAGGATACAAATATTCTGACATCTTGTTTTGAGAAATTTCAGTATTAGGAGGTTATTAGTCAAAACTATAAGTTGTAGAGATTTTAAGGACAGCATTTAGTGTCACCATCATTGAAGCAGGAAGCACATCAGTGTCATTAAATAGTGTATGTCTTTCCCTTCTTTAAAATTCTCTTTAGAGACTTTTTATTGTATAGGCCTTCTAGCTTGGATAGTATCTTTAAGTACACTTATTTTTCTAGTCAATTCTCTTAATGTCTTACACATATTTAGCTAAGATGTTTAAGATGTTTTCTTCATAAATGCATATTAGCAGTCTAGCACTGGTTAATTCTGTTATGCCTTATCTTCTGAGTCACCTACCAATTGAAACATGAAATGTTGCTAAGGAATCTAATCACTGAACCGGTTTTTATTACCAGCACTGTTGCTGTGCTCAGGCTGATGTATGGCCCAATAGATCTTTCTACCATCTATAGCAATAGACCAGCTGCATAATGTATTATTGTGGGACACTGGTAAAAATGCTCATGAATGTGCTTCTATAAATCAGGAGCCTAAAGTCTTTATCTCTTGCTTTCTGTGCTATGTTGTCAATCTCAGCTGAACCATAGAACAGTTATTGTGTCATTTTTCAGAATAAAGGTAATTGATAATCCTGCTGGCAGGCTTTTGGTAGGGAAGAAGCTATTTAATTTTCAGACTTTAAATTCATGTCTGCAGAGAGCACAGGAAAGGAATATTTCTGCCAAGATAAGTGAGTTCTCTGTTAAAACTAAAGAAGTTGAGGCAGAAAATTTGGGGTCTTTTAAGTATATTCTGTGTGTTTTGCTCATGAAAATCTTCTAATTTCCGCTCCTCTATCTATACTGTGTATTAATATAATATGTGTAATATTCATAAAAAGTTCAAATACTTTGTGTTCACTCTTGCATTTCATTCTTTCTCTTGCTTTGTCAGAAATTACTCAACTGAATTGGAATTGAATTACATCTGCTCAGAAGTTGACCTCACTTTTCAATGCCACTTAACCTCAAAATAATTTAGATTTTAAGAAATATTACATTTTTATAGGATGAACTTTGTATCTATGCTATCATTCATGTTCATTTAAAACATATTCATTCCTTTGTATTTAATAGTTAGTGAATGTTAGAGTGTTGAATGAAGTGTTATTTGAAATGGTATGATGTTACTCAGTACTTCTTTCCTAACTGTTCTTTCAATGTTACACTCATTTTCTTTTCCTTTCCATAGGTATTAATAAGACTGTAGCATATAGCTGAAATATAATGTACAGTATATGTAGACCAGTAGTTGCATTTGGTACAACCATCTAAGAGACTCTAGTATGAGGAAAGGTGCCATAGCAACTTTTCTTTTCATAAGCATCACTTATTTCTCTGGGACAGATAGGGAGAGAGACAATAGGCTGAAAACAGGTGTTTAACTCTGCCAAATTTCACAGATGATAGATAGATAGACAGATAGGCAGAGAGACAAACAGACAGACAGATCAATAGCTGATAGATAGGTAGATAGGAAGATGATAGATGACAGATGCTAGAGAGAAAGACAAATGATAGATACTTGTTGCAGTAGTGAGGTTTAAAACCAGAAATTTTCACGGGTAGGAAAGTGCTTCAGCACTGAGCTACATTCCCAGCCCTAATTGTCCTTTAATGGACAGAGAACACATGGAATGTGAACCAGACAGGGAGCATGAGAAATTGAGCGGACTATAAAATTATACAGAGCTCAAATACATATGAATATTAATGCGATGGATACAACAGCGTGTCATATAAATAATATGATACATCATTCACATGTTATCATATTAATAACATGACACATTGTGACCATGTTATCATATGAAGTACATGATATGGCAGGGATAAGTTTTTTTCTAAAGAAAAACAATCCAAATTTCTCAACAGTGCTTAAAATGAAAAGAAAAATGAGACCTACAGAACAGTAAACTATTCATGTTCTCTTTTGAAGAGTGCCATAGACTTAGCATGTAGAGATTCTCAAAAACTGTGGAAGTGCCGTGCGCATGGTGGAAGGGAAGCCAGGGAACACCCGCGTACCAGGAGTAATGAGCAGAGGAGAGAGCTAGCCGCAGCCGCGGTGCAGAAGGCATGATCTCCAAGAAAGGCTATGGCCCAGGACTCCTTTCAGTAAAGGATATGTAGCATGCTTTAATTTCTAGTATCTGCTGAGCTTCTTGCTTATTTATTTAAACAGCATCTGAAGTGGGCACCACCATTCCCAGTTTATGGGTTCAGAAATGGGTGATGATCTGTCTTCTCAGGCATTGTCTATCTTCTCAGTCTTTAAGATGGACGAGGGAGGGGGCTACAGCTGGGATGCAAAGTAAATAAATGGTAATAGAAATAAATAAATAAATAATAGAAAGTTTTCACATCATTAAAAAAAGATGGATAATTCAGCATGCTGGCCTAGTATGCAGTATTCTGTACACAGCTACTGCCTTTTTCTCCATCTGGTGATCTCTTTGTCTTCACATTTTAAGGTTTCTCAATACCAATTCAAAGGGACAATTTTACGTCTGATATTGTTCCTAATTACAGAGTGATCCTTTTAACATGTGTGTAGGTTTTGATTTTTAATTAAATTTTTATTTTTTATAGTAATTAATTTATCCATTTTGTATCCCAGCTGTAGCTCCTTTCCTCATCCCCTCCCAATCCCACCCTCCCTCTCTCATCTCTTTCCATGCCCCTCTCTAAATCCACAGATAGGGGACATCCTCCTCCCCTTCCATCTGACCCTAGCTTATCAGGTCTCATCAGGACTTGGTGCGTTGTTCTCCTCTGTGGCCTGGAAAGGTTGCTTCTCCCCTAGAGGGGTGGTCAAAGAGCCAGCCACTGAGTTCATGCCAGAGACAGTCCCTGTTCCCCTTACTAGGGAACCCACTTGGAGACTGAGCTGCCATGGGCTGCATCTGTGCAGGGGTTTTAGGTTATACCCATGAATGGTCCGTGGTTGGAGTATCAGTTTCAGAAAGACCTCTGGGCTCAGATATTTTGGTTCTGTTGCTCTCCTTGTGGGGCTGCTGTCCTCTCCAGGACTTACTACCTCCCCCTTCTTTCATATGATTCACTGCACTCTGCCCAATGTTTGGTTAAGAGTCTCAGCATCTGCTTTGATACACTGCTGAGTAGAGTCTTTGAGAGGCCCTCTGTGGTTGGCTCCTGTCTTGTTTCCTGTTTTCTCTTTCTTCCAATGTCCATTCCGTTTGTCTTTCTGAGTGAGGATTGATCATCCTACCCAGGGACCTCCCTCTTGCTTAGCTTTTGTTCAACCATGTTCATAGCAGCTTTATTCATAACAGCCAGAATCTGGAAAAAACCCAGATGTCTCTCACCAGAGGAATGGATACAGAAATTGCAGTATATTTACATAATGGAATTCTACTCAGCAATTAAAAACAAGGAAATCGTGAAATTTGCAGGCAAATGGTGGGATCTAGAAAAGATCATCCTGAGTAAGGTATCCCAGAAGCAAAAAGACACGCGTGGTATATACTCACTTATAAGTGGATACTAGACCTATAATATAGGATAAATATACTAAAATCTGTACACCTAAAGGGGTTTTAATTTTTTTTAAAAATCTACTTTATTTGGGGTTCCTAAGTGCCTCTACCTCCCTTCAACCCCCAACCCTAAGTATAAGAGAAAGAAGGTTAGTAAGGATAGGGGATGAAGACCTCTTTAGACTTACTTCTTTGGGACAATTCTACTCTTCATTTTCAGGATTCCAGCAGTCCAGCTAAACAGCAAAAACTAAACAGCAAACAGCAGCAGAGGAACGAATCAGCAGCAGTGTCCTCAAAATATTCTCTGGAGTGTTTCTGTCTAGGAGAATCTCAATGCATTCTCTCTCTCTCTCTCTCTCTCTCTCTCTCTCTCTCTCTCTCTCTCCTCTCTGGGCTCCTATTTATACCCCTCAGATGTTTTCCAGCTGACAAAGACCCCACCACCGCCAACCACCAACAAGGCAGTTTCCAGCTGGCAAAGATCATGTGCCATCTCATGAGGCTGTTATCAGCTTTAGATAAACAAAAACATTCTCAAATCCCATACTTGGGATTACAAAAAAAAAAAAAAACCTATTTACATAACATAACTGAGTTTTTAAAGAAATGAAAACTTCCACTACACATTCGTGTCCTCTGTCTTTGCCGAAATCTACAGGAGTTACTGTTTCCATAAAAAATATCCACCTCAGACTAGATTAACTTCCTCATTTTACTTCTTATAACATGTGTGGCACAAAGGCTTACTCACCACAGAACTGTCATATTGTGCTAAAGTGAACGAGTAGACTCTTAGGCTTCTGGTATGTGGAGAGCATGTCATGAACTGCAGTGTTCAAAGCTTAAATATGATAATAACTTTGTTACTCCAAGGCTTAAAAATTGGACTGTCTTTATAATAAGTATTACACAATGACTTAATGAGTACCTCTATCAAAAGCTGCAAGTAAAATGCTGTGGATATTTTGCTTATATCTTTATGAAAACACCATTGAGATACTGACAAAGTTATACGGATTTGTAGTTTACTTTTATCCTCATGGAATTTCTAAATATATTGATTCTTTTAATCCATGAATATGAGATGCCATACTTTTTATTTGTGTTAGTCATTTTTCTTCATGGGTGCTTTATGTATTGATTTTTGTAAATTATATTTGTTTTGAAGTATTTTACCCTTTTTTGATAGATTGAAAATGGAGTTGTTATTTTTTATTTTCTTTACAAAGAGTTTGATTTTAGTATTAAGAAATGCTACTGATTTAGGGTATTGAGTTTGGGTCTTTCAACTCTACTGAATTTGTTTATTAGTTCTAACAGTTCTATTTTTTTGTGGTCTTATAAAAGTATCATCCTTTATTTTATTATAGGTATAAATGGCTCTGATCATGATGGAAATGTTTCCATTAACTGTTCCTAAATACAGAAAAAAAATGCTGAAAAGGTGGTCAATAGCACTCGGCCAATGTCTAGTTTTGAATAGAAATATGGTTTTAAGTCAAGGGTGGAATCAGTTTAATCCATATTACCAAAAATGGATATTTTCACATATTAATTGTATTTGCTGTTGCTAAAATCATAAAAATAGTTTTGTGCTTCCCAACTGCACATTTTGAAGAATTCGTACTTTATTTCATTGCCACGATTCTGACTAATAATTTCATGCATTGAAAATTAAACGTTCTTAACATAGCTTTTAGTTGTCTCAGCACCACTGTCTCTAGTTGGATGTCACTGTCTTGAGGAGATTTTGTGGAAGGATGTATTCGCTTATTTATTTTGATTTCTTGAACTAGAGCTTTTCTATGTAGTCCTGGCAGCCCTAGAATTCTCTAGCGCAGGCTGGCCTCGGAGTCACAGAGATCTCCCTGCTTTTGAGGTGACAGCCTACCACAGCCAGGCGGGGCTTCCAGCGGGGTGGGGGGACACCAACCTACCTAAAAAGCCTTTGACCCAAAGTTTATCCTGCCTAAAAGTAGTGTAGGGATAAAAATGGAGCAGAGATTGAGGGAGGGAAGGGCCAAACCATGACAGGCTCAGCTTAAGACCCATTCCACGGGAGAGAGCCAACTCCCGACACTATTAATGATACTCTGCTTTGCTTGCAGACAGGAGTCTAGCATAAACTGTCATCTGTGAGCTCCACCCAGCATCAAACCATGCAAAGACCCACATCCAAACATTAGGCGGAGCTTTGGGAATCTTACAGAAGAGTGAATGAAGGCTAGAGAGACCTGGAAGAGAGAAGAATTCCACAAGAAGACCAACAGAGCCAGCTAAACTAGGCTTATTGGGCCTCACAGACACTGAAGCATCAATCAAAGAGCATGCATGGTCTGGACCTAGGTCCACTACACATATGTAGCTGATAGACAGCTCCAACTCTATGAGGGTCTTTTAGAAATTAGAGTGGGGCCTGTCTCTGACGTGGATTCTATTGCCTGCTTTTGGAATACTTTCTGCTAGCTGGGCTACATTGTAGGGTCTCAAGGATGCACTTAGTCCTGATGGGACTTGATGTGCAGGGGTAGGTTGGTAGAGGGAGATGCACTACTTTTCTGAGGAGAAGTTGGGAAAGGGGGATGAAGGTGGTAGAGTAGGACTGGGGGAGAGGAGGGAGGAGGCTTTGATAGGGATATAAATAAGTAAATTAATAAAAGAAAAAACAGGAAGATATTGTGAGTTCTGTTAAGTTGAATTTTGTGGCAATCTGTTTTGATAACAACAACAAAATGAATGAAATCTGAAATTTGTTACATAGCAACAGTTTAGTGTTTACAATCTGTGACATATAATACATGCATATGAAATATTATGCATTCAGTGTTCTAATGTAAGATGTCTAACAATATGTTAAGGTATAAGTTCTTTCCCAATGCCGAGAAAAATGGGAGCCTCTAAATGTTGACAGTCACAAAGATGACACAGATGTACATGGCCTAAGAACCATTCACAACCCAGAACTCGGTTCTCTGACTCAGGAGTACAATGGCCTCAGATTCTTTCGTCTGACTGCTGGGATATAGGGCTGGAGTGCACAAAAGGGAGAGAGATTTGAAATGGCGGTTTGATAAGAGCAGCATTTATCAGAAAAAGACAGGCTTCACAGACACCAATATTTCATATATATTTCTGACCTCAGGGAACTACTGAGAAAATATGCTGAGAAATGATGCTAAGACAGCTTTTTCTCACATCCTCAGCTGACACATGGATCTTTCTCTCCCTTGCTGTCATTCTTATTTTGATGTATAGCTAGTTCTCCTTTCATGCCATGCCAATATTCACTCAGTCTTGAGGACTACAAGACAGAGGCAGCCATTTAGCATAAAAGGGAATGCGTACTTTACACATAAGTAGCTATTAAATGAAAGTCATACACCATGATCTGGCTTGATGCCCACTGTCTGTGCCTGCATTAGAGTTCATTGTAGCAGCAGTATTCACTAGCACGGCATGTACCCCCAAAGACTCAACATCAGGAAGCAGACACCAGCTCTTGGACACTGAGCATTTGTTTTACTGAAACAGCTGGATTGCAAAAAGAGTAACCTAAACTATGGCTAAATACTGATGTTATCACATTAGTCAAAGGCATGTGGCTGCTGGTGCCACCTCTCTACTCCTGAAACTCTGTTTCCAGAAAGATGTAACACATAGAAGCATACCATTTCCCCCAAAATATCAAGAACAAAGGCAAAGGTATGAATTGACTTTGGACATAAAAGCAACAGAACGGTTCACCATTAACAGAAAAAGCACCTTGGATTAAATATTCTCAAGTTTAGGTTGGAGCTTTATTATTTTTTCTCTTGCTTTGTAGTCTTCTTTGTTTATTTTGTTTTGTTTATTTTATTTATATTATTGGCTCAAAGCAGAATACAAGCTCTAAGGCCCATTCTCACTTCAGCTTGGAGACTTCCTCAGGACTTCTGGTGAACGCGTGTTCTCACAAGGGACCAAACCCAACGTTCAACACATTGAAAGGCTTAGAGCCTGTGCTGTTCAAATACTCCCACATGTGCTAACATATCTTTTTTTTTTTTTTTTTTTTTTTTTTTTTTTTTTTTTTTTTTTTTTTTGTCATTGTAGGCTGCCAAAGGTGATCTATGAAAAAGTAAAACCTTAGTGTTTCTAAGAACTACTGCCATTTTAAGGGTCCTGGATAAAGACCTGGACTGTCATTTCAGACTACAGTGTAATGATTCTTGGGTTCAATTCTCTATACTTACATAATTACAAATAATGAGAAGTACACATTACAAAATGTAAGTAAATTTTTTACTATTTCATCCCCTATAACTCAGCAAGCACACACTTGGCTTTTTGCCTTCTTCATGACAAAATATATTAATATTTATGTATCTATTAATTATACATCATTTGTTTTTGCTTATGTAAAAGCTATCTATGAAAGTTTTGTGAACTATATGTTCTATTCAATAGTATATTTCAAAGATCTATCCATTCTACATGTAGTTCATCCCTTTTTCATCTTTGTAAGACATTTGGCTTTGTTATCATGGCACAATTTAATAAATATTTGTTGCCTTCAGTTTGTTCTACAGTAATCAGTGATACCAAGATTATTTAACATTGTTGTTTTTTTATTTTTTTATTTCCTTGAGTCATAGCAAAAGACTTCTTTTTTATTTATTTTATATTAATTACAGTTTATTAACTTTGTATCCTAAATGTAGCCCCCTCCCCCATTGCTACAGAATCCCACCCTCTCTCCCTCATCTCCTCCCATGCACCTCCTCCGGTCCACTGATAAGGGAGGTCCTCCTCCCTTTCCATCTGACCCTAGCCTATCAGGTATCATCAGGAGTGGATGAATTGTCCTCCTTTTTTGCCTGGTAAGGCTGCTCCCCGCTCAGAGGGAGGTGATCAAAGACTCAGACACTGCGTTCATGTCAGACAAAGTCCCTGTTCTCCTTACTAGGGAACCCACTTGGATACTGAGCTGCCATGAGCTAGATCTGTGCAAAGGTTCCTGGTTATCTCCATGCATGGTCCTTGGTTGGAGTATCAGATCCAGCTACACCACTCCTAGGCATATATCCAAAATATGCTCAAGTACACAACAAGGACATTTGCTCAACCATGTTTGTAGCAGCTTTATTCATAACAGCCAGAATCTGGAAACAACCCAGATGTCCCTCAGTTGAAGAATGGATACAGAAATTGTGGTACATTTACACAATGGAATACTACTCAGAAATTAAAAACAAGGAAATCATGAAATTTTCAGGCAAATGGGAACTAGAAAAGATCATCCCGAGTGAGGTATCACAGAAGCAGAAAGACACACATGGTATATACTCACTTATAAGTGGATATTAAACATACAACACAGGATAATCATACTAAAATCTGTACACCTAAAAAAGCTAAGCAAGAAGAAGGACCCTGGATAAGATGATCAAGCCTCACTCAGAAAGGCAAACGGGATGGACATCAGAAGAGGAAGAAAACAGGGGACAGGACAGGAGCCTACCACAGAGAGCCTCTAAAAGACTCTACCCAGCAGTGTACCAAAGCAGATGCTGAGACTTACAGCCAAACTTTGGGCAGAGTGCAGGGAATCTTATGAAAGAAGGGGGAGATAGAAAGACCTGGAGGGGATAGGAGCTCAACAAAGAAAACAAAAGAACTAAAAAATCTGGGCCCAAGGGTCTTTTCTGAGACTGATACAATTGCTGTTTTTTATATATACATTTTTAGAAATTGTTCAAGGATATAGGTTGAATCATTGTTATGTCTTAGAATATGTGAACTCTTACTTGCAAATTAAATTGTTTTCAGGTCAATTTAATTCAATTTTAATTTATATTTCTGTTATTTTTAGAGGATATATTTTCATTTTACAGGTTTTCCCATAAAATGCCTACTTGTTTTTATTAGTGAATTCTTTGAAGTTTTTATTTGAAAATTTTATTTATACATTCATCACTTATGAAATTGACTAGTTATATTTATTTGAAATACCTATATACAGATTGAAACCCAATTCTTCTTCCTTTTCCTTCCTTCATTCCCCTCTTCCTGCCTTCATTTTTTTCATCTGCTCATACCTACCTTCTTTTCTTTCCTCCTCTCTTCTCTTGCTTCTTTTATTCCTTCCTTTGTGGAGTAGTCTCCATCATTGAATAGAAGTTCTTGATTTTAAAATAAACAAATGAGGGAGGAACAAGATGGCGGCGCCAGGAGAACATGGCATCTGAGGAGCAGGACAACATTTTCCATACAGCGACCACGAGACTGAACTCTGAGCCCCTAAACAACAGCAATCGTGTTTCCCAGGTGAGAGGAAACCTCCATGGCATGGGAATCAGTCGGGTCCACGCTCAGGTCACCCAGCCAGAACCCAGAAGAGATCCCGGGTCCCGCAGGTACTAGGTCCCCAGACCAGAGCCACATGCCTGCATGTCCTGATCAACTTCCCATGCTGAAGAGTGGGCACAAAAACACAAGAGACTGGGAGTCCCAGTCTCAAGAAAACACCACAGGGAAGAAAGGCAATAGGGCTGGCCACGGGTCACCCAGTATTTCCCTGGAAAAAGTCTCACAGACCTGCGGGTACTAGCTGCCATCACGGAACTGGGCTCACAGACAGTTGCTGTGTGCCCAGCTCTCTGGGACAGAGAGAGCTGTGTGCCCCAGGACAACAGAGACCAGGAGTCATTGTCGGGAGAAATCCTCACAGGGAGCAGAGCAAAGGGGACAGATTTAGGCTACCCAGTATATCCCTGGAAAAGGTCCCACAGACCAGCACAACCCAGGGCCCTGCTGAGCACCAGATAGCCTGCTGTTACCAGGAGAGCTGTACCCACCTGCCACAGATTACCACTTGGGTACTGGAACACAGAGTCCCAAACTCAGACCTATAAAATTCTGGAATCCCCAAGATCAACCCCCAGATACTGCTCCAAGGGGCAACCAGTTATCCTGAACAAATCTGACCAAACCGCGGGACACACAGGTTACAACAGCAGATCACGAAATTTACAGCAAGAAACCCAGAAGCAGGGCAACTGTCTTCAAGACTTCTCTGGGTGAGAGGAGAGCCCTCTTGACTAACAAGGATCACAGTTACCACTCAGGTCTCTATTCTTGAGGTAAGCAGTGGCAACTCCTGAAAAACACCAGCCATCCAGTGACTATACCCAAAAAGGTGAGAAGGCTTCCTTCAGGAAAAACCATCTTCCTCCAAGGGGATTCTCTCCACCACAGGATTCCAGGAACCATCAGAAACTAACTTCAAATTCCTAAGATAGCCCAATGGGTAGAGGCCAGCATAAAAGCTCAACCAACAAAAGACAGAGCAGTATAGCATCTCCAGAACCCAGTTATCCAGGGGCAAGTAGCCCTGGACACCCCAGCATAATTGAAATTCAAGGAGATGACCTAACATCTATGCTCATGAAGAGGATAACAGAGGAAATAAATAAAATGCATAAAGACCTAGAGGAAGATGAACTCAAACAGATTATGGCCATCCGTAAACAAATAGAGGAATATAAAAACAAACAGATTATGGGCATCCGTAAAAAAATACAGGAAGTTGCAGCCAAAGAGTTTGTGGCCTATGCTAAAATCACTGGAAGAAATAAAAGAAACAGAGGATTGTTCAAACAAACAGGGGAAGGAATTGAAGAAAAAACAGGAAAATACTGTCAGGTGGGTGAAGGAAATCAACAAAACGGCTCAAGATCTGAAAATAGAATTGGAAAAAATTAAAGAAAACACAAATGGAAGAAATTGTGGAGAGAAAGAAGTTAGGGAAGAAAACAGGAACTACAGAGGTTAGCATAACAAATAGACTACAAGAGATGGAAGAAAGAATCTCAGGTGTGGAAGATACAATGGAAGAAATCGATGTATCTGTCAAAGAAAATGTTGAATCTACAAAATTCCTGACACAGACCATCCAAGAAATTCAAGACAACATAAAAAGACAAAACCTAAGTATAATAGGAATAGAGGAAAAAGAAGATTCCCTGCTCCAAGGCCCAGAAAATATTTTCAACAAAATCATTGAAGAAAATTTCCCCAACTTAAAGGAGAGGCCAATAAGAATACAAGAGGCCTACAGAACACCCAATAAATTAGACCAGAAAAGAAAATCCTCCTGCGACATAATAATCAAAACAGTAAGTATACAGAACAAAGAAAAAATACTAAAAGCTGCAAGGAAAAAAGGCCAAGTAACATATAATGGCAAACCTATCAGAATCACACCTGATTTTCAACAGAGACTATGAAAGCCAGAAGGGCCTAGACAGATATCATGCAGACCCTAAGAGAACACAGATGTCAGCCCAGGCTACTATACCCAGCAAAACTCTCAATCCTCATAGATGGAGAAAACAAGATATTC
>NW_026596095.1:13742950-13831763 GCF_907164565.1 Psammomys obesus | reverse complement strand
CCTGATGACCACAGCCAACATCAAAATCAAGGGATCTAACAGCCACTGTTCATTAATCTCTCTCAATATCAATGGACTCAATTCTCCAATAAAAAGACACAGACTAACAGAATGGATGCATAAACAAAACCCAGCAACCCGTGGCATACAAGAAACAGACCTAAGTCACAAAGATAGATATTACCTGAGGGTAAAGTGCTGGAAGATGGCTTTCCAAGGAAATGGACCCAAGAAGGAAACAGGAGTAGCCATTCTAATATCTGATAAAATAGACTTTCAACCAAAATTAATAAAAGAGATGGGGAAGGACACTTCATACTCATCAAGGGAAAATTCCACCAGGAAGACATCACAATCCTGAACATCTATGCCCTAAATACAAGGGCACCCACATTTGTAAAAGAAACATTGATAAAACTTAAACCACACATAGATCACCACACATTAATAGTGAGAGACTTCAACACCGCACTCTCAACAAAGGACAGGTCAACAAAACAGAAATTAAAAAAAGAAACAATGTCTCTAACAAAGGTCATGAATCAAATGGACCTAACAGATATTTACAGAACCTTTCACACAAACTCAAAAGAATTTACCTTCTTCTCAGCACCTCATGGAACCTTCTCTTTTAAAATAGACCATATAGCTGGTCACAAGCAAGGCTCAACAGATAGAAGATTGAAACAATCCCTTCTATCCTGTCTGATCACCATGGAATAAAGCTGGACCTCAATAACAACAGAAATAGCAAAAAGCTTACACACACATGGAAACTAAACAACTTGCTACTAAATGACAGCTAGGTCAAGGAAGAAATAAAGAAAGAAATTAAAGTCTTCCTAGAACTCAATGAACATGAAGCAGAACATACCCAAACTTGTGGGACACAATGAAAGCAGTGCTAAGAGGAAAGTTCATAGCACTAAGTGCCTTCAAGAAGAAATTTGAGACAGCTCATTTAAGCAACTTAATGTCTCACCTAAAAACCCTACAAAAAAAAGAAGCAGACACACCAAAAAGGAGTAAATGGTTGGAAATAATCAAACTCAGGGCTGAAATCAATCAATTAGAAACAAATAAAACAATTCAAACAACCAATGAAATCAAGAACTGGTTATTTGAGAAATTCAACAAGATAGAAAAACCCTTAGCCAAGCTAACTAAAAGGCAGAGAGACACCATCCAAATCAACAGAATCAGAAATGAAAAGGGGGACATAACTACAGACACTGAGGAAATCCAAACAATCATTAGGACTTACTTCAAAAGTCTGTATGCCACAAAATTTGAAAGTCTAAATGAAATGGATAATTTTCTTGATCGATTCCACTTACCAAAGCTGAATCAAGACCAAGTAAGTCAATTAAATAGTCCTATATGCCCCAAGGAAATAGAAGCAGTCATCGAAAGTCTTGATCCAAAAAAAAAGCCCAGGACCAGATGGTTTCATTACAGAATTCTACCAGACCTTCAAAGAAGAGCTAACTCCAATTCTCTTCAAAATATTCCACAAAATAGAAACAGAAGGAACATTACCAAACTCATTCTATGAAGCCACAGTCACCTTGGTATCTAAACCTCACAAAGACCTAACAAAGAAAGAGAATTTAAGGCCAATTTCCCTTATGAGCATTGATGCAGAAATACTCAACAAAATAATTGCAAACCAAATACAAGAACACTTCAAAAATATCATCCACTATGACCAAGTAGGCTTCATCCCAGGTATGTAAGGGTGGTTCAATATATGAAAATTCATCAATGTGATCTACCATATTAACAAACTGAAAGAAAAAAAACACATGATAATCTCCTTAGATGCTGAAAAAGCATTTGACAAAATCCAACATCCATTCATATATAAAGTCGTGGAGAGATCAGGGATATAAGGCACATATCTAAACATAGTAAAAGCAATATACAGCAAGCTTATAGCCAACATCAAACTAAACGGAGAGAAACTTAAAGCAATCTCACTGAAATCAGGGACAAGACAAGGCTGCCCACTCTCTCCATATCTCTTCAACATTGTTCTGGAAGTCCTTGCTAGTGCAACAAGACAGTTGAGGGAGATCAAGGGGATACAAATTGGAAAGGAAGAAGTCAAAGTATCACTATTTGCAGATGATATGATAGTATACCTGAATGACCCCAAAAACTCTACCAGGGAACTGCTACAGCTGATAAACACCTTCAGCAAAGTGGCCAGAGACAAAATTAACCCCAAAAAATCAATAGCCCTCCTGTGTACAAAAGACAAAAGGGCTGAGAAAGAAATTAAGGAAACAACACACTTCACAATAGCCACAAATGACATAAAGTTCCTTGGTGTAGCCCTAACCAAGCAAGTCAAAGACTTGTATGAGAAACATTTCAAGTCTCTGAAGAAAGAATTACAAGAAGATATCAAAAGATGGAAAGATCTCCCATGCTCATTTTTTGGCAGGATTAACAGTTAAAATGTCTATCTTACCAAAAGCAATCTACAGATTTAATGCAATTCCCATCAAATTACCAACACAATTCTTTACAGATCTGGAAAGAAATATTCTCAACTTCATTTTGAATAACAAGAAACCCAGAATTGCTAAAACAATCCTCTACAATAAAAGATCTTCTGGAGGTATCTCCATCCCTGATCTCAAGCTGTACTATAGAGCAACAGTTATAAAAACTGCATGGTACTGGCATAGAAACAGAATGGTGGATCAATGGAAACGAACTGAAGACCCAGAAATAAACCCACACGCTTATAGACACCTGATCTTTGACAAAGATGCAAAATCATACAATGGAGAAAAGATAGAATCCTCAACAAATGGTGCTGGTCTAACTGGATGTCTACATGTAGAAAAATGAAAATAGATCCATACTTATCACCCTGCACAAAACTAAAGTCCAAGTGGATTAAAGACCTCAACATAAAACCAGACACATTATCAGATGAATGGGGAGGAGGTCCCCTCTATCAGTGGACTTGGCAAGGGGCACGGTGGAGAGGAGGGAGGGAGGGAGGGACTGGGAGGGAATGAGGGATCGGGACACGGCTGGGGTACAGAGTTAATAAAATGTAACTGATAAGAAAAAAATAAAATACAAACAAAACAAAACAAAACAAAACAAAAAACCAGACACATTAAATCAGTTAGGAAAAAAAGTGGGGAATACCCTTGTACTCACTGGCACAGGAGACAACTTCCTGAACAGAACACCAACAGTGCAGGCTCTAAGAACAACATTCAATAAATGGGACCTCATGAAATTGAAAGGCCTCTGTAAAGGAAAGAACATCGTCATCAAAACAAAACAAAACAACTGCCTACAGATTGGGAAAGAATCTTCACTAAACCTTTATCTTACAGAGGGCTAATATCCAGTATATATAAAGAACTGAAGAAGCTGAAAAGCAGTAAACCAAGTAATCAGGAAGACACACATGGTATATACTCACTCATATAGACATATAACAGGATAAACCTCCTAAAATCTGTATATCTAAAGAAACTAATCAAGAGAGAGGACCCTGGCTAAAACACTCAATACCCATCCTGAAAGGCAAAGAGGATGGACATCAGAAGAAGAAGAAAACAGGAAACAAGTTAGAAACCTGCCACAGAGGGCCTCTGAAAGGCTCTGCCCTGAAGACTATCAAAGCAGATGCTGATACTTATGGCCAAGTGTTGAGCAGAGTGCATGGAATCTTATGTAAGAAATGGGAAATAGTAAGATCTTGAGAGAACAGGAACTCCACAAGGAGAGTAACAGAACCAGAAAATTTAAACACAGGGGTCTTCCCAGAGACTAGTACTCAAACCAAGTACCATGCATGGAGATAACCTAGATCTGCTGTACAAATGTAGCCCATGGCAATTTAGTGTCCAAGTGAGTTCCACAGTAATGGGAAGAGGGACTGCCTCTGCCATAATCTGATTGGCCTGAGTGGCTTATGGGGCTTACAAAGTGAATAAAGTGTAATTAATAAAATAAAATATAAATAAAATAAACAAATGAACTACCACTTTAATGGAATACACTTTTCTGCTTTTTTAAGAGATTGGTTTTTCTGCATAATAAATAGCAAAGGAATTTTCTTGTTTCATTTTTTTAAAGATTTAGTATTTGCCTTTTATATTCAAGAGTTTGTTCTACTTGAAGCTAATTTTTGTACTTATTTTAACTAAGATTCAGATTCAATGTCTTTTTATTTCTTTCTAATTAATGAACTGCTCCTCTTAGCAACTTTTAGAATATTTTTTTTTTCTCTACAGGTTGTCTTTTAAAAGTTTATTTAAAAATATTTTATTAATTCTTGAAAACTTTTATACATTTTCTTTTGATCTTATTCATTTCTCCTCCAACTCTTCCAAGACTCCCCCTGCATTCCATATCTACCCAACACTGTGTTCTGATTCATTATTTTAACTCCATCAAGTCCAGTTTATGCTGCTGCCTATATGCTTTTGGCTGTGTGACAGTCCACTGGAGCTTCTTAGACTTGCTGGGGGCCATACCATCAAAGATAGCTAGCCCCCCTTTCTCTCTCTCAGCAGCTATCACTTAATGACAACTTCATAGCAAAGGGTGGAACTTTGCGCCCATCGCCCATCTTCATGCTTAGACTTTGTCTGTCTTGAGTTTGAGCAGGTCATGTGCATGGTGTAATGACTGCTCTGAGTGTATGCTCATATGTCTAACCACTCTGACTCTTACAGTTTTTTTGGTACCATATTCCACAAAGATTCTTGATCCAATGGACTAAAAGATATGATAAGTATGTCCCATTTAGGTCTGAGGCTTTTACTTCAGCATCATGGCAAGTTGTAGGCTTCAAGGTTAGTTGTCTTTGCCAAAGGAAGCTTCTTTTGAGGTTGGAAAGATACAATACTCTGTGGGTATAACTAGAAGCCACAATTTCATGCACTCATAATGCTATAAGGTATGGAGTAGATCTTAAATATGATCATAAACTATGCCTTACTCCTATGACATCCATGCCACTCTTGTACCACTGTACGTATCTTGCCAATCAGACCAATATTAGAATTCGCAAAGCCATCAGACAGATAACATTGATGACCACTTTTCTCCACTGGTGGCATGTGTACCACCTTCCAAAACTTTGAAAGTTAACAATTAAATTAAAATTAGAAAAATTAAAAGACTAATAATTTTGAAATATGATATCATGAATCTAAATATTTTTTTGCACAACAAAGTGCACCATTATTCAAGTAAAGAGGCGGTCTACAGAATAGAAAAATATCTCTATAAGTTACACTATAACAGGGTTAGAATCTAAATCACACAAAGAACTTTAAAAATAAATATTAAAGAGGTTCCTCAGGAATCTGGAAATATATCTGCCTCAAGATCTGCCACCAATATCAATCTTGGGTATATGATCAAAGGACAGTACATCCTACCACAGAAACACTTGCTCAACCATGCTCACTGCTACTCTATTCATAATAGGCAGAAACTGGAAACATCATAGGTGTTTGTCAATGATCAAATGAGTAAATAAATAAAATGTCGTATATTTAAACAATGGAACATTATTCAGGTGTTAAAAAATGATGTCACGAAATTCACAGGCAATGGGTAGAGCTAGAAGAAAAACATCCTGAGTGAGGTAAACCAGACCCCAAAAGATAAATAATGTATATATTTGTTTATATATGAATGCTAGAGGCTATTTCTTCAATAAGCAGACTACAGTCTGTATAATCACAGAGGAATAGAGTAAGGGATTACAGGACAGGGAAGAACCTCCCCAGGAAGGAGAAATAGAGTAGATAATTATAGATGGGGAACTAGAATTGACTATCAAATCGGGAAGGAGAATGAAAAGGGTACTAAAGGTGGGAATTTAGTGAGGGTCAAGTAAGACTAAGGATTATTTGAGAGACTGAATGGAAACCTAATACAGTAGATGCTTCTTAAACACATATGCATATCTGAAACAAATCCAAATTACAATCAACAAATGGCTGAAGATAAAAAGCCAAACTGGACATTTCTCATCACCAAATGAAACTTCTAGTACCAGTGTCAGGAATGAGTTACTTCTCTTTGAGTGGTTGGACACTGAGCTCACATACATCTTCAGAAGCTGGTGTTCTGAATTGCGCTCTAGACCTTGACAGTAAATAAGACCCTATTACCGAAGATTCTATAGGTTCTCAACCTTCCCTACGGCTGTGACCCCTTAATACAGTTCCTGATGTTGTGGTGACCTCCAAACATAAAATTACTTCCTTGCTACTTCATAAATGTAATTTTGCTGCCGTTATGAGTCAGAATGTAAATATCTGACGTACGGGATGTTTGGGTTACAGTTCACGAGCTGAGAACTGCTGCGTCACACACTTTAGAGCAGGGGACCATGGAAACATCAAGACAGTGCTGACCTGACCTGTAAGGGTACGCCTTTATCTTGCGTAGTGTCGATAACATGCGTGGGCGTTTTTCAGGACTTTCCTCTTTCACCAGAAATCTGGTGCTCACAATGTTCTCTTGAGGAAAGCTTATGCAACCCTCCCTTCCTGACTACAATATCCAAGACTTAATTCAGTAAGAACAATGGGGTTTTCGGTTCAAAGAAAACTGAATGTCCACCTTTATTTATTTTTTCTTACTACATTGTCTTTTTTTTAACATTTGTATTGCCTTCTACAAATATTGAAGACTCTTGAATTCACCTCTGGAAAACATGTTCCCCCAACAAAGGTAAAATTTAAAGTGAGTCTCTCTCTCTTTCTTTCACACTCTCTCTCTGTATATTTCTGTGTGTGCCTATATGCTCTTCACTACAAATTATTAACAAATGCTTCATAACGTTATTAAGTAGGAGGAATTTACATTTTTCTTTAAGGTCAGACAAAAAGAACTTGTCTGGTTCATTGCGTTTCCCGGGAAACTCTTCTTGTTTTCTTAGAAGCCTTTTATTTTGTGATGTCTTTCTCTCTCCTAAGTGTTTCCCTGGATGTGGCAACAGGAATAAAGTCGGTGTAGAAACTTAATTGGTTTTGGAAAATGTTGGTACAGAATAGCTGTAGTCTAAAAAGAACCTCTCAGATATGTGTTGATGAACAAGAGCTTTTGCTCTCTGATGTAATTTTAAGGTTTCAGAGATATTAAGGAATGTGATGAAGCAAAGACTAGTAATTTAAACAATCGTCTTCTGTTTACCTTCTTAACAATTTTGAAATATATCATTGTAATCCATAGAAAACAAGACTATAACTAAAATTAACAAAACATTTACAAGTGAACACTGGAACCAAATATTACTTCCAATGTGTCCTGGGAAATGGCATCCTTTCAACTTCTACAGAACTATCACTTTTTAAGGGCTAAGCAACATTGTTCTGCTTCTGAACATCTAGGAAGGCTACTTTGGCAAGATTCAACTTGCTTCAAGCTGAGTCTACAAAGAATATTAGAAACCAAGGCCCACAACTTATTTAGACAGATGCTGAGAATAAACAAATGTCTCTCCTCTGACTGATTTTCATGCCATGTCTTTATTCTCAGGAGTTCAAATCAATCTAGATATTTCTGATCTAGCATGCCATCTCCTTGAAAGACAAATATCAGTTTGCTTTGCATTTCCACTCATTGTTGTGAAAATGCGCAGGGTAAGTATAATGCTTTGTGGCTACACAGTTGCCACTGGTATCTGCCTACTTAGTGTCTGATACCAGCAACCCCATAAACTATGCAGCCTGTGTACTCAAACCACACTGTGAGGTAACGTAGTTTTTCAAGTCTTCATAGGACACCTTTCTGTTAGCTTTACCAATCATTAAGCACACCTAATGCATTGTAGCAAAGTAACACCATAAGCAAAAAGCAGCAAACTAACTTTGTTTCTACCAAAATGATTTTTAAAATCTGATAAATGGAGAGATTATTTATAAATAAATTCAAAACTAAAACCAGTTAACAGACAGTCCATTCTATTTAAAAAATTTTAAAATTAAAGTAAAATTTCGCCCTATATAAAGGAGAAATATTGTGTGTGCTGTTTTGTAATTTTCATATATGCATACTCTACATAATTTATCTTCTTTATCCAGCTCCAGTGTCCCCATGTTCTCTATCACAGTCATGGTCTTTGTTTTAGTTATTGTTAATATGCATACACACATCTAAATAAATATATAATTATAACCTGCTCAGTACGTTTAGTGTTGCCATGTTTATATGTTTATAGGATGATCACTTGGAATTAGATAACAAATTAGAGGTTCACCTAAAGGGAAAGCTGATTCTCCCTCCCTCAGTACTCAATCTGATAAAAATACTTTATAAAGCTGGGACTTTATTTTGATCAACTTACCTTGTAACCCCTTGTTGTGTTACCTATGAAATGACTCTTAGAATCTGAGATTTCACTGCTTCTTCAAGGCACAAAAATTAATGCAATGATAAGCTTGGGTCCATGATAATGGAGGACCATTTTGAGTAATGCTTCAACAGTTTGGGTCATCTGCAAGATGCTACTCCTGAGAAAGAAATTAGGGGAAAAAACACCTTTCTCAATAGCCAAAAATAATAAAAAATATCTTGCTGTAACTCTAAACAAGCAAATAAAAGACTTCTGTGACAAGAAGTTTAAGACTTTGAAGAAAGAAGTTGAAGAAGACATCAAAAGATGGAAAGATCTCCCATGCTCATGGATTGGTATGATTAACACAGTAAAAATAGCCATCTCATCAAAAGCAGTCTAACACAATTCTTTATAGACCTTAAAAAAGAAATCCTTAACTTCTTGTGGAAAAATGAAAACCCCAGGATAGCTATAATGATTCTGTAAAGTAAAGAACTTCTGGAGGTATCACTATTAATAGTACTAATAACCACATGGTATTGGCGTAAAAACAGAAAGTGGAATCAAATAAAGAACCCAGAAATAAACCCACACACCTATGGACACTTGATTTTTGACAAAGAAGCCAAAAGCATACAATGGAAAAAAAAAAAAAAAGAATTCATCTTCAGTGAATGGTTATGGTCTAACTGGAGGTCTTCATGTAGAAGAAAGCAACTGGTCCATATTTATCTTCCTGCACAAAACTCAACTCCAAGTAAATCAAAGTTCAAGTAAATCAAAGACCTAAGTGTAAAACAACATTTTCTAAATCTAAGATAAGTGAAAGTGGGAATAGCCTTGAACTCATTGGTACAGGAGACAACTTTCCAACCAGAAAACCAATAGCGCAGGCACTAAGATCAACAATCAATAAATGGGACCTCATGAAACTGAAAAGAAAGGCAAAAGACACTGTCAATAAAACAAAGGGGAAGAGGGACTGCCTCTGACATAATCTGATTGGCCTGCTCGTTGATCACCTCCCCCTGAGGGGGGAGCAGCCTTACCAGGCCACAGTAGAGGACAATGCAGCCAATTTTGATGACAACTGATAGACTAAGATCAGAAAGGAGAGGAGAACCTCCCCTATCAGTGGACTTGGGAAGTGGCATGCATGCAGAAAGGGGAGGGAGGGTGGGATTGGGAGGGGAGGAGGGAGGGGCTTATGGGGGGATACAAAATGAATAAAGTGTAATTAATAAAAAAACGTTTTCACAAAAAAATAAAATAAAACAAAGGGGCAGCTTTCTGCATGGGAAAAGATCTTCACCAACTCGACATGCTATCGAGGGATATTATCTAATATATATATATAAAGAAATTAAACATCAGCAAACAAAAAAATCTATTTAAAAATGGGGTACAGAGCTAAACAGAGAATTTTCAACAAAGTAATCTCCAATGGCTGAGAAGCACTTAAAGAAATGTTCAATGTCCTTCGTCTTAAAGGAAATGCAAATCGAAATGACTCTGAGATTCTAACACCCAGCAGAATGACTAATATCAAAATCTTAAATGACAGCACATGCTGGCAAGGATTCAGAGCAAAGAGAACATTCCTTCGTTGGGAGTGGGAGTGCAAACTTGTACAACCACTATGAAAATCAATCTGGAGGTTTCTCAGAAAATTGGGAATAGATCTACTTCAAGAGCCAACTATAACACTCCTGGGCATATACCCAAAAGATGCTCCACCATACCACAAGGACATTTGCTCAGCTATGTTCATAGCACCTTTATTTGTAATAGCCAAGAAATGGAAACAAGCTAGATGTCCCTCACCTGTGGATTAAAAAAAAAGTGATACATTTACACAATGCAATATTACTCAGCTATTAAAAACAAAGACATCATGCAATTTGCAGGAAATTGGATAGAACTAGAAAATACACTGAGTGAGGCACCCAGACCCAAAAAGACAGGTATGATATGTACTACTAAGTGGATATTAGCCATAAAAAAATGGGATAACCATGCTACCATCCACGGACCCAAAGAAGCCAAGTAACACGGAGGATGCTTGAATCTCACTCTGAGGTAGATGGAGGAAAGGAACTGGGTAGGAGATGGCATGGTGAGGGCAATGAGCATAGGGCTCAGGTATGGAGACAGGGGGGCAGGACCAGGAAAGAGAACAAAAAGTGGTGATGAGGGGCAACCCTGGGGCAGGTGTGGCACCTGGGTGTCTATGAGGGTGACCTTGGTTGAGTCTACTAGCAGAGGGAAATGTGGAGCCTGAATGGCCACCTCCTGTGGCCAAGCAGAACTTTCAGTGGAGGAAGGGGGACAGTGACCCACCAATAAAACCTTTGACCCAATATTTGTCTTGCTTACAAGAAGTGTGGTGGTAAAGATGGAACAGAGAATGAGGGAATGTCAAACCAATAGGGAATGTCAAACCAATGCCTGGCCCAACTTGAGACCCACCCCATGGGAGAGAGCCAGCCCCTGATACTATTAATGATATTATGCTATGATTACAGACAGCAGCCAGACATAACTGTCTTCTGAGAGGCTTCATTAAGTAGCTGATGGAACAGATGCAGAGACCCACAGCCAAACAATAAGCCAAGTTCGGGGAGTTTTGTGTAACAGTAGGAGGAAGGATAGAGGGAAGTGAAGGGGTCAAAGACACCACAAGAAGACCTACAGAGTAAACTAACCTGGGCCCATGGGGGCTCACAGAGACAGAACCACCAACCAAAAAGCATGCACAGGCTGGACCTAGACAGATGTGCAGGCTGGTCTTCATATGGGTTCCCTAACAATGGAAGGAGAGGCTGTCTCTGACTCTGTTGCCTGTCTTTGGATCCCTTTCCCCTAGCTGAGTTACACTGTCTGGCCTCAGTGGTAGGGGATGCACCTAGTCCTGCTGTCACATGAGATGCCAGTGTGCCTTGGTACTCCTTGGGGGCCTTTTTTGAGAAGAAGAAGAGGGGAGGAATGAAGGGGGGGAGGACCATAAGGGTGGGGCTGGGAGAAAAGGAGAGTTGGGGTTGGGATCAGGCTGTAAAGTGATTAAATAAAGACAGAGAGAGAGAGAGAGACAGACAGAAAGAATGGGGGAAAAGCAGTTAAATACTGTTAATAAAAATATTTTAGACATAGCAAGAGCTGAATTCATAAATTTTGCCTTTTATAAGCACATGGTATGCTTTTGTGCCAGCAGCAGCAGCATGACCTGGGTACCACTTAAAAAGTCAGAATCTCAATAGCGTTCTCATCTATTACATCAGAAATATTGAGACTGTGACTCAGCAGTGTGAACCTTAATAACCATTCCATGTGATTCAGAATTTCCCCCAAATAGAGAACTTCCTTAAATAATAGATGTATACAGAAGAAAATCATCCCCAAGGATTCAAAGGAGGAAGGCTGTGTGGGTGCTATGTCAGCATCTTTACATCTGAATCTTACTTCTTTCTTTTCTTTCCATGTCTTTGTTATTCTCAGTTATTTCAACAGGCTTACTTCATTTTCCTTCTAGGTGTGCAACTACCAGAATTTCAGCACCACTTTTTGAAGCACTCAGCATGAATTTTTATCTCAAATGGTTGTGTTTAATTGGAAAGCAGAGGAATAATCAGCACACAATCACTTTATAAAAGGTTGCATGTCAGCCCTGATTAAGTTGTTCCAGTTAACATTTAACGACTGATAGTAGAATTGAAGGGGAAAGAATGCATATTTATGCTACATTCTTCAAAAGCAATAGAATACAGAATTTGTTGCATGCTGCTAAATGTGGCATCAAATTTATTACCTTATTGCTAGAAAAAAAAATGTCATGATTACCATTGGATGGAGAAAGTAACTTCACATTGTTCCTCAAATGTGGCATAGAAAGGAGGAAGTGGAAAAATTACACAAAAAAAAAATGTAAAAGGAAGGCTAAGAAAAGAGCAGGCTATGAAGTAAACAAACTGTGGAGACTTTGGAAACAGTATCTAATCCAATCCTTTCTTTACTACTGATTAAGGAAGCTGTTCATGGCTCTTTACTCTCTGTTTCTATTTGTCTCCTTGAGGGTGAGGGTCCCCATGCTGCCAAATCCCACTTGATGAAAAAGAACAACAGTAAATGATGACTAAATACACTTTTACTTTTCATAAGCTGGTCCTGATGTCTTTTATTCCACACTTCATACACACAGTTGGCACGTGAAACATAGGAGATCTTTGGAGTTCAAGAGAGGTTTGACAATACCTAAGCAATTTTTCCTATTTTCAAGTTCAGTGCCTTTTTTTTTTCTTTTTTGAGATAATAAAATTACATCATTTCCCCTTTCCCTTTGCTGTTTTCAACCTCTCCCATACACCCGTGCCTTGTTATTTATTGGATTCATGGTCTCGTTTTTAATAAATTGTTGTTGCATCCATGTATGTATGTCCTAAAGACAACCTGCTCAGTCTCTATGTTACTTGTATGTATGTTTTCAGGGTTGATGGTATGCAAGGAAAACCAATTGGTTTGCTCTTCCCTGAGGAAGATTATTTCCTCTTCTCTCAGCATTCCTTTGTTGCCTATTTAAAAGTCAGAAGTTAGCTCAAAATAAACACTAATTAACAACATACATTATACAGAATCCAGTTCCTTTAAAGCTAGGGAAAATTATTTTGACTTCTAAAAGAAAAAAAAATTCAATGATTATCGATCATAAAGTTATGAGTAACAATGCATACAAAGGATGAAAACGCAACAATACCTCTGAAAACACATTTTGGTTTACTACAATTCACTAAAAGAAAAACATCAGTTTAAAACTGGTACACTCAGTGCTACCTCCATGTTGTCATGTCAGAAACATATGAGCTCCAAAGCATCTCTATCACAAAGCTTTCAAAATGACATTCAGCTCAACCCAGTTGAAAAAAAGTTGAGTATTTATTAAATTTGTTCAGAAGAATTATATTTTTATAAATCAAAAGTGAGTTAACAACCAGGCATGGTGGCACATGCTTGTATTCCAAGCACCCAGAAGGCAGAAACAGTCTCCACATGTTCAAGGCCAGCCTGTGCTACGTAACAAATACTGCTTCAGAGTTAAAAAGAAAAAAGTGATGCCTTTATACGCATGAAGCTCTGTCTCATAAGGCAAACACATCCATACATATAACTTATTGGATACAAGTTAATCTATAAATAGTGAGTGATAGCATCAAAAATTGTAACTAAAATAGTAAGATCTGGAGAGGACACCGAACCAGAAAATTCGAACACAGGGGTCTTTCCAGAGAATCGTATTCCAACCAAGTACTATGCATGGAGATAACCTAGAACCCCTGCACCCATGTAGCCCATGGCAGTTCAGTGCCCAAGTGGGTTCCATAGTAATGGGAAGAGGGACTGCCTCTGACATAAACTGATTGGCCTTCTCTTTGATCACCTCCCCCTGAGGGGGGAGAAGCCTTACCAGGCCACAGAAGATGATAATGCAGCAACTCCTGATGAGATCAGGAGGAAGGAGAGGAGGACCTCCCCTATCAGTGGACTTGGGGAGGGGCATGCGTGAAGAAGGGGGAGGGAAGGTGGAATCAGGAGGGGAGGGGTTTATGAGGGGATACAAAATGAATAAAGTGTAACTAATAAAAGTTAAAAAAACAAAAAATGTGAGAAAAATTGTAACTAGACAAATAATGTTTATATAATATATATTATATAGATATAATGGTTTTATGGTTTCTGCATTTATCCATTTACAGTTTAAGTTTTAGCATCTTTTCTAGCCCCAAAGTACTTTACAAACTGTTAAGGAAAATCTAGTTTTAGATTGACAGAGCAGATGACATGATTAGCGGGGACATGGCTAAATAATAAGATCCTGGAGCATTCTCACTTTCCATCTTTTCATGAGTGTTTCTATAGAATTGATAAGGAACCACTTTGGGTACTGGCCTTATTCCAAAGCTTATAGCTCAGACTTCCCATGAAGCAGAAAATTTAGGTGAAGCCTCAGCTTACATATGGAATGAACAAACATTGCATAGGCTTGGGTGACATGAAAGGCAGTCATACTGAAATAGATTTCTGGCCACTTGTCTACCTTCTAGGAAAATACCATTTAGAATACTTCAGTAAGTACACAATGATCTCACAGATAAATGTATGGGTGAGAACAACAGCTGTTGATTCCCCAATATGGTGCACTTTGAAGATGTAATTGTCTTTGTATGGTCTCGATAGAAATCAAGAGTGCAGTTACATGGCTGCAGTCACATGACATGCGCTCACATGTTCTCCCGTCTTCACTGCCTATAGAAATGTTCTTGAAATTCTTCTAACAGATACTTCTGCTGAATGTAAAGCAGGTGTTGTGTTCTAACACAAATATGCTTTGGGGATTTACTGTATTGGCTTTGAGAAAGTAAAAAGCTGTTCACTGGTAATTTAAAAGAATAATAAAGAAGTGCAAATTTGATTATTTGTTTTGAACACTAGCTAATTTTTTTTGGGGGGGGGTTGCTAACAAAGGAAATCTTTCTCATCTATTCAGTAATACCTTTCTTATTCAGGAAGAAGCATTAGCCAACACTGAGAATTCATGTGGATCTTCTTTTTCCAATATTATTTCATCACGTAATTCAAAACAGTTAAAATTCCTTTCATCTTCTAATTAGATGTTTAGAATCTATATTCATTTTAGTAAGTCAATCTGTTGTTTTAAAATTTATTTGTTATAGCTGTTTGGATTTGGCAAAAATGTGTAAAATGTGTAATAGAAATAGATAAGAATAATTCCTATTTCTTATATTTAATGTATCTTAATCTGTATTCTATCACTTATATTTTATGGGTCTATTTTGTTAATTTAACAAAGAACCATAAGTTTAATGGCTTAAAGAGCAAACTTATGCATTTATGTAGGTCTGAGGTCCAACATTAATCTCAATGGTTTAAGTCAAGGTGTTGGTAGGACTGATTTTATTCTGGGTACTTAGGAAATTTTTGTGCTCTTGATTTTTTTTTTTTCTAATTTCTTAACCAACTTGAGTTTCTTGGTCTTACCCCCCCCCCATTATCAAAGCTGTTGACACAAACCTTCTAATGTTGAACTTTTCTAACACAGTAGGAAATAATTATTAGATTAGGCTCAACTAGACATTCTAAAAAGTTTCTCATAGGAAGGTCTTTAGCTACACTCATACCTACAAAATCTTTTTTGCTTTGTGAGGGACAGATCCACAAGTTCTACACATCTTTGGGGATGTCTTATTCTGCTTGCTTTAGAGAATAACTTATTTATCTAAGTTCAAATCCAGTTGCTGTATTCAACTTAACTGAAACTATCAAAGTACTTTACAAATCCAGAAAAAAAGACATCCGGTGTCCCTACTCAGTAATAATCTTTATTTTTCTCATCTCAGCACACTCTAGATCAACTGTAAGTCAGCGAGCTCAGTATTTGTACCACAGTTGTTAAAATATCTCTCTTTTCCACACAGGCTTGCTCTTAATATGCCCAAATCTACACAATAAACTTTAAAGATGGCAGTATATGTGGTAAATATTCCTAAATTTCTTTACTTTTCTGGGGCCTTGCCAAGGTTATCTTGGGGCTTTCCCATCCTCAAAATCACCCAGAAGAAAACGTATCATTAGCTTTAACAACATTTGAACTTTTCATTAAAGACACAATAGTAAAGAAACTAGAAGAATTTGACAGTTTTTGAGAATTCTCAGTTTTTGAGAATTACACTGACTCATTTTACCATTCCAGCATATTAATTTGCCATTGTCATCACTGTAAACACTTTGCTGTATTTCTTACATATTAAATAATTACAGTGATCAGCATTCAAAACACGTTTACTCTTTTCCTCTTTCATGTTTAATGTATTTTAGTAGAGATGTCCATTAGCATACTATGTTATTAATTACCATATTTTACCATTCATTTACTGAGTTAGACATAAACACCTAGGTTTATGAACCCAAGCTTTTCTTCCTGCCTTCTCATTACCTGTTCTGTGAATTAATGAGCAGCAAAATGAATAGACTTCTGTCTTTTCTGATTGTCTTGAGCTTGGAATGACCAGTCAAACAGCGCTGCCTTTGGCAATAAACTGGAGTCATACTATTGGAATACTCCACTCCATGGTCTTTAAAGAAGCTCCAGTGTTGTTGCAACAACCACTGTGGTTATGGCTAATGTAGAAACAAAACCATCTGCTCCAGGGGCCTTGCTCTAGCCATTATGGCTCCTGCCATCAAGCAACACCTTTGAAAGAGTACATGCTCAATGAACACTAGGTAATTCTTCTCCATAGGTGGCCATTCAGACCCAGGATGGGAAAGGGGGGGTACTTCCTTATTAGAAAGGCTACAGCTGATACAAATCAAGTCTGCTCATGAGAGAAGCTTGTGACTGGCATTGGTGCCAGGTTGGTACCTGCAAATGCTGCATGCTGTGCCTGTTTTGTATGGCCGTGCTTAGGGGAGTTCTCTTCCTAGCATTGTGTGCCAGGTCTCTTCTTCTAGCTGTAAAACAGGGTATTTTTCAGGAATGGTGCAATAGTCCTGGAATCTTATGCTGTATATTTCCTTTTTGGTGTAGCAACTTTAAGCCCAAGAAACGCTTTTCTTAAAAGACTTTTTATTGTTTACTGTTGGTCTTTATCATGTGCTGATCCAGCTACAAAGCTAACACTTAGACGTGATGAAATCCTGAACTTCCAATCTGAAGTCTACCAACAACAGGAAGTGGAAGGGAGAGGCTAGAAAGCGACACTCAAGGGTTGATATCTCCAGGATTTCCAGGGCTGTGAATTCTCAGCTCACACAACTAACAGTTGGATGAAAAGTTCCAAGGAAGTTCTGGGAGCACAGATTGGGCAAATATGAAAAGGGGATGGGGTGAGGAGTTAAGACCATTAAACACAAGAAGCTGTAAAGAACGAAAACATCAGATCTCAGTGGTTAGAGGGGGTTCAGAGATTTGCAGAACTTCTACAGTCACGGACCAAATCTCTCTCTTTCTCACTCTCTCCAGATACCACATACATATATGTGATGACATATTACTCTGTTGAGATGAAGGAAAGTCTGACATACCATAGCATAGATGAGCCTTGAAGACATTATGCTAATGAAATAAGCCACCAACAAAGTAACAAACAGTATCTGATTCCACCTATATGAGGCATTTATACTAATAAAAGTCATAGAGACAGATGTGTATGTTATTACATGCCTGTTAGCCCAAAGCTCTGGAGGCAAAGGACAGTTTTAACCAACCTGCATCCTAAACACAAAACAGTAAAAACACACTCATAGAGACCAAGTATAATGGCTGAATTTGGAGATATAGGAAGAGAAGAGAGACTTTTGTATAGAGTTTTACAGTATGAAAACAATTTATAGATATTAACGGTGATGGTGGCTTTAGAACATTTTCAGTGTACTCGATACCACTCAGCTGTGTTATGAGAACCGGTAATGAGAAGGCAGGAAGAAAAGCTTGGGTTCATAAACCTAGGTGTCTATATGCAATATAATAAGTGAATGGTAAAATATGGTAATTGATAATATGGTATGCTAATGGGCATTTCTACTAAAATACATTAAACATGAAAGAGGGAAACGGTAAACGTGCTCTGAATGCTAATCACTATGAATCATTTTATACATAAGAAATAAAGCTAAGTATTTACAATGATGACAATGGTGTATTAATATGCTTGGAATGGTAAAAACTGAGTCAGTGTAATTCTCAAAAACTCAGACTTGTCAAATTCTTCTATTTTCTTTACTCTTGTGTCTTTAATGAAATGCTTGAACATAGTTTAAAATAGTAAAAATGATAAATTCTGTTTTATGTGTATTCCTGTTACTCCCAACACACACACACACACACACACACACACACACACACACACACACACAGAGAGAGAGAGAGAGAGAGAGAGAACCAAACAAGACATTAGGATGCTCATACCCAAAGAAGCCATAACAGGAACTATGACACTAGCTGCCTTTATGACTTGGTTGAGTCCTGACTCTTAAAGCTTGGGTTCTGCAACAGAGCATCAGGTTCAGCTTTGAAAGGCCAGCGTTTGCTCTGTCCAAGTCTTCAGGATCAGGCACTTAAAACTTCCCGCCATAAGTCCACTTCTCAGTCTAGATCCACAAGCCTCTGAGACTTGCAAATCATGTAGTTCAGATGCTTAAGAACTCAGGGAGGCAAAGGTCAGGAGACTCTTTCCTGTCTATTCTGCTTTTCCATCTGAAAGAGCTAAGGCAAAAACAGCCATCATGCTTCTCTGAATGATAGACTTGAGAAGGATGAAGAACAGGGGAAAACTATATACAGGCTGAATTCAATCTGAATACAGAAAATATTATATGAAAATCTTTGGGCTTTTAATCTGGGTTTGCAAATTACAAAAGCCACTAAGAATTCCATTCTTTACAGAGTGGCTGAATGGACTTTATTGTACCAATGGAAAAAACTAAGATACCACACACTTTTAAACCCAGTCTGTTAATGGGATATT
Source organism: Psammomys obesus (assembly GCF_907164565.1). Classification (NCBI taxonomy): domain Eukaryota; kingdom Metazoa; phylum Chordata; class Mammalia; order Rodentia; family Muridae; genus Psammomys; species Psammomys obesus. Next base: position 13,812,890 of record NW_026596095.1, on the reverse strand, counting down.
GTTGGACACATAAAAAGTAATCACCTGTGTGTGTCTTTTTGCTTCTGAGACAACTCACTCAGGATGATTCTTTCCAGGTCCCACCATTTACCTGCAAATTTCATGATTTCCTTATTTTTCATTGCTGAGTAATACTCCATTGTATAGATGTACCACAATTTCTGCATCCATTCTTCAGTTGAGGGGCATCTGGGCTGTTTCCAGCTTCTGGCTATTACAAATAAAGCTGCTATAAACATGGTTGAGCAAATGTCCTTTTTGTTAACTTGAGCCTCTTTTGGATATATCCCTAGGAGTGGTTTGGCTGGATCATGAGGAAGAGAACAGGAACTCCACAAGGAGAGCAACAGAACAAGAAAATTTGAACACAGGGAACTTCCCAGAGACTCATACTCCAACCAAGGACTATTCATGGAGATAACCTAGAACCCCTGCACAGATGTAGCCCATGGCAGTTCAGTGTCCAAGTGGGTTCCATAGTAATGGGAAGAGGGACTGCCTCTGACATAATCTGATTGGCCTGCTCTTTGATCACCTCCCCCTAAGGGGGGAGCAGCCTTACCAGGCCACAGAAGATGACAATGCAGCCACTTCTGATGATAGACTAAGATCAGAAAGAAGGAGAGGAGGACCTCCCCTATCAGAGGACTTGGGGAGGGGCATGCATGCAGAAAGAGGAGGAATGGTGGGATCGGGAGGGGAGGAGGGAGGGGCTTATGGGGGGTACAAAATGAATAAAGTGTAATTAATAATAATAATAAATATAAAAAAGTAATCACCCGTTTATACATGTTACAGGTTTATCATATATTTCTCCCAGTTGTAACTTTGTGCCCTCTAACTAATATCTTCCCTTTGCCAGGGTCCTGCAGCTGGAAGCCAGCACTCTGCTCTGAGATCTTTATTCTTGGGTTGAGCTTTAAGGAAGAATGGAGCTTCCATGTAAGCCTCCTACTCAATGACAAACTAGTCTCTATACTTCATTGAATTTCTTCAATTTCAAACTTACTTGATTTTTGCTGCTATGAGCTAGTCTATTTTATCCACAGCAAAACATCTACTTACTCCAAGAAAAATTTAAACAACAGAGCTTTTCCATTCAGAAAAGCACATTTTTTTTAAAATTTTAATATCATAGCACTATGTTCATATGTGGTTTTGTGAGATGACAGGGCTGATGTGAGAACACGCAATAAGGAAAATAGCAAAGATATTGTTCAAACCAGGCATCAGAGGAATTGTTGCCTATGTACAGCTGCACACGTATGATCAGGGGAAGGCTGGGTTTGGTGAATACTCTCTTTAAAAATTTTTTTTTTTAGTTTTTTTAATTAATTACACTTTATTTACCTTGTATCTCCCATAAACTCCTCCCTATTCCCCTCCTAATTCTTCCCTTCCTCCCTCTTATCCACACATGCTCCTCCCCAAGTCCACTGGTAGGAGAAGTCTTCTTTTCCTTCCTTCTTATCCTAGTCTCTTAGGTCTCATCAGGAGTGGCTGCATTGTCTTCTGTGGCCTGGTAAGGCTGCTCCCCCCTCAGGGGGAGGTGATCAAAGAGCAGGCCAATCAGTTCATGTCAAAGACAGTCCCTGTTCCCATTATTATGAAACCCACTTGGAGACTGAACTGTCATGGGTGACATTTGTGCAGGGGTTCAAAATTATCTCCATGCATGGTCCTTGGTTGGAGTATCATTCTCATGGAAGAACCCTGTGCTCAGATCTTTTGGTTCTGTTGCTCTCCTTGTGGGACTTCTGTCCTCTCCAGATCTTACTATTTCCCACTTCTTTCATAAGATTCCCTGCAATCTGTCCAAAGGTTGGCCCTAAGTCTCAGCATCTGCTTTGATAGTCTGCAGGGCAGAGCCTTTCAGAGGCCCTCTGTGGCAGGCTCCTAACTTGTTCCCTGTTTTCTCCTCCTTCTGATGTCCATCTTCTTTGCCCTTCTGGATGGGGATTGAGCATTTTAGGCAGAGTCCTGCCTCTTGATTAGTTTCTTTAGGTGGTTCTTTAGTAGGTTTATTCTATATCAATTTTTATTTTTTCTGTTAATTACACTGTATTTACTTCATATCCCAAGTGTAGCCCCCTTCCTCATTCTCTTCTCATCCCAACCTCCCTCCCTCATCTTCTCCCATGCCCCTCTCCAAGTCCACTGATAGGGGAGGTTCTCTTCCCCTTTCATCTGACCCTAGCCTATCAGGTATCATCAGGACTGGCTGCATTGTATTCCTTTGTGGTCTGGCATGACTGCTCCCTGCTTAGGGGGCTGTGCCCAGATTTTTTTGGTTCTGTTGCTCTTCCTGTGGAGTTCTTTTCCCCTCCAGGTCTTACTATCTCCCTGTTCTTTCATAAGATTCCCTGCACTCTGCCCAAAGTTTGGTTATGAGTATCAGCATCTGCTTTGATACACTGCTGGGTAGAGTCTTTCAGAGGCCCTCTGTGGTAGGCTCCTGTCTTGTTTCCTGTTTCCCCCTCTTTCAATGCTCATTCCATTTGTCTTTCTGAGTGAGGATTGATGATCTTACTCAGGGTCCTCCTTCTTGCTTAGCTTCTTTAGGTGTACAGATTTTAGTATGTTTATCCTATATTCTACGTATAATATCCACTTATAACTGAGTATATACTGTGTGTGTCTTTCTGCTTCTGAGATACTTCACTCAGGATGATGATCTTTTCTAGTTCCCACAATCTGCCTGCAAATTTCGTGATTTCCTTGTTTTTAATTGCTGAGTAGTATACCTCAATTTCTGTATCTGTTCCTCAGTTGAGGGACATCTGGGTTGTTTCCAGGTTTGGGCTATTTTTTTTTTGTATCCCCCCATAAGCCCCTCCCTCCTCCCCTGCCGATCCCACCCTCCCTCCCCTTTCTGCATGCATGCCACTCCCCAAGTCCACTGATAGGGGAGGTCCTCCTCTCCTTCTTTCTGATCTTAGTCTATCAGTTCTCATCAAAAGTGGCTGCATTGTCCTCTACTGTGGCCTGGTAAGGCTGCTCCCCCCTCAGGGGGAAGTGATCAACGAGCAGGCCAACCAGGTTTGGGCTATTACAAATAAAGCTGCTATGAAAGTGGTTGAACAAATGTCCTTGTTGTGTACTTGAGCATCTTTTGGATATATGCCTAGGAGTGGTACAGCTGGATCTTGAGGAAGCCCTATTCCTAATTTTCTGAGAAAGTGCCAGATTGATTTCCAAAGTGGTTGTACAAGTTTACATTCCCATCAGCAATGGAGGAACATTTCCTTTTCCCCACATCCTCTCCAGCATGTGTTGTCACTTGAATTTTTGATCTTAGCCATTCTGATGTGTGTAAGGTGAAAACTCAGGGGCGTTTTGATATGCATTTCCCTGATAAGGATGTTGAGCACTTCTTTAAGTTTTTCTCTGCAATTCAGTATTTCTCAATTGAGAATTCTCTGTTTAGCTCTGTACCCCATTTTTTTTAAAATTATACTGTATTTACTTTGTATCCCCCCTCTAGTTCCCTCCCTCCTCCCCTCCCAATCCTTCCCTTCCTCCCCATTCTCCACACACTCCCCTCCCCAAGTCCACGGGTAGGGGAGGGTTTCTTTTTCTTCCTTCTGATCCTAGTCTGTTAGGTCACATCAGGAGTGGCTGCATTGTCTTTCTCTGTGGCCTGTGGGAGATAATCAAAGAGCAGGCCAATCAGTTCATGTCAGAAGCAGTCCCTGTTCCCTTTACTATGGAACCCACTTGGACACTGAACTGCCATGGGCTACATCTATGCAGGGGTTCTAGTTTATCTCCATGCATGGTACTTGGTTGGATATGAGTCTCAGGAAAGACCCCTGTGCTCAAATTTTTTGGTTCTGTTGCTCTCCTTGTGGACCTCCTGTCCTCTCCAGATCTATTATTTCGATAATAGAATAATATTATTCTATTATCTTCTTTCATAAGATTCTCTTCATTCTGCCCAAAGTTTGGACATAAGTCTCAACATCTGCTTTGATAGTCTGCAGGGCAGAGCCTTTCAGAGGCTCCTACTTGTTTTCTGTTTTCTTCTTCTTCTGATGTCCATCCTCTTTGCCTTTTGGAATGGGGATTGAGCATTTTAGCCAGAGTCCTCCCTCCTGAGTGAGCTATCCCAGAAGCAGAAAGACACACATGGTATATAATCATACAGACATAATATAGAATAAACCTACTAAAATCTGTACCCCATTTTTAATTGGATTACTTGATGTGTTCCTTTTTAACTTCTTGAGTTCTTTATATATTCTGATATTAGCCCTCTGTCAGAGGGTTGGTGAAGATCCTTTCCCAACCTATAGGCTGTCGTTTTTTTTTTTGTTTGTTTGTTTTGTTTTGTTTTTTCTGATGACAGTGTACTTTGCTTTACAGAAGCTTTTCAGTTTCATGAGGTCCCATTTATTGATTGTTGATCTTAGAGCCTGTGCTCTTGGTATTCTGTTCAGGAAGTTGTCTCCTGTGCCAATGAGTTCTAGGCTCTTTCAAGATAACTATCATAAGAGAGGGCATAAAGCTAATTCTTTTCCTAGGTTTAACTCTGTTGTAGATTTTTTGGGTTTTTTTTTTTTTTTGTGGTCGATAAGTGCACAAGGTAAATTCATTAGTAAAAGTGTAAAATCAAATGTGAAACTCCACAGCTTCAGAAGGCATATTCTAATTGTTCCAAAGTTCACTGAGATATATAGATGTTAGAGCTGGTTAATTTCAGTGAGTCATGTTTTCATTTCCAAGTTTTTATAATGAAAGTTTTTATTTTAATTTTTGTAATTCTTTAAGCATTTCCTGGGTTATACTAAATATTTAAACTATTCACAAAGTATCATAACAACATATATATGAAAAAAGTAACATTTAAACAGAAGAACATATTGGATAATTTTGCAATAATTACTTACAACTGCTACCTTCTTACTTTTATCGAAGATCTTGTTCAAGAAGTACCTAAATGGTTTATTTCCCAGTGCTTTACACCTGGAATTGATCCACCAAGTTAAAATATCCTTAGTTAGCTACTGCAAAATTCTTTGGAAATCATTAATAGTGTAATTGTCATTCCCTTTATCAATTGTTACGAAAAATAGAAATATTTCAACCTTAAGCCCATTGAGAATATGACCACAGGTGGCTTTCACAAGGAATTTTATAGTGTTCTAACATTTCACATATCAAAATCAGGAGTTGCTTCCGATTGCTAACACTGACTGGGCTGATTGTGTGCTCATGGAGGTTTACAAGGAAAAGCACTGTGGATATGACTGGCTGACTTCTTACTTTATAGTTGCAAACACCAGCATCATACTGTGCTTCTGTGATTCTCACGGAGACACAGATAATTATTGTGCCATTTCTTCTTCTTCCTTTCTTGCACCTCATTGGTTATTTTTTAAGTTAAAAATAGACTGTCAAAGCAGATGCTGAGCCTGTTGGACAACTGATGGGCAGAGTGAATGGAATTTTATGTAAGAAGTGGTAAATAGTAAGAGCTGGAGGGGACAGGAACTCCACAAGCAGAGCAACAGAACAAGATAATTTGAACACAGGAAACTTCCCAGAGACTTATACTCCAACCAAGGACTATTCATGGAGATAACCTAGAACCCCTGCACAGATGTAGCCCATGGCAGTTCAGTGTCCAAGTGGGTTACATAGTAATGGGAAGAGGGACTGCCTCTGACATAATCTGATTGGCCTGCTCGTTGATCACCTCCCCCTGAGGGGGGAGCAGCCTTACCAGGCCACAGTAGAGGACAATGCAGCCACTTCTGATGAGAACTGATAGACTAAGATCAGAAAGGAGAGGAGAACCTCCCCTATCAGTGGACTTGGGGAGTGGCATTCATGCAGAAAGGGGAGGGAGGGTGGGATCAGCAGGGGAGGAGGGAGGGGCTTATGGGGGGATACAAAATGAATAAAGTGTAATTAATAAAAATAAATGCAAAAAAATAAAAAAATAAAAATTAAAAAAAAGCTAGGCAGGCAGAAGAAAACAGGAAACAACCTCGGAACCTGCCACAGCGGGCCTCTGAAAGCCTCTGCAGTGCAGACTGTCAAAGCAGATGCTGAGCCTGATGGCCAACTGTAGGGCAGAGTGAATGGAATTTTATGTAAGAAGTGGGAAATAGTAAGAGCTGGAGAGGACAGGAACTCCACAAGGAGAGCAACAGAACAAGATAATATGAACACAGGGAACTTCCCAGAGACTCATACTCCAACCAAGGACTATCCATGGAGATAACCTAGAACCCTGACAATGCAGCCACTTCTGATGAGAACTGATAGACTAAGATCAGAAAGAAGAAGAGGAGGACCTCCCCTATCAGTGGACTTGGGGAGGGGCGTGCATGCAGAAAGGGGGGGAGGGTGGGACTGGGAGGGGAGGAGGGAGGGACTTATGGGGGAATAGAAAATGAATAAAGTGTAATTAATAATAAAAAATAAATTTAAAAAAAATTTAAAAAAATGAAACAATGTTTTTTATTATTCAGTTGATTCAGCCTTGTAAGTTTAGCATTGCATTACATTTGGAGATATTTTAGATTTCTTAGGACATGAGAGTCCAGACCATGGCAGCCATCCCTTGGATAGTGGTTACTGTCTGACATTGGAATGTGTTAAATATTCTCATTGTCTCCCAAAAATAAAAGTAAAAAGTTAAATTAAGCTTTTATATTTTAGTCAGTTTAAAGGCTTTTTATTTATATATACATACATATATATATATATATGTGTGTGTGTTATATATGTGTGTGTGTGTGTGTGTGTGTGTGTATGTATGCAAGCATGATCCTAAATACAAAGGAAATGCAAGCTTGTTTTCAAATACAAGTGAGAATGGTTGCAAAAAACAAAAGCAAAAGCAAACCAAAACAAAAAACAAAACCAAAACTGCCTGAGAATAAACCAGTTTAAAGTGTCTGGATACAGACCTTTAGTTAGACTCTGGAGCCATTCAGTGCGTATAATCCTTCCTGGAGCATAGTCTTGACATGTTATTATGGTGGAAGCATAGACCCCATATTCCACCATGTATAGTACATTATCACTATGCTCCTTTCCTTCCCTATGTCCTCCCAATTAAGCCCACTTTTGTTTCTAATTGAATTAAAGTGGACACTATTGGGGAGAGTCAAACATCAAGGTATTCAGTAACATAAGTTTAGGGGTGAGGTAGCAATGCCATAATGAGAAAACCTGTTCATGTATCTATGGCCACCCAGAATGAAGACTCAGTCTCCCTGTGGCCTCACAGGAAGGAAAGAAAGCATGTATCTGTTGTGATGAATTCTAGAGGTTTTCCCAGCTGGACATCTGGAATATTCTTTTTTAAATTTCCCCTTCCTTCTTGACTGGAGCTCAGAAATCAGCAACTCAAGACTACTGGAACCATGTGGTTCTAAGCTGACTTTGAGGATAAAACTATCAGACCTGTCCAGGAAAGCTAGTCTCTACCTGGGTTGATATGAAACAGAAATTACCTCCCCTGAACCTGGCTGTCTTACGTCACACATAAATGACTATAATCCCAACCTGTACATACTGAATCGAGAGATATTAAGAAGCCATTCATCTTAGGTTTATTCAAGAGCCCCCAACATAGTTATTAATATATACTGTGTATATTTTTAATGAGCATACCCTAGCCTGCAAGTCATCCATATATATAAGTAAGTACCTTTTTATTAAAGTCAGATATTAGACTAGAGCAAATTGAGTAAATAGGGCCTTATAAGAGTTAGATTTTGTTATTTAAATTGTGATATTTTGTTTATGCTTTTTGAAAAAAAACTTGCATTTATAGATTATTGCATCAAAATGTCATTTGCCTTGATCAATGGGCCTCCTCCATCTGTACACACAAACCATTCTGTCTATAGTTAGTGTTCCACTGATCTCATCACATATGAAGATCTGCTATGAATCTGTTGGACTGAGACACAATTAAAATAATAAACATATCCACTAACCCCCCCTCTCCAATGCACTCTTGCCCCTTTGTGGCCCCTCTCTTCTGCTACTCCTGATTCTGGCTTCTGTAAGTCACAAGGCAATGGCTAATTCTATCATCAATTGTGAGCTTGCATTTCTTAGACCTTCATATAACCAGTAATATAGTGCGCTTTCTATTTTTTTATTGATATCTGTCACACAGCACAATTATTACTACATTGTATAACATGTTCACAGCCTTTTAATACTAAGTGACCCAAGATCTTTTCATCTATTGGGAGGTCAACTCAGGTTCAGTTCCAGTCTTAAAGTATTTCAGATAGGTGACTCACTCATTCATGAAACAAGTCTTTGTATAGATAAAGCAATTAAAAATAATACTAAGAATAAGCAATGCCTGATTTCTTAGATTCATCACGGTGTATCTTGTATTTATTCATTTCTTCCAGAGAGTTTAGTCACATGGACATACGCAGCTGCAAGGAGACTGAGAAGCATTCTTTATTCTGCGTGGCCAGCATGCAAAAGTAAATATTATGAAGTTAGTAGCTAACGCATGTCTAAAACAGGAGCCTTACCCCATGGGTCTGATAGTTTCCTGAGACCTAAAATTCTGTATTTAAACCCAATCAGAAATACAAGTGGACATTGTATGTAAAAAATAGACTCTATAGAATCAATCTAGTCACTCATTGAACAAATTCCCAACAAATAGGTCAACAGTTTGGTAGGGGAAGGGAATTATAGTTTGTTTTTCTATCTCACAAATAACTATGGCTTAGTGACTTAGACAAAAGACACTGAAGACTGGAGGGATTCTTCAGTGGTTAAGAGCACTGGTTGCTGCTGCTGCAAAAGACAAGTGTTTGATTCCCAGATTAGGGAGTTCATAACTACCTTTAACTCCAGATCTGGGTGATCTGACACCCTCCTGTGGCTTCATTGGACACCAGCAAGCACATGTGCATACACACGCAGCACACATACACATTAAAATAATAAAAAATAACAGATACTTATTAATCACATTTCCGTGTCTCATTAACCTGGGCATGACATAAATGAGTTCTCTGCTCAAAGCAAATCATTCCCCTAGGGCTTCAGTACCATATCATGATGTGGGACATATTTTTTTTTCCATTGCTGTGACAGAGAGCGGACAGAAGCAACTTAAGGGAAAGGAGGTTGTTTTTGTTTGTTTGTTTATAATTTAGAGAAGTAAGTTCTCCATACGCTTATGAGAAAATCATGGAGACTAGCGCAGCTCAGTCCACAGTGGTGAGTGTGAGGCAGCTGATGACAGAGCAGTGACAAACTTGGGCTGGGGGTTGGCTAGGCTATACCTATCAAAGGTGAACCTCCCAATGACCCATCATTCTACCAGTCATGATTGCCACCCCTAAGTTCCCATCACCAATACAGTGCCACCAATAAAGATCAAAGTGTTCAAACACATGAAAATATGTTTTTGTCACATACAAACCTCAACAGATACTCCCTTCCATAATCACATAACTGTTTAGTGAATTAATTTCCTTATAGCCACAGAAGATATAAGATTCACAGCAGCTGTTCACAACAGAGAATGAGTTTTCCAGTTTATCCGCGGATGTTTTAAATGGCATTCTCATGGTTCATAGAAACCAAACTATCTGTTAACTCAAGATCAACTGGCTAAACCTTTATTTAGTTTGTAAAACTCTGCTCACTTTTACTATGCACTTAAAACATCACCTTGTCGTGGTATCAATAACCTTTGTGTTCACTGGCATGACCTAAACCAAAGGACATGACCAAGCACACATATACAAAAGAGAGAACTTTTAGGGGTCAACTCAAAATTTGCAGCAACCAAAATTATATTTCATCGAAACCTGCAAATTTAGGGACTTTGTGTTAGTCTATTGGTAGAGCACTAGCTTGTGTAAAATCTTGTGTTCAAGTCTCAGTATTGAAATGTCAACATTAATTACCATAATATGAAAGAAGCAGACTATGACCTATAGATATAAAAACAAAATCAGTAGAAAACATTACTGAGAACCAGATAGGTATTGAATAGACAAAGATATCCAAATGTTGATCATATTTTAATTTAAAAACTAGTTGAAGCTATGTTTAAATACTTAAAGGTAAGCATAACAAATGCTTATCAAATAAATAGAGAATAAAATTAAAGGGATAGAAATTATATCTTTAAAGCATATTATTAGAAATTAAGCAAATTTTAGAGTGAAACAAGTGAACCAGTGGACCATCAATGATCAGCTCAATATACATGTATGGATTGATTTCCAAGGAGAAGTGAGAAAGGGGTACCAAAGACCAAATATTTTTTAAAAAGTCTCAGATTTTACTAAAAACATTAACACACACCTAGGAACCTGAAGAAACATCAGTAGGAAACATTCAAAGATCTGCAAGTCTAGAAATATGCCAACCTGCGGAAGGCCAAAACAAAACAGAAAATATTGAAAACCATGAGAATAAAACATAAAAAGGAAACACATAGATGTGTGTTAATGTGTGTAATAATGACAATGGAACTAAGAATGCTACAGAAACACAAAGGTCAGGTGTTTATCACTCAACATATTTAAAGCATTGAAAAAAAAAAGCCAAACGTCAACTGTATATTTAGTAAAACCATCATAAATGAAAGTGAAATGAAGACATTCCCAGATAAATGCAGAGAAGTCATAGCTAGCAAGCCTAACTCAGGACAAGTAGGAAAGGAATACCTCGTTCTCAAAAACAGGATAGCAAATGGCAGCTCAAATACCACTGAAGAAACAGCCTCCGTGGTAAAGATTAGATAAAAACAGAAGATAGGATAATCGGGCATGCCCCTGCTGCCTGCGTCTTGGCACTTGAGGGTGAGGCTGGAGGATTGCAAATTCACAGAAAATCTGGCTTATGTACTGAGGCACTGTTGAAGACAGACAATTAAATAAGCAAGCAAACAAAAATATGCCTTTTACATATATATGTGTATATATGTATGTGTGTACATATATATTCATATACACACATACTTCCTCATAACTAATTTAGAAGATAAGTTTAGATGGTAACAGCGACCAAACTTCACCGTTTGCTTGATAGCATAAAACCTATGTCTGTAATAGAACAAAAAATGGAGAGGAAATGTTCTGTTAGAGAAAAAACAGTTATATAACTTTATAAAGTTGAAAAAATAATTAAATTGTAAACTTAGAACAAGAGATTTATATGGTATATAAATTATATATCAGTTAAGTCAGTAAAAATATTATCTTGGCCATGTTTCTGCAAGAAACCTTTGTATGTTTTCATAAAAATGAAGTCATTGTCTAAACTTCTAGGGATTTTTTTATTGTCCCCAAGGAAGTACAAAAAGAATGCATGTAAAATACGCTTCTCTGTGACTGTTTATGCCTATATGGCTTCAAAGCTTAAACAGAATGGACTCACACAGTTCCAAAGTCAATGTCAAATTGTCATTGAAGAATGTCTGTGTGAAAATACAAGGGCAAGTATGGGAAATGGAAGGAAGATAGAGACCTAGGCTTTGACAGTCAGGTGAACTTACTCTCCCTGGTGGAAGATGTGTCCTGGGACCAGGATGGCCAGGGCTGCTTCTGGGGAAGGTTGCTCCATCACTAAGATAAAACTTTTTCCCAGGGAGAAAATTGTGCTTTGTAGCATGAGGTGTTAGAAAATGGTGTTATTCTCGAGTACATATTTATTAGTAAGATTTGGGCAGAAAATATACTGGAATCTATACAAACCTGCAAGGAGCCAAACCAGTTATTATAACTGCTCTTTGTGGTTCTATAAAGTATTGTTTCTAAAACATGTTTATGTACCAAGCAGGAAACCAAGCTGAACAAGGTAAACACAGTTTCATCAGGAAACATCTGATTTCAGCTGCACAAGTAAACATGGCTCCAAATCCAAACTGCACGGTTTTACGGAGACTTCCTGAGGCTGCATCACGGAAACTTGTGTTTTCAAAGCTCACGGCTCTTGCTCATTTTCAAAAGATTATATGTTCCTCACAGCAAATGCATGTTTGCTTAAACATGATTATCTTGAGAATTAAACATGGATTGACTCAAGGGACATTTGTATGATGCATTCTCCTTTCTCCAGAATAAACAAGATGGTGTCAGCGATAAGGGGAAGATGGAGACATTTCACTGATGTTTACTTCTTTTATTTTATTTTTTATTTTTTAGTTTGAAACTAAAGCCTTATGCATGCGAGGCAAGTGCCTTACCCTGAGATCTTCATCTGCCCTTTAGTGGTTTATTTTTTTATTGGTAATAATAAAACACCTCGGTGCTTTTATCTTTGACGATGACCTCCTTACTCATTCACTTTTTGTCATTTCTTTTTAAAACAGAATGAATGGTACATGAAGGCTCCTATCCTATCAGTTCCAATATTTATGATTGGTGTGGTTCTCTTTTCACCCTGTTCCTGCCTCTCCCTACCTCTACACTTCCCATTTCCAGCATTTGATAGAGAACAGCGCCTAACAGTAAGGGCAGAAGACAGGTCAAGGGCACTGTGTGGCTTTGGTAGCTCATCTGCTGCTTTCTCAATATCTGCCCAACACGAGTTAATCTCTAGCACTCTCTTCACTAAAACTGAATTGGTCAGATGTATGTCACACATACACATAGAGGTTTCCTATCCTCTCCAGTGCCTACAGAGAAAGGGAAACAAGACAACCACAGAAATAAATGCTGCCTGCATTAACCTCAGTGACAGTGCTCCTTCCTGGTGGGTGAGGGCGGGCTGTTTACTTCATTTACATGTACTCTGAAGCCAGCCACCCTTCTCAGATATATCTCAGCTCCTCAGAGGATCTTCTCTCACTTTGAGGACAGTGAGCTATGCAGAAGTCCGAAGGTGAAGAAGTGACTATTGCAGGAGGGCAAGCTTCTTTTTATCTCCTCCTGTCTTCCTTTTCCTACCTCTTCTTCAGACTGTACCTAATCCTGAGGAGTTGTGACTCCCCACAGATTCAAGAAAGATAACAAAGTGCAAACAGGATAGATACACTTATGCCGATTTTCAGTGTAATCATATTCTTTCTCTATAAATGGCCCTCCTCGCTAAAGATTTGTACTCTCTGTGACAGAACTGCTTTTAGAACTGTCTCTATCCAGTATCCATGGGATTTTCTTACTGTTCTTTCAGTTACTAAGTAAATCACTATGAACCTCGATATCCTTGGGATTCTAATGATATAAACTTTCATTGGTATTAAAATGAATTATGGTTTTGTGAGTAAAATATTTACCAAGTTGCCCTAGAGAAGGAGTGTATAATTCTTGGGCTTCTCTGTGCCACTTTGAATGAATTCTCTTGTGTCACACAGTTAACTACACAACAGAGAACAAACAAGAAATTCCTCGTATAACAATCCCAACTGTACATCCTAATACCTTATTCTAAAAGTAAAATCAGGGGCAAGAGGGATGATTCAGCAATTAATACCACACATTCTTTGAGAGGATCTGGGTTTGATTTCCAGCACCCACTTAGTGGCTCACAGCTATCTGCAACAACAGTTCTAGAGAATCTGACATCTTCTTCTGACCTCTGCTGGCACCAGGCACACACAGGATGTACATACAAACACAAAGACAGAACACTCACATACATGAAATAAAAGAAGTAAGTCTTTGGGAAAAGAAAAAAGGTAACATAAAACTAGAGGGGTGTTGAGAAACCAAAGCATCAGTATCTGCTTCTGTAGGAGAAGTTGAGATGCTCAGTGAGATCATAAGATATTTTGGTTCTAATCTTCCTCTGGGTGTGCTTTGTTATAGAAAATAGCCGCCAAGAAGCCTGGTATAAGAGAATATGACTGCTAAGTGGAGGCCTTTGTCTCTGGATAGACAGGACCTAGAGAAGGTGGCATAGTCTAATGTTTCTTTATGTTGCCTGCTAGAGCACAGCTCCATGCATTCTATTTTAAAGCTGGGACATATCTGTATGACTGAAAATTATGTCACAGATCTATCAAGACACTATTTTCTAAGAAATATCAAAAATCTACAATTCTTTTTTTCCTTTATTTTTTTCTTTATTAATTACACTTTATTCCCTTTGTATCCCCCCCTGTGGTTCTCTTCCTCCTCCCATCTCAATCCCTCCCTTCTTCCACCCTCTGCATGCAAGCCCCTCCCTCCCCAAGTCCACTGATAGGGGAGAACTTCTTTTCCTTCCTTCTGATCCTAGTCAATTAGGTCTCATCAGGAGTGGCTGCGTTGTCTTCTTCTGTGGCCTGGTAATGCTGCTTCCCCCTCTACAATTCTTACATCCAATCAAAGAGCAAGGCTACATATTTTCACTGTTTGTAGGTCTATGATTGACTGGGTTGAAATGCATAAACTCATTTTCTTAAGCTGAGTTTGCCATAGTTTCTGGTTCACTCGCACCACTGTTATGATTTGAAACATTATGTTGTTGAGTTTTACTTTGAAGAGACATATTTAACTCATTTAAATGAGCTGCTAAGTCCATGGAAAATATTAGATTTGTAAGCCAGTTCTCGTGGTCAAGCTCAGACACAGATTTTGGGATTGATAACATAAACAGCTTGATAGCATGTAACTCATTAAAGTCTTTTCAATATTTGTCCTTGGCTTAGCCTTCTTAGTTCTAAAAAGTAAATAAAGTTACCATAGTCAGTGTCAAACCTTTAAATTTTTTTTCTGTGTGTGTGTATGCAAATACATGTGTGTAACTGTAGCTATGTACACTTTTTAGTACCACGATAGAAGTCAGAAGATACCCTCAGATATCGGCACTTGACTTCCATATTGTTTGAGAAAGGGTCTCTCATTTCCTGAAACTAAGTGTGCCAGGATAGCTGGGCCTGAGAATTTCCAGATATTCTCTTATCTCTGCCTCATCTTCCATCACTGAATTTCATTCACAAGGTCATCGAGAATGCATGTAATATGAGATGGCTCCACTCCCCATTCTTCTTCAAGTTAATGTTTTTTTTTAATGGTATCATTGCATGCATATATGTATGCCTACATTGTATACAGTCTTAATATACCTGTTGGGTTCACATGCTATTGCCTGCATATTATTTTCAGGGCTGAATGTTTGCAGTGGACAAACAACCGGCGTGCTTTCCCCTGGGTAGGAAAAGTAGGCAATGACGAAGGACACTAACAAGGTGTTTTATCTTTCTGTAGCATCCTAACTTTCTGCAAAGTTTTAATCAATAAGAGTTGCAACAGCTTCATACTAGCATACAGCATTTGGGAAACGTTCGGTTTACAGTTTTTATCCTTGGGTCTGAGTGAAGCTGAGGAACTTGAGTCTTGCCCTACACCTTGCTGCCACTGCTTGGTGTTTCTGTCTACAGTTATCCGATCATTTTATCACAGGTGAATAGAATAACAGGAAAAATAACAGGATGACTTTTTTTTTTATTAACTGTCACCTCTTTAAAAATTGATCCCATTACATTTTTTAAAAACTTTCAAATTCTCGTTGCCTGATGAAATATGTAGCTCCAGGCTAAAACTGATGAAAGTTCTTCAAAATTACTCTCATGTTCACTCTTTATTTAACACATTTGAATTTAAAACTACAGAAGAAAACTCCAAATCGAAGTTGCGTTCACAACCTCAGCATCAGGCTTGAAGTAGGTTACAGTAATGTTACACAGCAGGGATGGCTTCTTCCTTCTGCTATCATTTATTGGGAACCAGATCGCCAGCCTCTTCGATGGATTATCTCTGACTCTTCTCTCCACAAGTAACTTCCATCATGAGTGTCTGAGGCCAGTGCACTGTCTGAGCAACCTTAGTGGTAGTATGAACTTAGGAGGGAGGACATGCCAAGTGTAACAGTGGAGTGAATGATCTACCCGAACTTCTTCCAAGAGAACTTGAAATAAGATATTCAAGGAATGTGGATTGGGCGCCAAGCAGACCATTAACAGCCATGCAAACTTTTGCAATACCAGCCTACTTTATGACAATCACTGATCGTATGGCAAGGAAGGAGAAAGAGAAAAAAAGTGACTCCAGACGGATGAAAAGAGGGACCACCTCAGACTTGTTCCTTCACAATCTGTGGCTTACTTCAAAGAGGTTTGGTTTTTCCCTTCTCCCGCTGTCTGTCTATGATTTCTGTCTTTATTTGAATGGATTTCTTTTACTAACAGGAAGTCAATACACGATTCATGTTGATACACTTTGCGAAATGACCTCAGAGAACCAGGAATGCAGTGTCATTTCAAAACGACACGGCACATCTGTACTGTAGAAACACCAATCCAATTGTTTTGTTCATTGGCTTCAGCTGCAGTTTAACTGCTTGAAAAACTGCCAAAAGTCTGATACTTTCTTAGGGCTTAACTAGACAATGAGTCACATTCTCAGGGCTTGTCTTGTAAAGTATTGAGATAATTTCATAAAACGACAAGGTGGTACTAACGAGAACAACCTTTCAATTCCAGTTAGCATAGGCGTTCAGTTCCAAACATTACCTGTGAACTTGCGCGTTTCAATTACTGGTATTCTCGCTTAAGCTGAATGGAATGTCCAATAGGAAACACAATTGTCTAATAAAAGTTGAGGCATTTATTTTTAGTACTGAGCTAGTGTAAGCATGTCATGCTTTACCATGTGAAGATCCTTCTTGCCCACAGACTCAAAGAAACGCTATGTGCAGGCACAGACAGTGCAGGTGCTGCAGCTAAGGAAGGAGAGTTTTGGCACGCTCTGGAGACAAAGCATCCCAGCATGCCTCTTGAGGCAAAACATCTGTACACTCCCTCGACTGCAGGCATACTCTCTAGATATACATGCACTCGCCGTTTGTCTTCCCTCTGTCATCTGACCATCCCAATACCATTGAAATCACGTCATACCTTCTCACCCTCAAGTATGGAGCTGCCCAGTGGGAGCATTTGGAAGTAAAGTATTGTGAAAGTAGGTGAAAGGGTTGGAGAAAGTTTGGCAGGTCTTTATTGACAAGAAGTAGTCATTTGGCTATGAAGAAAAGTTTAGTTGGGGTCTCAATGTCAGGCAATAAAGATAACAATGCAGCCAAAGAGAAGGATTTGTTTTCTTGCTCTCCTGGGATCCTGGCTATGAGAAAGATTGGTTCTTGCTAATGAGAAGAACCATTATGCTAAGGTAATTCACACACCATAAATATTTGCTGTATTTAGTTGTTTTTTTTATTTATTTGAATATTTTAAGCAAGAAGAGTTTGTCAGCTCCAGACATTCTCTCATAGATTAAGTGCATAAAGGCTTTTGGCATCTCTACTGTTGGTTCTGGAACGGCATATGGCATGCTTGGAAGTCTCACATACTGTAGCTTGTTATTTACTGAGTCTTTCCCACCAGGCTTCCCCTTTTCTTCATGGGGTGAAACAAATGATATCATCCTTTGTTAGAAGCCAGGATACACTGTACCTCCAAACGAAGAGAGATCAAGCAAGCCGTGATGACTCCAAAACTGAAATCTCTGAGAAGATGAGAAAAAAAAAATGGTTGAGGGTTCACTTTTGACAGAACTTTTCACTTCCAAGTTGACTTGTAATATATGTGTTGAGAGAAGCCAACAGGTGGCACTGGCATGGCAGGACTGAGCCAAGTGCTTCAACTACCAGAGGATATTGGGAAAAGACCCATGGCATCTCTCATATTGATTCTTATGATTGCCAGAGTCAAAGCTTATGAAAGTGCAACAGAGATCCAAAACAAAAGCAAACTTTCAAGTCTCTAGTTATCATCCATCAGATTCAGGTGCTGGGCTTTGTGCTTCTTTGGGCTTCCCCAAAGAAGAGGAATACACTGAAGCTGGCCTTACAGTTCTTTGATCTCAAATAGACCACATGGGCTGTTTTCAAATGGACTTGGAGATTGTGAAGCTCTGGGCATTTGTAGCAATTGCTGACTAAATACTTTTAAGTTCACTTTCTCTCTATTTTTTAATGAAATTTTTATTTTTTATATTAATGAGAGTTTATTCACTTTGTGTCCCAGCTGTAACTCTCACCCTGTCTCTCTCCCAATCTCATCCTCCCTCCCTCATCTTCTCCCATTCCCCTCTCCAAGTCCACTGATAGGGGAGGTCCTCCTCCCCTTCCATCTGACCCTAGCTTATCAGGTCTCATTAGGACTGGCTACATTGTCTTCCTCTGTGGCCTGGCAAAGCTGCTCCCCACTCAGGAGAGAGTGCCAGTGGCAGGGACCTCTTTCTTGCTTAGCTTCTTTAAGTGTACAGATTTTAGTATGTTTATCCTATATTATAGGACTAGTGTCCACTTATAAATGAGTATATACCATGTGAGTCTTTCTGCTTTTGGGATACCTCACTCAAGATGATCTTTTCTAGATCCCACCATTTTCCTGCGAATTTCATGATTTCCTTGTTTTTAATTGTTGAGTAGTATTCCAATGTGTTAATGTACCACAATTTCTGTATCCATTCTTCAGTAGAGTTGTTTCAAGGTTCTTCTTACTACAAATAAAGCTACTACAAAAATGGTTGAACATATGTTCTTGTTGTGTGCTTGAACATATTTTGGATATATGCCTAGGAGTGGTATAGTATAGCTGGATCTCGAGGAAGCACTATTCCTAATTGTCTGAGAAAGCACCAGATTGAGTTCCAAAATGGTTGTACCAGTTTACATTCCCACCAGCAGTGGAGGAGGGTTCCCCTTTCTCCACATCCTCTCCAGCATGTGTTCTTACTTGAGTTTTTGATCGTAGTCATTCTGATGGGTGTAGTGAAATATCAGGCTTGTTTTATTTGGCTCTCCCTGATGACTAAGGACATTGAACATTTCTTCAAGTGTTTCTCTGCCATTCGATATTCACTTATTGAGAATTCTCTGTTTAGCTCTGTTCCCCATTTTTTAATTGGATTACTTGTTTTTTTATTTTTTAACTTCTTGAGTTCTTTAAATATTCTGGATATTATCCCTCTGTCAGATATAGGTTTGGTGAAGATGATTTCCCAGTCTGTAGGCTCTCATTTTGTTCTGACGACAGTGTCCTTTGCTTTACAGAAGCTTTTCAGTTGTTGAGTTTTCTTTCTTGTCTTTTATGCTTTTGTCTGTCTCTATGTATGTATGTATGTTTGTTTGTTTGTTTTGGTATGTAACCAGTAAAGTGGCATTCCTGTGTGATTTAGTCTTCAGTTGGAATAAACATGAGCAGGAAGGGACAGGCAAAATGAAACCTCTAAAAGCAGGGATTTTGACTAATGTATAATTTACTCACATAGAGCTCCATCAATGGAGACTTTTTGAAAATGGAAAGAAACACCAGCCATAATGTAGTTTTATGGACCATGGTTTAAAAATCATGATAATACTCATATAGACATATAATATAGGATAAACATACTAAAATCTGTACTCCTAAAGAAACTAATCAAGAGAGAGAACTCTTGCTAAAATGCTCAATTCCTATCCAGAAAGGCAAAGAGGATGGGCATCAGAAGAAGGAGTAAAGAGGGAACAAGTCAGGAGCCTGAAACAGAGGACCTCTGAAAAGCTCTGCCCTGCAGACTATCAATGCAGTTGCTGAGACTTATGGGCAAAGTTTGGGCAGAGTGCAGGGAATCTTAGGAAAGATGTGGGAAACAGTAAGATCTGGAGAGGACAGAAACTCTACAAAGAGAGCAACAGAACCAAAAAATCTGAACATAGGGGTCTTTCCTGAGACTGCTATTCCAACCAAGGACTATGCATGGAGATAACTTAAGACCCCTGCACAGATGTAGCCCATGGCAGTTCAGTATCCAAGTGGGTTCCATTGTAATAGGAACAGGGACTGTCTCTGACATAAACTGATTGGCCTGCTCTTTAATTACCTCCCCCTGAGGGGGAAGCAGCATTACCAGGCCACAGAAGAAGACAATGCAGCCACTCCTGATGAGACCTAATTGACTAGGATCAGAAGGAAGGAAAAGAAGTCCTCCCCTATCAGTGGACTTGGGGAGGGGCATGCATGCAGAGGGTGGAGGAAGGGAGGGATTGGGATGGGAGGAGGGAGAGAACCACAGGTGGGATACAAAGTGAATAATGTGTAATTAATAAAGAAAAAAAGATAAAAGCAAAAAAAAATCATGATAATAAAATTGCTTAACAGTTTCCTTCCTAAATTGAGTTTAGCTATAACCTCAGAAAAACTAGTACACACCATGGCTACCTATACATAAGAGAGTCCAGGGAGACTCTCTTATTTACCTTCTCTGTGTCTGTTCATTTGCCAGAAAACGTCAGATATTCCTTCTAACCTTCGGTACACATGCATTATAATGATGTGGTAATGATGTGGTAGTCCAACTGAAGCCAAATCTCGAGGTATTTATTCCAAATTGTAAGCAGAGCACTTTCCCTTTCTATTGAAAAATGCCACCTGAAGAATTACACAAGGGCCAGGTATTGAAAAGGTAGCAATCAAAAAACCTGCAGAGAAGAAGGCAGAAGAACTCCAGGCAGTGGTGGAGGTGAAAAGAAGAACACAGAGAGGTCTCATAACAGTTTAATCCCTTAGAGTCAAGTGAATTATAAACTGCTCTGTTTCATGGATAGTCCACTTATATATTTTATGTATACATGTATGATGTATTTGTTTGTTTATTTATTTATTCACTTTACATCCCGATTGTTGTCCTCTCCCTCTTCTGCTCATGGTCTTAACCTTCCTCCCTCTTCCTCCATTCCTCCTCCTCTGCTCCTCAGAAAAATTTTGAGCTTCCCACACCCAGTAACCCACCCCAACACATCAAGTAGCAACAGGAATAAGTGAACCTTCTTCCCCTATGGCCTGGTGAGGCATCCCCACCAGAGGAATGTGATCTAAAAGCAGGCAGTAGAGTCTGTATCAGAGAGAGATACCATTCTTCCCATACTAAGAGACCCACATATTGATACAGCTGCCAATTGGCTACATCTGTGTAGGGGTTCTAGGTCCAGTTCATGCATGATCCTTGGTTGGTACTTCAGTCTCCACAAACCACCATGGGCCCAACTTAATTGGCTCTATTGGTCTTGTCATGGACCTCCTGTCCCCTCCAGTTCCTTCTATTCTTCCCCCACTCTTTCACAGTGATCTTTGTGCTCCACCCAGTGTTTGGCTGTGAATCTCAACATATGTTTCAACCTATTAGTGGAGCATCTCAGAAGACTGCTCTGCTAGGCCACTATCTGCAAACATTTAGCAGAGTATCATTAATAGTGTCAAGGGTTGGCTCTCTTGCATGGGGTGGGTCTCAGGTTGGGCCAGTTATTGGTTGCACATTCCAACAACTTTCTGCTACATCTTTTTTTTTCTTTTTCTTTTTTAAAAATTCTTTATTAATTACATTTTATTCACTTTGTATTCCCCCTGTATTTCCCCCCTCCTCCAGTCCCAATCCCTCCCTTCCTCCACCCTCTGCATGCATGTCCCTCCCCAAGTTCACTAATATGGGAGGTCTTCTTTTCCTTCCTTCTGACCCTAGTCAATTAGGTCTCATCAGGAGTGGCTGCATTGTCTTCTTCTGTGGCCTGGTAATGCTGCTTCCCCCTCAGGGGGAGGTAATTAAAGAGCAGGCCAATCAGTTTATGTCAGAGACAGTTCCTGTTCCTATTACAATGGAACCCACTTGGATACTGAACTGCCATGGGCTACATCTGTGCAGGGGTCTTAGGTTATCTCCATGCATAGTCCTTGGTTGGAATATCAGTCTTAGAAAAAGACCCCTGTGCTCCGATTTTTTTCGTTCTGTTGCTCTCCTTATGGAGTTCCTGTCCTCTCCAGATCTTACTGTTTCCCACATCTTTCCTAAGATTCCCTGCACTCTGCCCAAACTTTGCCCATAAGTCTCAGCATCTGCATTGATAGTCTGCAGGGCAGAGCCTTTCAGAGGTCCTCTGTGTCAGGCTCCTGACTTGTTCCCTGTTTTCTCCTTCTGATGTCCAGCCTCTTTGCCTTTCTGGATAGTAATAGAACATTTTAGTAAGAGTCCTCCCTCTTGATTAGTTTCTTTAGGTGCACAGATTTTAGTAGGTTTATCCTATATTATATGTCTATATGAGTGAGTATATACTGTGTGCATCTTTCTGCTTCTGGGATAGCTCACTCAGGATGATCTTTTCCAGATCCCACCATTTACCTGCAAATTTCATGATTTCGTTGTTTTTTATTGCTGAGTAATATTCCATTGTGTAGATATACCAAAATTGTGCATCCATTCCTCCACTAAGAGGCATCTCGGCTATTTCCAGCTTCTGGCTATTACAAATAAGGCTGCTACAAACATGGTTGAGCAAATGTCCTTACTGTGTACTTGAGACTCTTTTGGGTATATGCCTAGGAGTTGTATAGCTGGATCTTGAGGAAGCGCTATTCCTAGTTGTCTGAGGAAGTGCCAGATGGCTTTCCAGAGTGGTTGTACAAGTTTACATTCCCACCAGCAGTCGAGAAGGGTTCCCCTTTCTCCACAACCTCTCCAGCATGTATTGTCTCTTGAGGTTTTGATCTTAGCCATTCTGATGGGTGTAAGGTGTAGATCTCCCATGCTCATGACTTGGCAGAATTAATATAGTAAAAATGGCCATCTTACCAAAAGCAATCTACAGATTCAATGCAATTCCCATCAAATTACCAATACAATTATTTACAGACCTTGAAAGAAAAATCCTTACCTTCATATGGAACAAGAAACCCAGAGTTGGTAAAACAATACTCTACAGTAAAATATCTTCAGAAGGTATCTCCATCCCTGATCACAAGCTGTACTATAGAGCAACAATACTAAAAACTGCATGGTACTGGCATAGAAATATGGAATTGAATAGAAGACCCTGATATAAATCCACATACTTATAGACACCTGATTTTTGACAAAGATGCCAAAACCATTCAATGGAAAGAAGACAGCATCTTCAATAAATGGTGCTGGTCTAACTGGATGTCTACATGTAGAAAAATGCAAATAGATTCATACTTATCACCCTGCACAAAACTAAAGTCCAAGTGGATCAAAGACCTCAACATAAAACCAGACACACTAAACCTCTTAGAAGAAAAAGTGCAGAAGAGCCTTGAACTCATTTGTACAGGAGAAAACTTCCTGTCCAGAACACCAACAGCACAGGCTCTAAGAGCAACAATCAATAAATGGAACCTCATCAAACTGAAAAGCTTCTGTAAAGCAAAGGACACTGTTGTCAGAACAAAACAATAGCTTACAGATTGGGAAAGGATCTTCACCAACCCTATATCTGAGAGAGGACTAGTATCCAGTATATATAAAGTACTAAAGAAGTTAAACAGAAAAAAAAATCAAGTAATCCAATTAAATAATGGAGTACAGAGCTAAACAGAGAATTCTCAATAGAGGAATATCGAATGGCAGAGAAACACTTAAAGAAATGCTCAGCCTCATTAGCCATCAGGGAAATGCCAATCAAAATGACCCTAAGATCTCTGCTACATCTTTATCCACTCTCTGCTACATCTTTATCCTTGCACATCACGTAGATAGGGTAAACTTTGGGTCAAAGTTTTTGCGGGTGGGTTGGTGTTCTCTTCCCTCCACTAGGAGTCCTGTCTAGTTAGAGGGTGGTTTATATTTTTCTTAGACCATATTTGAAGTCCTGGTTGAAGCCATCTTGTTTCAAATGTTTTCTTTTAAGAAGTTTGTTTTTCCATGTGGAGAATTGGTTCTGCAAAAGTTTTTTTTTTCTTTTCTTTTATCTACTTCACATGTTGAAAACTGAAAAATATGAGATTTGGAATTGAACTAATCCAGCCTTGAAAATGTGACAAATGTTGGCTGATGACTGTAGATATAAGTAGAATGAAACAGACTAAAGAATTAGTCCCTTAAACTAGAAACAATTCTCTGAGAATAAGAAAACTGAAGATGGTCTGGAGAGGTGCCTCAGCTTTTAAGGACCAGGCTCACAACCAAAACTATAAGGAAACTGAAGAGAGGGTAACTTTAGAATTTAACTTCTTGTATTTTAACCTGAAAGAGAAAATAACTCTAAATTTTACTGAAATTTAGTAAGAGGACAGAGGTTTCCATTTAGATGCCTTTTCTTTCATTGCTATCAAAGGTGAGCTAAGTCATCATTTGGTATTGAGAAACATCTCCTGTGGATGCGCATTAACGAAGTGAGGCAAACTTCACAGACTCTAACAGACCAGACATGCGTTTTCAGTCTACTATATGCGGCAACTTGGACAAACCTGGTTGATAATCGGTCTAGATACATTCCCGAGGCAAGTTTCACATTGCTCTTCTCCTAGGATGGCAAAAACATAACAGCTGTTCCCATTAGAGGAATGGCCGGAAGAAGATGAGAACCATTAGCTTGGTACATATCAGGATCTCATCCCATCAGTGTGTTAACGTCAAGTGGGTAGGGAGGAGACGACAGCCGTCAACCTTTCCATGTGGACATCTTTACCTTCCCTGCTTTTTGTAAAGATAATACATAATACTGACTCTTTTTGGAGAATGGTCTATGTGTGCATGGGAATGCATTGATATACATAAATACATAAAGTAATTTTCAGTATTTTATATTGTTTGGGTTAAAATCAAATGTCGTCAAAACTCAATTTTATTCCTGTATAACACATTTGGCCATTGCTGGCCTTCATTATATAGCAATACAAATAGCTGACTTCGTAGATGATCATTGTATGACCTCAGTTGAAATAACTAACAATTGAAAATAATTCTTGCACTTGAATATATTCATATTGAAAAGAATCAAGGAAGAGTGTTTTGGGATGCTTTCTAAGATGTTACAGCTATGTCTTATTTATCAATTAATGAAACTTTACAAAAGACTACTCAGGGAATTTAAAGATGACTCATAGTCAAGAGCACTTGTTACTTTTTCAGGAGATCCAGATCCAGGCCCTAGAACCCACAAAGTTTTTCACAACTGTCCATAATTCCAGTTCCAGAGGATCTGACACCTTCTTATGACCTTAGCAGGCACTGGGAAATCACAGGGTACACATATATACATGAAAGCAAAGAAATCCGAAAAAAGTTTCAGAGCAACTTTATTTCACTGTCTAATGCTTAAAGAGAAAATGGCTTGTTAGTGGATCAAAGAGAAGTTGTTTATTTATCAGGCCAGGGATAAATATTGGTAGATGAAAAAGTAAAACATATAATAACAGAATTATTGCTCTGAAAACTGAATTATTCTGCATCAGTGACAATAACACATAAAGTTGTTATCTATTAGCCAAAAGGCCACCAAGAACACACACAGCAAAGAGAACAAACAGGACCGTAATTACAGAGTTCCCTCAATGCTATGGTTTCAATTAAACATAGTCCCTGACAAATAAGTATTAAAACATTTTTTAAAGAAGTAATTAAGACATGAGGGCTCTGTCTTCATGGATGAATTCATTTTTCTTTGGAAGTGTTTAAAGAAACTAGCCCCAGCCCTTCCGGTTTCCACCATGCAATGAGGTAACAAGAGCAATCTATGTACCAGATGGCAGTCCTGAGAACCACACAGTCTGATGGGTCATTGAACTTGGATTCATCAGCCTCCAGAAGTAGAAAAAAATTTTCTATTATTTTTAAAAATCGCTAGTTTCAGGTATTTTGTTATTGCAACACAAATATATTGAAAAACAGTAATAATGAAAAGATTTGAGCATGTGGGAGGTGACATGGGAAAATGTCAAGAAAAATGGTATTTCTCTGTATTGGCCTCTGTTTTGTGGAAATGATATAGTTATGACTGCACTGATACACTCTTCCCTGTGATGCTGAACACCAGAAGGATGAGGCAAAAGCTCTGATCATCTGAGATATTAACTACCAAAGCTTCTTGGGTGACATCGTGAGCATAAGAAGAAGGTCAATCATCTTAGGAAAAAAAAAAAAAGGAATTCAACAAAAGTTCATTTGGTAAGTTTTACATTTTTGGATGAGCTTATTTTTTAGCAGGCTCAAACATTTCATCTTGGTTTCATTTTCCCATGCTCACAGAATGGTATCACCTGATGTGGCTGGCCTGAGAGTGAGTGCACGGTCAACAGAACACTCTGGCCTCTGTGAGAGGATTTGGGCTAGCTCTGAGTGTTCTTCCTTCAAGTGGGTAGAAAGAAAAGTGAAAAAAATAATGATTTTTTTTTTACTGAAATTAGCTGTTTTTTTTAATCTTACAGAATAAGAACAAAAATGTTTCCTTGAGACTTGTAAAAATATATTATTATTTAATTCAGCCAAATGTTCAAAAGATTTATCCTTCTGAGGAACAGATGCCTCTAGTCTTCCAGCCCCAAACACTTATTGTGTTGATCACTTTTTTACTTCTCAGATCTGAGCAAAAGCAGAGAGAACACCATTCAGAAAAACAAGGAGCACAAAAGGAGCTCTGGGCAAAACATAAAACACACCATCTCATTGAGGAACTTTGAACTTAGCAGTGGGGCAGGAGAATATAGCAGAGCCTTCCCATGTTTCATTCATGAATCTCCATGTCTTCTACTTACAAGAATATTGGAAAACTGCCAACAGTGCAGTCAATTTCCCCACAGGACGATGTGAATCAGAGGACTTTTTGTAGTGATGTTAGCTCAGAACAGTTTGGTGGTTCAGTGTAGATTACAGTTTTATTTAGCTTAACTACTAGTTTCATCCAGTCACAATTTCACTTATCAGGCTGCTGTTCAAATTTTCTCTAAGTACATTTGTTTTCTGCTTTTGTTTTTAAAGACTTCCTTCACTGAAGCCCCTTTATTTAAATAAAAGATTTAACCAATCACATTCAAGCAGACTCAAATTCCTTACAGTTATCCAGAACATGTTTTTTTTTTTTTTTTTGAGAAACATCTACTTAGCCATCCAGTGGGTCAATTTGCTCTTCTAATTTAAAATTTCATATGAATGAAATACTTATCACTAAACAATAGTTATGAAAGGGGTTCTGAGATGATTAATCATTAAAATACAGGCTTCAGAAATCATAATCATTCTCAAAATTAGTTCAATGTGTCAACTTTTATTTTCTTGTATTGTGTTCCATCTCTTTGAATGAGGAGCAGATAGAATGACAGCCCAATTCATGGTAAACTACCAGACTCAGCTCCCAGAACCTACAAAATCCAGAAAAGCATAATTCGTATAAAAAAAAATTGATCCCCTTGGATTCTCAAATAATATTAATTTCATCAAAAGCAATTAATTCTTTTTATGTTTGATACTATTTTTCACTTAGAAATATAAAGTTAATGTTTTTTCACCAAGAGCACTAAATCCTTAATAAAAGTATCGATTTCCAAGCCCTCCAAGGAATAGAATACATTAAATGTCTGCTAGCTTACTAGAGGCACAAGAACAGAACTATCACAGGCAACTCTTCAAAATGTTATTTGATTGAACTAGAGGTGGTCTGGGCTCTTTCTAAAACTCTACCTTCATACTTGAATTCATTAAATTCATATAACTGCCAAATTCTGCCTTGTTGTACATTAGATGTTTTACTGATCTGGGAGTAATTTTGTTATCTCCTTATTCCAAGTCACTATGATTAAATATTGGAATTAGAATACTTATTCACTCCACACACAAAGGCTACCATTTTCATCATTTTTTTGTTTAATCAACAACCTGTTGACTATGGAAGTGGCCCAACATACTTAAAATATAATGAGATGTGATGTATTTTTATCTTTTTTTATTTTTAAAATTTTGTAGTATGTATTTTGAATGTGAACTTCGTAGGTAAAAACATCTTATTGGAATGCCAACGCATTAGACATGACTGCATGCAAATGTAAAAAATATACTTAGATAACCAGATACCTTTAGAAAACATTTAAACGAGCTTATTTTATGTTTAAGAGCATTTTGCCTATACGGATGGCTATGTACCAACCACATGCCTTCTTTCTCCCCAGAGTCTAGAAGACTTTGGATCCCAAGAAACTGGAGCTACAGATGACTCTGAGGCACCATGTGAATACTGAGGATTGAACCCTAGTCCTCTTAACTGCTGAGCCATCATCCAGGCCCTCAGCATATCATATTTAAGATTTTTTTATTTTTATTTTTTATATTAATTACAGTTTATTTACTTTGTATTACAGCTGTAGTCCTCTCCCTCCTCCCCTCTCAATCCCACCCTCCTTACCTCATCTCCTCCTATGCTCTTCTCCAAGTCCACAAATAGGGGAGGTCCTTCTCCCCTTCCATCTGACACTAGCTTATCTGGTCTCATCAGGAGTGGCTGCATTGTCCCCTCTGTGACCTGGCAAGGCTACTCCCTCATCCAGGGGAGGTGGTCAAAGAGCTAGCCACTGAGTTCATGTCAGAGACAGTCCCTGTTCCCCTTACTAGGGTGCCCACTTGGATATTGAGCTGCCATGGTCTACATCTGAGCAGGGGTTCTAGGTTATATCCATGAATGGTCCTTGGTTGGAGTATCAGACTCAGAAAAGACCCCTGTGCCCAGATATTTTTAAGAATCCAAAATTTTATTGTAATTTGCAAAGACCCAGGAGAATTTTGGCCATTTCTTTTAGGTTATATGATGGGGTTTAGAGAATGAGCTAACTGTGTCAAGAAGATTATATTGTTTTTATCAATTCAGTGTTTATTACCTCTAAGCCATTGTCATCAAACATATAAAATATTCTCTTTAGGGATTGCTTAATAGAGATGAAATATTTTTGTTGTTAATGACAGTATTATAACATCATTACTATGCTTTCAACAATGAACAGGATTTATCACAAGATCATACTTCCTCATAGCATTACTGGCTGTCGAAATAATAGAGGAAGAAGAGATAAAAATCACAGTAAAGAGTAGACAAATTAAATGTTGAAATACTGATAGGGCAAACAAGATAGAACAGAAGGCTGAAGTTCTTGCTTAGCAAGCACCATGACCTCAATTCAGTCTTTGGAATGAACTCTCAGAAAGTTGGAACATTGATTTCTGAACCCGATACCCATGCTGTGATACATACATGCCTTCATTCACACAAATAATTATGATAATAATAAATAATAAAATTAAATGCTGTATCAGTGAGAAAATATATCATATTGGGAATACAGATAGAAGCTTAAAGAAAGAGTGGGTGAAATATTAATAATTACTGATTTAGGAAAGGTTATGAAGGTTATGGAGTAAGAGGCGATGGGTGGAGTTTACAGGTTCAAAGCCCTACTAGTTGACTTTTACTGACGCACAAAAGTATTTAAAAAGCCATTTTGTGTTTACTGGTCCCTAGCTTATACTCCTGGTACAATGGTAGTTTGCTTATCATCATCATCATCATCATCATCATCATCATCATCATCATCATTATTATCATTATCCAATATTTTTGTTAGGTTTTTTTATAAATATGTTTTGAATATAGTCACTCTTCTCCCCCAGGTTCTCTTATTTCCTTTCAATACTTCCTTCACAAATGTGGGACTACTTATTTTTTCTCCTTCTTTTCATACTGAGTCCAGTTTTTGTTAGCCAGCTAGTCTTGTTTGTGGGCCCTTTCCTGGTGTTTGATCAGCCTGCTAGGGGTCCTATCACTAAAGTAAACTGACTGTGGGTATTCCAGCAGCTAAGAAATGTCAATAACTTCCTGGCTAGTGGTTGGAGCTGGTGTCTGACTTCCCTCTCCATGGAAGACATTTGTCTGACTGGAACTTGCTCGGATTTGTTTCTACTGTCATAACTGCTGTGCCTTCTCCCTGCTGTCTCAGAAAACCCCTGCTTTCTTTCCTATGGAGATCCTTGAGTCTTGGGGGAGAAGTGTTACATACATTCTTCATTTGGGGATGAGCATACCATAGTCTCAAATTCTCTGTACATTGATCAGTCAAGGAATATCTTTACTGCCAGAAGAAGTCCTCTGATGAGGGCTGAGCAATTAGCTGATCTAGTGGTAAGTCATTAGGGGTTCTTTTAATACTATGTCCAGTTACAGAATAATAATACAGGGTTCTCTCCTAAGGTCTAACCCTACCTAGCCACAGGTTTTTGACCCGTTTAATAGTGCCAGACATGGGTTTCATTTCATGGAGCAGGCCTCAAGCCCAATAAGAACATATTTGGTTATTTCCTAACATTCATGAAATTCCTGCACCAAAGGATATGTCTTGTCAGGCTAGTCAGATGCCAGAGTTCACCTCTGGGTGAGGCTGGGGCTTATCTTTTTTCTCTGGTAGTGAGAACAGCACCTTCCAAAACTATGGACAGTAGCCAGGAGGCAAGATGCTCCCAGGTGAGTGTCAGCTGGATTTCTCCATGTTCTGTGACTCAAGCATGTAGTGTTTTCAAGGCCTCATCACCAAATTCTGGAGGGTATCTGAGAGTATTGACAACAGCTTAGAATGCTTAGGCGTCTTCTGGCCAAAATTTTAAAAAAAGGCAGCACATTCTTGGTGCTTGGATCTTATTTGTTAGCACGGAGGTGAAGTTGGGATATCATACTCCTGTTTTAGGATTATTCCTCTTTATGAATGTACATACATACATATTTTATGAAACTTCTATAATAATAGGGTTTCTCTATGAGGGTATAATATAATTACAACATTTCTCTCTCCCCTCTTCTTCATCTAAGCCTTCCCCTATGTCTGTCTTTCCTTGCTTCCTTTCAAATCCACAGCCTCTTTGTTTATTAATTGTTACTACATGGTTATACGGATATCTATATTTCTAAATATATTTGAAGGATACAGGATGAATAAAGTGTAATTAATAAAAAATTTAAAAAAATAAAGTATACTCATGTATTTCATATATATATTTCTAAATATAACCTTCTCGGTCT
Source organism: Psammomys obesus (assembly GCF_907164565.1). Taxonomy (NCBI): domain Eukaryota; kingdom Metazoa; phylum Chordata; class Mammalia; order Rodentia; family Muridae; genus Psammomys; species Psammomys obesus. Next base: position 13,782,134 of record NW_026596095.1, on the reverse strand, counting down.
GTATAATGTTGTGTGTGTGTGTGTGTGTGTGTGTGTATTCTTTTTTTTTTTTTTTTCTTCAGGTTTGACCATTTGGTGCTAGATAACCAGTTGACGAGCTCTTGCCTGGGGAAGACTGCTTCACTCCCACTCTGCATTCCTTGGTTGCCTGTGGTTAGTTGTGTAAGGCTGATGCCCTTAGATATTCACTTATCCGTTTCCATATGCCTATTGGCGTCTTCCTTGTTCAGTTCCCGTTTAGGTAGTCATGTTGGTGAGACTTTATGTTGGTGAGACTTGGTGGGTGTAGCTCCTGAAACTCAGAAGAAATGCTATCTCACAGCAACCTTCCCAATGCTCTGGCCCTTACAATTTTTCCACCCATTCTTCCGCAGTGTTCCCTGAGCCTTAGCTGCGTTAGTGTTTTGCATACGTGTCCACTGGGCTGGCTTCACAACTCAGCATTTTGATTGTTTGTGGTTTCTGTCTGTTGTAAAAGGAAATTTCTTTCATGGGGATGAAGTGGACACTTATCTGGAAGAATAAGGAAAAATATTTACATTGTTGTGAGGGATTATCCTGGTTTAGTAAAGTAGAGATTACAGGATCTCCTCTTAGACCCATCACTACAATAGCACTGAATCGTTGGCTAGGTTTCCAGTACCAGGTTTGGTTCCCTTTGGTTGGATAGGTCTTCAATCCAGTGAGAGAGCTGTTGGCTGCCTTCCTCTTTTGGAAGTTGGCATGTAACTTTCTGCTATCATGAAAGTTAGTCCTCAGGGAGGAAGTGTTCAGGTCGGTTCCAGCTCTGGCTCCTCGGAACCATGTTTCTAAAGTGTATGGTGTCTTCAGCAACTGACGTTTACTTTCCACTTCTCTGGGGGCAACCGAGGGCAGTAACAATAGGCTTTATGTTTTGAGAGGGCTTTGGACAACCCTGATGGAGAAATCAAAGGATAACTTCTCATGTCTGGTTTTGGAGTTGCTAGGTTCTTTTCCACTCTTGGAAGGAACATTGTCAGCCTATTTGAGAAAAGCTCATATAATATGTATTAATTTATATTTAGTATTCTAATTTTTTAAAGCTAGTAGTTAATAGTATGATTACATATGATCATTTCGGATATCCTTATTGTTATTTTACCATACTCCCTCCTACTATCCATTCCTCATTCCAGCTTCCATATTGAGTCTCCCTTTCCCAGCTCCCTGGTTAGATCACTTACATCATACTGTTCTTGTCTATCATTCCTCTACTCTCAATGCTCCAGCTTTACTTTCCTGGGTTCTGTAATTACTTCAGGATAAGTGTGTTCACATCTAAAGGTTTGAAGCTAAGAGCTTTGGATGAGAAAGAACATGCCATATTTGACTTTCTGTGTCTGAGTTACCTCATTCAGTATGATCTTTTCTAGTTCTATGATTTCATTTTTATTTACAGTTGAATAGTATTCCACACATATATTTACTACATTTTCACTATCTATTCACTGGTTTAAGTGCATTTCGGTTGTTTTCATTTAAAAGCTATTGTGAATGGAGCAGCAATGAACAGGTATCTGTAGAACAGGATATTAAGCCCTTTGGACATATGCCAAGGACTGGTATAGTTTGGGTCACATGGTAGATTTAGTTTTTTTCCCTTACTGAGAATTGCCTATACTGATTTCCTTAGTGGCTACACCACTTTTTAATTCCACCAAAAGTGAGTGAATCTTCCCTTTTCCCAACACCACTTGCAGCACTTGTAGTTATTTTGTTGACCTTTGCCATTCTGTGTGGGTAAAATGAAATTTCAAATTTTAGAGATGATGACTATTTCTCAGAAATTTCTGAGCCTATATGGATTTTTGACATGGTCTTTAATCATCTAATTTCCATTCTTCCTAGGGGAACCACACAGACTACATGTAGAATGATTTTGGCTCAGGATGATTAAAAAGTACAAAGGTCTCTGGATTCATAACTGGATGGTTTATCAGTAAGGTGACTTTATTAACTTTTCATCAACTTGTGTCCTAGTTCTATTCAATACATTACTTTCTTTTCTTTGTAAAAAGTTGGTCTTATAACGTGGATCAAGATTTTTTAGTTTTGTTTTTGTTTTTGTCTTGAGGTATGAAACTACTTTGTTCAAAAGTAACAAAACCAACCCACTAAATAGTAAAATGATAATTTTTTTTCCGTTGCTGAATGGCTTGGGATGATTTGTATTTCAGGGATAGTTTAATATTGCCACCCATCCCTACCCTGTCTTCAGTGTGTCAGTTTCATTAGGAGATAAGTGATCGAGTGAGGCATCACAAGCCATAAATCATGAATTATTCAAGCTTTTGCACAATGAAAATCAATTTCCTACTCACATCCTCATCTGGTCAAGAAATGTCTTCATGCCCTCCTACAGAGACAGCATTCCTCCAACTTCTATGTCCTCAGAGTGAGCTCTCCACCAGCTGCATTGCAGCACACTGAGATGACAGCTCAGTACTCCCTCAGAGGCAGCACTGCACTTTAGAGAGTCCTGCAAATGTCCGAGTTCATTCATATGGGGAGTGCATTAGCCTCGAGTACACAAGTGCTGTGGGTTGAATGTTCTTTCCAAAACTCATGTTGGAGTTTAATTTCTTTCTTAATTGCAAGTGTTGAGATAAGGAGCTACCCTCAAGGGATCACTGAGGAGCAGATTTAGGGCATTGTCACAGAACCGCATTGATTACAAAACAGGAAGTCTACATTTATGGTACCCTCCTTTCTCTTCTTCTCCCTTCCTTCTCTCACTTCCTTCTTTTATTTACCCCTCCTACGTTCTTATGTTTTCTCTCTCTCCCTCTCTCTCTGCCTTACAAGATGGCTTCTTATATCATATTATGACATACTCAGAAAGCACTCGCCAAGGGCAGCCCATCAATCTTGGACTTGCCAATCTCCAACAGTGAGACAAGTAAATTCATAATATTTATTTTATTTTGTTTTATTTTATATGTCTGAAAAATTGTCAGTACAACATAGTATAGAAGATGTCTTACAGTCCCAAGAGGAGCTATAAAGTTTTTTTTTTTTAATCACCATTCTCAACTTTTGAGACTTTCCATTGCAGAGGAAAGATTGTGGGAGCACATTCAGAGTATAAGCATCACAAACAACATCACAAACCAAAAACAGAATGGTTTCTGGCACTGATGTAAGAATGTGGAAACATATTTCCCTTATTAGTCTATTGGCAAAATAAATAGCTTTATGTCAATTCCTAATATGACCTGGAGGTCCAAAAACTGTCTGTTACCTCTCTTTCATTAATTCATGTAAAGAGGGGTGAGATCACCCCAGTCAGCCCGTTTCTTGAATCTAGAGGTACATAAGCTTACCCTGAAGGACACAGAAAACATATGAAATCCCATGTTTAGCAACAAACAGGAAAAGAACATACTGTGTGGAAAACCCACTGTGCCTGGACAATGTATACATTTCCATCTTTTAGGGCTGGATTCTCCCACGTTCACAAGTCATTAGCTGGTGAACCTTCAATCCTCATGGAATTTTCTGACAGTTACCAATGTTCTTGGCCATGTGACTATTTTGTCTAAATTGCATTGTGACTTTTATGTTAGGTTCATTAAGGGTTATTTTCTGTTGTTACTTGGGAAAGTGTCTGCTTGTGTTTTGATAGTGTCTGTGTGCCAAGATCTCTATCTTTCTGCTAACTCTGATGTGTGTTTATAGCTACCTTCTTCCCACACCAGTGTGGCCGTTAGACAATCCTTTAGATCTAGCACTCATACTCCAAGTGAGACACCAGATGACTTAACCTTTGTATTCAGCCTGAGCCACTGTCTCCAAATCTAATAGGAGCTAAAGAAAGAAAGACAAAGAAAATGGGAAGAGGAAGAGCAGGCTTTCTCTGCAATAACAGTTCGTACAGAATTTTTGGGGCTCTTATATATGATACAACAAAATACTATAAAACTTGTCTTACTGATGTTTATGACACCTTCATGCAATTCATTGTGTGCCTTTAATATTTAATAAGTAAGAAAATAGAAGTTCAAAGAAGCTAAATATCTTTCTGAGCATATTTATACAAGTGGCAGAAAATCAGACACACCCAGACTGCATGACTATAACCGAGGAGAAGAAAGCAGGTTAAGCAAATGCGAGCCAGTAAGCAGCATTCCTTCACGGCCTTTGCTTCAGTCCCTGCTATTGGTTGCTTCCTGTCGAGATGGACTGTAACCTACATGATAAAATAATTTTTTCCATTTTCAAACTGCCTTTCGTCTTGGTGTTTATAGCAACAAGAGAAAACACACTAAGACAAGAAGCAAGGCAGTGGGAAAAATAATAAAAGCTATGGGAACTTGAAAACTAGATATGATCTATGTGTTTTTGAAGAGTGGGAAAAAAAATCATTCCAGTAAATGTTGTGTAATCCCAAATACAGAAATAAAACTAAACAACTAACTTGTTTTGTTTTGTTTGTGTTTTTTTTGCATTCTGAAGGAGAAATGTTCATATGAACTCAGTATAGTTCAGATAATGAATGCTGACCTTGAAGAGCAAACACATATGTAATGTTGAACTTTATATGCATTTTCACATCTGTGACATTGGTACTACCAAACTATATGCATAAGCCAAAATCTTCAGCTTGATTTATTGACATAGTAATAGACTACAAACAGTCAAAAATTAATAATATCTTTTTTAAAAGATTCTTTTTAATTATTATAATTTTTTTTACAATTTATTTACCTTATATCCTAGTTGTAGTCCCCTTCCTCATCTCCTTACAGTCCCATCCTCCCTCCCTCTTCCTCCCCACTCCCTCTCCCTTAGTCCACTGATAGGAGAAGTCCTTCTTCTCTACTGTCTGACCCTAGCCTATCAGCTCCCATCAGAAATGCCTGAATCCTCTTCCTCTGTGAGATGTCTAGGTTGTCCCACCAGGGAGAAGTGATCAAGGAGCAGGCAACAGAATGCATGTCAGAGACTGTCTCTTCTCACCATCCTAGGGAACTCACATGGAGACAGAGCAGGGGTCTAGGTCCCCTCCGTGTATGGTTTTTGGTTGATGTATCAGTCCCTGCAGTAGCCCTTAGGCCCAGCTTTTTTGGCTTTGTTTAACTCCAAGTGGATCAAAGATCTCAACATAAAACCAGACACACTAAAGCTGTTAGAAGAAAAAAGTGGGGAAAAGCCTTGACTTCGTTGGCACAGGAGAAAACTTCCTGAACAGAACACCAAGAGCACAGGCTCTAAGATCAACAATCAATAAATGGAACCCCATGAAAATGAAAACTTCTGTAAAGCAAAGGATACAGTCAACAGAACAAAACAACAGCCTACACTCCAGGAAAAGATCTTCACCAATCCTACATCTGACTGAAGGGTAATATCTAGAATATATAAGGAACTCAATAAATTAAACACCAACAAACAAAATAATCCAATTAAAAATGGAGTACAGAGGGCCTCTGAAAGCCAGAAGAAGAAAACAGGAAACAACCTAGGAACCTGCCACAGAGGGCATCTGAAAGCCTCTGCCTTGCAGACTATCAAAACAGATGCTGAGCCTGATGGCCAACTGGCGGGCAGAGTGAATGGAATTTTATGTAAGAAGTGGGAAATAGCAAGAGCTGGAGAGGACAGGAACTCCACAAGGAGAGCAACAGAACAAGAAAACTTGAACACAGGGAACTTCCCAAAGACTCATACTCCAACCAAGGACTATTCATGGAGATAACCTAGAACCCCTGCACAGATGTAGCCCATGGCAGTTTAGTGTCCAAGTGGCTTACATAGTGATGGGAAGAGGGACTGCCTCTGACATAATCTGATTGGCCTGCTCTTTGATCACCCCCCCGAGGGGGGAGCAGCCTTACCAGGCCACAGAAGAAGACAATGCAGCCATTCCTGATGTGATCTGATAGACTAAGATCAGAAGGAAGGAGAAGAGGACCTCCCCTATCAGTGGACGTGGGGAAGAGCATGCATGCAGAAAGGGGAGGGAGGGTGGGATCGGGAGGGGAGGAGGGAGGGGCTTATGGGGGGATACAAAATGAATAAAGTGTAATTAATAATAATAATAATAATAATAATAATAATAAGAGGGGAAAATGGAGTACAGCACTAAACAGAGAATTCTCAACAGATGAATATCAAATGGCAGAGAAACACTTAAAGAAATGCCTAGGATCCTTAGTCATCAGGGACTGCAAATCAAAACGACCCTGAGATTCCACCTCACACCCATCAGAATGGCTAAGATAAAAAACTCAAATGACAGCACATGCAGGAGAGGATGTGGAGAAAGGAGAACCCTTCTCTATTGTAGGTAGGAATGCAAACTTGTACAACCACTTTGAAAATCAATCTGGTGCTTTCTCAGAAAACTAGAAACAGTGAAAACTTTAAGAGCCAACTATACCACTCCTGGGCATATATCTGAAAGAGCCAACCATACAACAAGGACATTTGCTCAACTATGTTCATAGCAGTTTTATTCATAACAGACAGAATCAGGAAATAACCTAGATGTCCCTCAACTGAAGAATGGATACAGAAAACATGGTACATTTACACAATGGAATACTACTCAGCTACTGAAAACAAGGAAATCATGAAATTTGCAGGCAAATGGATGGAACTAGAAAAGATCATCCTGAGTGAGGTAACTCAGAAGCAGAAAGACACACATAATATATATTCACTTATAAGTGGATATTGGCCATATAATATAGGATAAAAATACCTTTTCTTTATCCCTCTGATTCACAGAGTTGACGAGTCACATGGCTTGCTTAGAAGAGTAGACAGAACTGTTTGTAAATTAAAGACTTAAATCCTGAAGAGATTTATGAGATGCTTACCTTCTCCTTTCACTCTTTTAGTGTCTGCAACTCCACTGAAGTAAATCTGAGGCAGTCTTATGAGAATAGGAGAGAATCTAGGATATGAAAGGTGACTTAAGCCATCACCGATGAGGCTCTGGACATGTAGGGGAGATGTATTAGAACATCTAGCCTAGTGAAGACCCCAGATGACTGCCAGTGCCAGAGTGAGCCAGGCCAACAGTGGAGAAAGCATACAGAAAGAGCCATCTGGGCCTTGCCATGATCAAGATTAAGAAGCAGCCATATGAGACTTGTCACGATCATGATCAAAAACAAGAAAGTGTAATGAAAATATGGTAGTGTTCACTTCTGGAAAGGGTCTAGTCTGTGAGTGTACATATGATAGCTCAGCACAACCAAAAGTATAAGTTCATTCATCATCTCCTCCATTTACCTTCTATGCTTTGGTAATCTCTCTTCCTTATCCTTCCCCATGACACCACCATGTGGAACAAACAACTAAGCTGCTTTCTGACATAGATTAGTGAACATTTTTCTGTAGTTTTATATGTCAAATCGTACAGTGTGTCTGCTTTGCGGTGCTGAGTTGACTTCTTTATGTGTTCTAGTTGTTTTCTCTGTGCTGTGTTGGCAAGTCACCTTATTTTATCACTGAGTATCACTCTGTCACATTGATATACCACAGATTCTGTGTTTACTCTTTAATGGACTTGAGTAAGAATACAAAAATGGAAGTACAGCATCATGGGAGGAAAATGTGGAAGAGGTAGGAGGCTCTGCTCTAGAGATATGATCTTTTTTTGCTGAGGAAGGCAGGGACTTCAGGTACCACTGATAAGAACAGAATGACACAAACAATGCATGTTTTCCAAGAGACAACTTGTCAAAGACAGTAAACTGTACAGACTCAGGGTCTGGTGCTTGTTTTCATTCTTGCAATGAACTGAATATTTATATAGTCTCCATTCACAGGTTGAAGTTCTACCCTTCAGCATGCTGATGTGTCAGAACTGTCCTCTGGATGTGACATGACACTTGCTGTTTCAAAACTAGAAAAGCTGTGAGTGCCCAAAATTTTGGCTCGTGGACACTCCCTTATGGCAGAGATTGAAGCTGTAGGAGGCCTCTCAGGATACAATATACCAAGTACATGAGAAGCACAAGACCTGCGTGTCCCTGAGAATATAGAAATTGTTAAATGCTAGCAGTAGAGGGCTGTGATTCAGCAGCATGGCCGCCCACAAATTTGTTCACATTTGCCCTGGTGGAGAGAGGGGTAGAAGGCAGTCGTTGATGTGGACACTTTGGAAGAGATCAGTGCCCTCATAAACCAAGGGACTGAAGCCCTGCTTTTCATCACCGGGTGAGAGCACAACACACAGGCAAATCATAAAGTAAACTACCAAACTAGGAACAGAATCGGCAGACAGACTGGCCTCAGGACACCCACTTGCCAGAACTTTTAGAAATAAACTTCTTGATCTATTTGTCTTTGGTAGTTTTTTATAGCACAGCACATCCAAGCTATCTACCAGTACTATGTTTTGTGGTCTTGAATGTCTTGACAAAACTATTGTAAAGAATTCTTTGTGTGGTATGTGTGTAAATTTTTTATTGGTGTTTATTTTGGATGCGAATTGTTACAACTGTAAGTATTTTTGTTTGTTTGAGACAGAGTTTCTCTGTGTAGTCTTGGCTGTCCATTTTGTAGATTAGGTTGGCCTCGAACTCACAGCAATCCACCTGCCTCTGCCTCCCTGAGTTCTGGAATTACAGGTTTGTACCATCATGCCTGGGTGAAAGTAATATTTCCAAGTTTAATTGCAGATTGCTTATTAATATAATATAGAGAAACAGCCGATTTGTGTATACAAACTTCGTCATACAACCTAGCTAAGTGCATTCATTTTTTATGTTTAATTAGTACTTTCTATATAAACAGAGCTCCTATAGAAAGAGTCTATTTCTCTCCCATCTTCAGATCTGGATGCTTTCACACTGTTTACCACAGCTTTGCTGTGGATATATTGTCTAGTACGAATTGGAATAGAAAGGTGTGGACACTTTTGGTTTCCAAACAAACTCAGTTGTTCCTCACTGGGAACAGATGCTTCATTCCGTTTCTTGTTTGTTGAAAGATTTGCCCAATGTTTTTTAGCAGCTAGTGAGGTGTTCCTATCGTAACAGAGCAGGCTAAAGTCTAGAGAAAATAAAAGTAAATTTATGAAAAAGAGAAGAGCAGAGCTTCAACAGGAAGTGAGAGCTTTCCTTAGCTGAACATTGCTGTGCAAGAAAAAAAGAAAAGTCTCACCAAATTCAGCCAGTAAATCCTAATCCCTCCCCCCACCAATATTGCCATTCTCACATGATTAAGCCATTCAAATATATGGGCTTATAGGGGACAGTCTTTCTCAAACCAACACAGTGGAATAGGTACTGTGATGGTTAACATTGCATTTAAAGTTTAAACTTACCATGCTTGAGAGACCAAAGGTGGGGAAGGAGGTCTTTTAAAATGAAAGCCCCTATCTTGTACAGCCTGTAACCTAGCAGCCCACTTCCCTTTTTTCCTAGATGAAGACTATTCTTAAATTGATTGATCTTGTAATACTTTCTGTTCCTGCATAAGACTGTTATTTCTGCATTTGAAATTAAGCTTGTTTACTGTGCTCAAAAGATGACTTAGATAAGTTCAAGGCCTATATGTTAAAATTACACCCTGCCTATATGTAGACAGAATACATGTGCTACTGTGGGCTTTGCCTTTGCGAGTCCTGGGCTGCTGCGACCATGTGCTGCATCTCGGAAATGCTCTCAGGTGCAGTCCTGGCTCCACACTGGGTGCTAGCAGCTAATTAAAAGCCACTTATTAAAATGTACTTGTGGTCACGGTGAGTCTCTGAGTGACTCCAGACCCGAAACAATACAAACACTGGTATTTTCTCCTAAAGTGCCACAGCACACGGCAGAGAATGTCCCTTAGTTCAGTTCTCTGAATGGTCTACATATGCAACCAGCACACTGTGGAAAACATACATGGTGTGCCATAATTCCTCCAGTCCATAAAATAACAATCTGTACAGTATAAAGCTTCCATACATTCCTTCTCATTTGATTCTGGAAATAAGTCTCAATTTTAGCAGGGAAAGCATTCCAACCTATCAAAGAAATTTAAAGTTGTTTCATATCTTGCTATGACACACCAGAAATAGTATATGAACCACACATATCTATGCTATGATTTTATGAGCATATTGACTTCGGAAGAATTAAATTATTTCTCAGCTTCCCATTATTAATTCTGAGTTATTTGTCCACCTCCGGTAAGTTTCAATTCTCTTTATAGTTTTCAAGATTTAAAATGACAGCAGAATCCAGTTCCCAGTGTATTTTTCTCCAAAGATGGTTAGCAGGACTGATTGCTCTCTAAAACAATAGCACCACGTATAGCTTACTGTTGACGAAATCACAAAGAAGAAAAAGAACAATAAAAAGAAGCACCCAGCTTAGAAGAATTTTTAAACAGCTGGTATTCCTGGGTGCAACCGCTATTTTTTTTTTTAGTTTTTTTTAAGCTAAAGATCTTTCACTGCCTTCCTTGAGAAATGAATGTCATTATAATATTAAGAGTGAGGCTGAAAATGCCTTGCTGATGTTTCTGGTTTGTATTTGTTTCGATTACAATCATAAATGCTATGTTTTAAGATATGAATATTAAATTAAAAATAAAAATTGGTTCATACAGTAAATGGTGTCTGAAAAGAATTCCAAACTTAAATGATAAAAAACTAATACAATAACAATCTTCAATAAGCAGATATTATATGAAATCATGCATATATAAAGATTTGTTGTTTATAATACTGTCAGATTTTAAGGTACACGAAAGAGTAGCTTTCATAAGAAAAATACCACATTTTTGCATTTATCATTATATGTGACTTTGAAATAATGATGAATAATTACTAGAACATTTTTATTATCATTTTCTGTGCAATTGGGTTGATTTTACAAGATATTTTAGGGAAAGTTTTGGCCTTGAACCTTGGATCTCTACCTTCAATTTTGTAATAGTAGATAATGACCAATTTAGTGTGTATGTTGTTTTTAGAGATGATGTCAATTCCTGTCATTAAATTTTTTTCCTACAGACTGGCTTCGCTGATTGCATTTGCTTCAGCTGAGGTTGAGATGACCTTCTGGGATACATGGTCCCCTCAGTCTGTTTACTGTGCAGCTGTAAAGGTTCATTTTAAATTCATAACATTAAAAGAGTTATTTGCTAAGTCTTTTCCAGAGTCCTCACTGTCAGTTACTATTACACAACACCTATATCAGGGTAAGAAAATAAGAAATTTATATTTATTTTATGGTTCTATATTTTATTTACCATCCTATGTCGTATGGGTGATGCCGGGCAGATGCTGGGTGTTCACATGCCCACCAAAGTGCAGACTTCCCCTTCATCCTCAAACTGGCCTTAAATGCTGCTCATTTTAATAAAATATAGAACTATATTTCTCATAGGACATGCATATAACACAGCGAAACAAATGTTTTTGTGGGTTTTGCCCTGTTTTGGTTTTGTTGGACAGGTTTCTAATGGGAATGCCTTCCTTATGACAGCTTCTTTCCTGTGTGCACCTTTGAATAAAAAATTGTACAGAAACCTAAAGCATACTGATGTCTGAAGTCATTACTCTTGATATGTAAACAATTCTTTCCTGAATATAAAGCACAAACATGAAATATTGGGTTTAAAGGCAAATGAGATAATTAAACAGGCTGGTTACCATATTAGAAAGACCTTATGGCTATTGCTAGTAACTTCAGACCAATTACTTTACCTTCAATATTTTAATACTGTAGTCTTCCAACTGTTTTGGTTTTATTTCTATCTATCTATCTATCTATCTATCTATCTATCTATCTATCTATCTATCTAATATACTATTTTTCCAAAGACAAACTGAGTGATAACACTCTAGAACTAAGACTGAACCAGAAGCAGACACTGAACAACGGCATTGACAGTGCAGATGTGGAGCTTAAACAGAGCTTTGAACAGGCTGAAGATAAACACAGCTCTGCTCTTTCGGAACTTAAAGGACTATGTAAACATGCATGTCTTACCCGACTTATATTTTCCCCAAGTTTCAATAAAATAGCCAATGAAAGTCGGATTTGTTAGAAACACAAACAAACCTGTGAGTAATAATTGTTCAAATATTTTCCTTCCTTGCCCAACAATTTCAATACAAAATATGTGTTGCAATGCCTAGCTTGTTTACTTGTATAATGCACTGTGGATTTATTCATACACTCTCAACTAATAGCTATGAACTTCCTATCAGCCAATTCTTGGTGTGCAAAGAGAAGAAAACAAAGTCTCTATTTCATGCTGTTCAGTCTACCAGAGATGGAAAAGCCTGCAACAAATCTTAAGAAAACATGACATGTCAGTTGGTAATGACTATAATAAACAACAACAAAATAAAGGAAGCAACGCATTGAGTAACTGGTAGCCACGGAGAGTGCTAGTTTATGAGGGCAGTAGGGAAAGGTTTCTGCTGATGACATTTTAGGAGAGGCACAGGAGACATGAGAGAGTGAGCCAGAAGTAAAGTATAGAAGGAGGTAAGAGGAAGTTCAAGTTGCCTGGCATGATGGAGTAGCCATAAAGAGATTATTTGATGGAGATCAGTAAGAAACAATACATAAAAGTCATTCAGAGCAGTAGGGAGTGGTGGGCAGGTCAGTAAGAATTGCCAAGCAGTCTCAGGGACATTGGCTTGCATTGTGCAAGAGATGGTAAGTGTTCAATGTTTGTCTAGAAGAAACCAGTGATTCATCAGCCTAGCTGCTGTCCTGAGAGTAAGCTAGAGTTATACAAAGTCAGTGAGAAGACTTTTGAAACAGTTTAGTAAGGAAGGTGACGAGTTAATCAAGTATAGGTGACACTAGGTAGAAGAGTAGCAGCAAAGAGGCCGAACAATGTTGAAGCAGACTTAGAGGTTGTGCTAAAATATAACCATAGTTTAAATATGAACTATGAAGACAGAAAATATAAAGGATGGAGCTGAGAATTTTACTCCCTTCCCCAGTCTGGGTGAATAAGGTAGCAGTTTAATAAGATAAGAGGATTTGGATTTTAGGGTTTAGCTGATCATCAAATGATTCTGATTACAGTGTCTCAATTTTTAAGTATCCTCTAAGAACACAAAAGGAGAAAATGGGACGAGGATAGAACTCATTAGAGGAGGCCCTGTAGTGATCGCAGAGTATATGAGACATAAGAAAGAAACAAAGAAAGCAAAGAATTTAAAAACAGTACAACCAAATCACTTAATTATATTAAATATATTACTAGGCAAGGAATTGCTTTAAGTTCAAAGAACCTTCAAAATATTTAAGTACAAATTAACTTTTATTAAAAGTTACATGGTTTATATTACAAGACTGTATTTCAAATAACCTCCATAAATTATGGAAGTTAAGACTTTATGCTTAAAACCATAAAAATTAAAAAAAAAGTCCTTACTTTGGACCTATTACTTCATTAGCTCTTATAGTTCCTTGTAAATTAAGCATACTTAAATGAATACACTGCTTTGTCAGTTAATAGTGCAGAAAGCAAATTAAGTCATGTCAAAGTTGTTTTCCTATTTTATCCACTCACAAGATTTTACCTGAGATTTTCCTGAGAGTCAGAATGTCCTTTCTGAAAAATCCAACTGAGAGCAATTAAAGGAAAATATTTTCCTTATATACTTGAAAGAATCCAGTGTTAGCACCACCATGAAACCCAGCCTAATGTTGTAATGAGTAATATTTATAGAAAAGGCACAGCAAATTTTCCTTAAAAGAAACACTGTGAAATAATTGCATGGTTAGACCTAAGATTATTTTACTAATAAATAGAAACAGTTTTAAGTGAAATATCAAGTTGCTGGACCATTACAAATCTAAATAAGTAGTCAGAAATGGCCATAAATATAATCCCCTTTAATGGAGGGTTATTTGGAGATAGTGTTATAAACTAGATTTAATAAAATAAGAACAAAGTTTAAAAACATCTTTGGCCAGTACAACAAATACTATGAATTACATGGTAAAGCTATAAGCAAACCTTGTTCCCATAGTAACCACTAGAATCAATACATAGAAAAAGAATAATTTCTGAGCTTTGGTATGAATTTTCTCCCCAAGTAGCCCAGTGCAACCTTCAGTACTTACTTGTTTGTAGACACTAAAGGGAACTTGTTAGGATGTCTCCTTTTCACGGTTGCATACATAAAAATTCATTATCAAGCTGCCATAATTTAGCTACAGGAAAAGTCGGAGAGAAGTTTACCGCTAAATATAAACAAATCTGTATGTAGAAGCCAAATGTGCAGCTCATCTTCTTCTGGAAGAAGCCAGCCTCCCAACGCCTTTCCTCAATGGCTAAGCGTGGGGCTCACTTTACAGCAGTCCCACCATGTGTGCCAATGTATCATAAGGACCTCCTAAACAGGACCCACAACAGGACAGTGAGCAAGAGACTGAGAGACTTTGGAACATTCTGTCCTAAATGGAAAGTCTGCATTAAATCTCTCCCCTCAGGGCTCTGGGAGTATGAAGAAAAGGAGGCAGAATGATTGGAAGACACGAGGGGATGGAAGACACCAATGATACAAGAGGGTTGAGAAACATATGAACTTTTTCACTCATCTGATGTTGTTTGAGCTTCTTGGTTTGTTTGTTTACTCATTTTGTTTGGTTGTTTGTTTTGTTTAAGGGGCATTTTGTTTGTATATTATAGTTTCTGATTTTAGGTTTTTAATGAGCTTCATTTTTGCATGTTTGTGTATCTATGTGTTTCTTGTGCTTTTTCCTTATTTTAATTCTTTCCCTTTTTTGCTTTTGCTAAAAGGAGGAAAAGAAAAGATATAGAGTTGGGTGAGTGGGAAGGTAGAGAGGCTCCAGGAAGAGTTGGGGAGGGGTAATGATGGTCAGAATGTATAAAATATATTATATTGTATGAAAATATTTTTCATACATAAAGAATTTTAAGTATGAAAAGGTGCTTTTCTTTATCAAATTGTGCTTTGACAGTGAAAAACCAAAGGAAGGATACATGGGGAGCAGAAGAGAAGAAAATAGAAACATTCTACACTATGTGCTTCCAAATAAACTTCTACTGTGAGCAAAATCATGAATTCAAAATTTCCCAATGTCATGTTCACTGTTCTAGATGTTTGAAATGGTTCAGATTATTTCAAGGGGCCACAGCGTGTCAACTTGTTTTTGAGGATTTGTTCTTGGGTCATTTAGTTTAAAAACATACTGATCTTGTTCTGAATTGCATATTGCAGGTAAGAAGGGAAAGTCTTTTTTTGCCACAGGCATGAAAACTTCCTCCCGAATTCAGCAACAGCTTGAGAAAGGTAAAGAAATCTGAGTACATCAATCATCCCCTGCCATCCCAGATAACAGGATTTCCTGGGATTATGTTCTTTTCTGTTGCTTGTCTCTCCTTGGTAGCCTCTGCAGCTCTCTAACATAGAAAATAAAATGAAACGTCATATAGCTGCTGCTCCTGTGAGCAAGCAACCTGCCGACTGAAGGGTAGCTTAGGAGAGCAGGAGGAGGGCAGACAGTAAGTGTTGTACTGCTCAAGGGACAGAAGGGAAATACTGGAAGAGAATAAAACACAGGTTAATATTATGCCATGAGGATGAACTGGCCCTCCAGACAATAAGCATGGAAGTATTCAGGTGTATTCTAGTATCTCTGAGAAAGCAATCAGTGCCTCGAAGCTGAAACCGTTCCTCTTGGCACGGAAAACATAAACTTGTGTTCAGCCACAGGTCATCCGGTTTTCAGAGTTAGGGAAAAATTCCCTATGCCCATTTCTCTCTTATTCCTCTCTAGTAACCTCAACTTAACAGTCATTGCCTTCATAAAGAATCATCACCACACATTTGGACATAGTATCTTTCAGGAAAGTAACAAGGCTGATATCTCTGGGTATGTTTGTCACTATGTTATATGTAGGAAGGGTAGAAGTGAAACTTGCATTGGTTTTGTTTATAGCAACTTCTACCTATGCAACAAAGCATTGGCTTGCTCCAATTTTTTAGTGAAATCACGGCTCTGTGCTTATTTCTCTACTGTCAAATATAACTTAAATACAGATAGATATAACACATTATTTGTCATTAATCTTTTATATCCTTTGCTAAATAAATGACAACAGGCACAAATAAATGACAACAGACAAAAAGAAACATTATGAAAGATAAAGCCAAGCAAAGAACATTATTGTTGGAATATATATTGTATGCCAGGAAATGCCAACAACTTTACGTTGGATGCTTCATTTACTCTTGGCAACAGACATATATGGCATAAGCCTTTGCTTCCACTTTATTGGGGGGGGGATATTAAAAAGCCATGCTTTCAAGGGAAACTTTAAGAGTCAACCTCTGGCTAATAATAGGATTGTTATTTGAAAAAAAGGTCAGATTTCAAAGCCATTGTGTTCAGCCTGTGTATCAAGTGATTTTCAACAAAGTTGAGGAATCTTTGACTGTTTAGAAAACCTACTAAGTTAGATAGAATAAAGCATTCAGAAGATACAATGATTTTGAACTGGGTTAAATCTTTAGTTTCTACTTTGTCTTATGTATGTATGTATGTATGTACGTATGTGTGTATATGTCTTAGTTCATGTTTCTATTACAGTGAATAGACACCAGGACCATAGCAACTCTTATAAAGAAAAACATTTCATTAGGGATGGCTTACAGTCTCAGAGGTTTAATCCATTATCAGCATGACAGGAATCATGGCAGTATGCAGTCAGACATAGTGCTAGAGAAGGAGCGAGGGGTCTACATCTTGACCCACATGCAGCAGAAAGAGACTGTGCCACACTGGGCACAGCTTGAGCATATAAGATTTTCAAGCTTGCTTTCACAGTGACACACTTCCTCCTACAAGGCCACATCTACTTCAACAAGACCACACCTCCTAACAGTGCTAGTCCTTATGGCCAGTCACTCAAACACATGAGTCTATAGGGGCCATTCCTATTCAAACCACTACAGCATGTATGTATTTAATTATTTGACAGTCTCACAAAGCCCAGGATATTATAAAATAATATGTATCCTCGGCTCACCTTAAACTTTTAATCTTCCTTCTTCTACCTTCTGTGTGCTAGAAGACCAGGTGTGTGCTGCCACACCCAATTCCAGCCTCTACTTTGAAAAGGACACTTTTTATTTATTTTTTTTTATTTCACTGAATATTAAAGAACTCTCCAAATATAGCAATGAAGATTCATTTCTTATTTAACCTTGTATCTTCTTTGGAAAAAATAGTCAATCTTATTCATCTTTTATTCCTGGATTTGTTTAGCTTTTCATCCCAGATTAAAAAGCGTTATCTCTTATTCTCCAAAGGCCGCTTCTGATGTCCTTTCTGTGATAGCTCAAAGTTTTGCTATTTTACCAAGTGATTATGCAAGAAATGCCTGGTTTTCAAATTGGTTCCGTTTCAGAAGAATTATCTGTAAGTCAGCTGGAAGCTGGGAACATTCTCAACCTTGTAATTGAGGATGCAAATAAGAGCTCAATTCCCAGGCCAGTTGTTAAAGCCTTGAGAAGCCATCAGAAAACTGAATTACAGTATTGTATTGTTGGCCCGAGTTTCAAGTCACCAGAGTGGATCATTAGTGATTCAAGGCAGACAAGGAGAAGGACAGACACAATTAAGGGCAGATATAAGGTAGAGCTTTTCTAGCCACAATTATCAATAATCCTGAAATTAACCTTCAAGGATACTCAATGTAAAATAACATGATGAATTCTCTGTTCTTGTTATAAAACTCTGCTCAGTAGCTGTTCAACTCCTGCCTCCTTGAGTATTGACATCTGCTTTGCCTCCATACTAGTAGCTATGACACAGACAGATCAGAGAAGGACATTGTGTATAAACTGAGGAGTGGGAGGAGGGACCATAGTCCACTGTGTGGAAGACATTGTCTACTCAACATGTCCCTTGCTTGTGAAAGAGCTCCACAATGGAGTGTGCATGTCCCAGCAAGGCTACAACCCATGGCAAAGGGGTAATTTTATTTATGTCTTTGTTGAAACCTTCTTGCTTTGAGATGCTGACCTGGAACTCACAATAACTTCAGCTTCCTGAATGCTAGAATCACATAAAGGCTTGTAATTATATGATGAAACTCTTTTGCCTTTGACTAGTATGTATTTGAATTAAAGCAAGGAAGGAATTAAGCCCACCTAACATTTATACTCCGCTGAACCTGGGTCAGTCACTTTGTCTCTATCCCTTTTCTATATACAGTCTTCAGGGTGTGGAGGAAGCAAAGAAAGTTAGTAGTGGTGTTCTCTTCAGATTGTACAAATCTTTCGCCTTTTACTAAAGTCTTTTTTAATTAAATTTTTATTTTTTATATTAAGTAGAGTTTATTCACTTGTATCCTAGCTGTAGCCTCCTCCCTCATTCCTTCCTAAACCGACCCTCCCTGCCTTATCTCCTCCCATTCCCCTATCCAAGTCCACTGATAGGGGAGGTCCTCCTCCCCTTCTATCTGACCCTAGCTTATCAGGTTTCATCAGGAATGGCTCCATTGTCCACCTCTGTGGCCTGGAAAGGCTGCCCCCCTCTCAAGAGGGGTGGTCAAAGAGCCAGCCACTGTGTTCATGTCAGAGATGTTCCCTGTTCCCCTTACTAGGACACTCACTTGGAGACTGAGCTGCCATGGTCTACATCTGAGCAGGGGTTCTAGATTATATCCATAAATGGTCCTTGGTTGGCATATCAGTCTCAGAAAAGACCCCTCTGCCCAGATATTTTGGTTCTGTTGCTCTCCTTGTGAAGCTTCTGTCCTTATGATGTTTACATGCAGAATATTTAGGTTTCAAAACAATATGGTCTCTACTAGTCCTTGATTCCCCTAGTTAACTTACAGTGTGTTCAGGTATGCTAATTCTGGTATGGTGGTAGCATTCCTCTAGTGACTTTTGGTCTCTTTCTTTCACCGTCCACCCTTGAACTTGCCTACAATGTACTATAGAATAAGGAAAACATTCCATTACAAGAAATATGTTCCAACTAATCCCACTCCCTCGATAGTGTTGCAGTTTAAATGATGTAGCCAAGAAGGCCTCAGTTCAAGAACTTAGTTCAAGCTACAGTTTGAGACTTCAAAATAGATGAGGCTACTTGACAAGGAATGCAGGTTTCTATTTGAAGTAATTACGGCTAATTATATAGCATTCTATTCTGAAGAGATTTACTATTATAAAAAAATCTGGGGAGGGAGGGTGGGTCCAGGAGGGGAAGAGGGAAGGGCTTATGAGGGGATACAAAGTGAATAAAGTGTAATTAATAAAATAAAATTAAACACACACACACAAAATATTTTGCTTGTTTTCTGGCCAGCAAAATTCTGCTTAAGAACATCTCTGGCTTTGGTCGGCATGATTGACATTTAGGTGGCATGAGAGTCAGGTTCTTGTTACAAGTTTACCTGGGGTAGCTTCCTAGAGCTTCCTTCTTTGTCACCCCATAATCCATCTGTAGGACTCATTTTCCTGAAGTACAGAGAGGCTACTTGTGCATTCTGTACTACATCAAGTAGCTCATCTGTATGAACAATCAACAAATATCATATATTAACTGTACAGTCTTGAAGGTAAATTCCATGTAGCACTTGTCAGAGATAATCTCATGTTCATGTTTGTGACATTAAATTTATGATACTTGGATCAACCATAATTAATCAGGCACAAGAAAGCTCAATTTTGTCCAGAAAATCTTCCAGACTTTTTTCTTTCAGCTCCAGGATATGCCCATTCCTGTGGTGTGATGGGAGTACTTTATGGTATCTTGATGTCTAAGACACATGTTGGTTTCTCCAGTGTTCCTCTTCCAGCTTCCATTGCTAGAGGTATCACAGCTGTACTTTGCAATGTCTCAGCAGTCCTTAGCTACAGCAAACTGGGGACAATTTTGCTGACCAATCAGGCCGAAGATATGACCCTCCATTGTTCTGGGAAGGTACAAAAATAAGGTTCTCAGCCCTTGATTTCATACTCCTGGGAAGCTTCAGTACAAATTAGGTCGTCAAAAATAATCACTGGAGCCTAGTACAGATAAGGACCCATGGAGCACGAATGTCAAGCAAGGAAAAGAGTAAGACCTCATGTCAGCCCAGGTCTGGTGCAGGGAGCAAGCCTAGAGTCAACTTGTTTCTAGAAGCTGTCGAAAGATGAGCAGACCCAAGTTGGCTGCTTTATCTGCTTTCTGCAATGACTTCCCCTCCTCCCGGACCCCTGTTCTTCTTTAACCTATTATAAGCCACCCCCCCCAACCCACACCTTATCCATAAGGCTCACTCCTCAGACCTGAGCCTTTAAAGTCTCATTAAGTGGTCCATTCCACTATGAAAGACTACCAAAAAAGAGAAGACCCTCTTAGAAAAGAAGACAGTGAAGAGAGCCTCTGAGAAAACTCCCATCCCATATGTTTGGTTTTTGTTTTTTAATGAAGAAATATAGGGAAACAGTGTTGTTCCATTTATCATCAGTAGCTGAATAAGGAGGTGAAAATCAATGGGTCTTAGCTAGAGCAAAGAAGTTTAGAAAGCTCCAGCTTTTCCGCAAATGATCTGGCCAGCCCCAGCTCAGTGCAGCTGAAGAATGGAAAGTCTGTACAGAGACCTGGCAGCAGGGTCATGTCTATTCACGGGGACACTGAACTTTTATCACAGAGGACTTTTTTATTTTTTATTAATAATTACAATTTATTCATTTTCTTTTTTAAATTAAATTTTTATTTTTACCTTATTTACATTTTATTTGCTTTGCATCCCAGCTGTAGCCCCCTCCCTCATTCCCTCCCTACCCCATCCTCCCTCATCTCCTCCCATGCCCCTCTCTAAGTCCACTGATAGGGAAGTCCTCTTCCCCTTCCATCTCACACTAGTTTATTAGGTCTCATCAGGACTGGATACATTGTCTTTCTCTATGGGCTGGCAAAGCTGCAACCCCCACCCCAGGGAGAAGAGATCAGAGAACCAGCCACTGTGTTCATGCCGGAGACAGCCAAACTGAGTCTATGGGTTACATCTGAGCAGGGGTTTTAAGTCCTCTCCTTGGTCCTTAGTTGGAGTATCAGTCTCAGAAAAGATCCCTGTGCCCGGTTCTTTTGGTTCTGTTGGTCTCCTTTTGGAGCTCCTGTCCCCTCCAGGTCTTTCTATCTCCCCCTTCTTCCATAAGATTCCCTACACTCTGCCCAAAGTTCGGCTAATCACAGCCCCCTCACTGCTCTCCTCCCACTCCCACCCTCACAACCTTCCCCCTTCCTCTTCTCAGAGAAGGGGAAGACCCCGATGGGTACCAACCCACGCTGGTATACCAAGTCACAGCTGGGCTACAGGCAGCCTCTCCCACTGAGGCCAGATAAAGCAGCCCCACTAGGGGAAAGGGATCCAAAGGGAGGCAACAGAGTCAGAGACAGGCCCTACTTCCATTGTTAGGGGACCCACACGAAGACCAAGCTACACATCTATTACTGATATGTAGGGGGTCTCGGTCCAGCCCATTCATTTTCTTTGTCTGGTGGCTCAGTCTCTGGGAACCTCCATGGACCCAAGACCAGCTCACTCTATAGGTCTTCTTGTGCTGTAACTAACCCCTCCAGCTCCCTCAACCCCATCACCACTCTTCCACATACCTCCCAGAGCCGATCCCATTAAATTTTATTGTACATCTCAATTGTGTAGAAACTATATATATATATATATATATATATATATATATTTTTTTTTTCATATATATATATGAAAATCTTGTAATTCAATAGCACAAGTCAATGCACCTCTTGACATGGTGGGCATATCTTACTGTCCAGTGCCGTGGCTACAAGACACTCATGCCTGTCAGAACTTGACCAGAATGAGGAAAAGCACCTTAATTTTATTTCATTACAGTTGGCTACACTTATATCTAAATCACCACATACAACTAGTGCCTACTGTGTGGCCCAGCTGTAGACTAGAAATTTAGTTCAAAATAATTTATATCTAGAGATGTAAAAAGATTTGTGTTAATTTACAGCTATTACTGTATTCTCTTTGTCTGACCATATTTCTGTGTTCGTGTTTGTATGTGAGGCTGTGCATCTGAAACCTCTATGCCTCTGTGTTTGTATTTATGTGCGGTTCCATCTGTGTGTCTGTGTGTGTATCTATGTTATACATGCATGTGCATTTATGTTTGTCTGTCTCTGTGTGTGACTGTGCGTATTTATGTGTGTGTGAATGCTTGTGTGTGTGTATGTTGTTAATAACTGCGGCTCGTAAGCACTTTACTGAGAAGCCCAAATTCTACTTCTTCTTCTTGCTCTTCCTCCTCTTCTTCCTCTTTTAGTTCCGACAAAACTCTATGACTATACTGGTTCTTAAAATGAGAACTGAGGGGGGAAAATGGGAGTTTTGTATCGAATTCAGACATCTGAATTAATTTTTAATAACTCAAGAAAACCCTGTAAGTACAACTAATAAAAAAAAAAACATTAGTCATAAAGTGACTCTGTTTTAGCTAAAATAATAACACATTGCCTCTTCTTTAAAGATTCATTTTTTTCTAAAGGGATACTTTGTTAATCAGAATTTTAAATATTCTACAGTGTTTCCTCCACCCCAGAAAAGTAAAGATTTAATTCTTACTGCCAGAGTGCAGAGAGATAATGTTTATTTTTCAATCAGTTTCACTGAGAAACAGCACAGTAAGCAAAAATAAGGAAAACATTAAAAAAAGAGAGAAACACACAGAAGGTGGTGGTTACTCCCTAGCAGTTGATACTTCCATGATGGTGAGTTTCATGCCCACCACCTTGCAGGTTCTGGAAGCCCTAGCTATAACGAAGCATCATCCGTGTCAGACATTTGTCATGAACTCCCTTTGCTCAGGTACTCTGTGCCACTCATGTTGCAAAACAGAAGCACCCAGAGTGGTGGTTTTCAACTTTCTTAACTCTGCGACCCTCTCATACAGTTCCTCATGATATGGTGACCCCAACCCTAAAATTTTCTTGTTGCTATTTTATAACTGTAATTCTGCTACTGTTGTGAATTGTAATGTAAATAATCCAGGATATCTGATATGTGACTCTTGTGGGGGTCACGAGCCACAGGTTGTGAACCACTGGTCTAAAGAAAGACTGTCATACTGTAAGAGGCTTTACAGTACCTATGAAGACAGTTCAGTCTGTTTGCACACAGTACAGCATTTCTCTTAAGTTCCATCCCAAACTCCCCACAGATAAGGCTTTTAACTTTATTAGATACTGTTTCCTGCTATCAACTGGGGGCTCTT
Organism: Psammomys obesus; assembly: GCF_907164565.1. NCBI lineage: Eukaryota > Metazoa > Chordata > Mammalia > Rodentia > Muridae > Psammomys > Psammomys obesus. Next base: position 13,758,907 of record NW_026596095.1, on the reverse strand, counting down.
CTATTACATTCTTGCCAGAATTCTACATCCAATAATCTCCACTTCCTTAAACAGATTCCTTATGACTAATGTTGTTAAAGACCATTATACAGTTCATACATATTATTTTTACATTAGTAATTAAAGATTTTCTCACACACACATACAAAATAAGACTGGATTCTAAATTATGTTTTATCTTTGATGCTAATTCTGTATAACTTTTTCTAAACTAACATATTACCATTTTAGTTATTTTATAACATCAACCAAGGAACTTAAGAACCAAAGTGGTTCCTCCTTATTCTATCTCATGTTCACATTTGATTAGAATGTATAACAAATGCCTTTTTAAAAGAAAATCATTTATTTTTCTTGAAATAAATTTCTCTGATAGGTTACTACTCAGTACTTATTAAATAATTAAATTACTAAATTACACTCACCAGAATTATTATATTAACAGTGATTACACTCCTATAGATTGCCAGGTCATTTATAGGCAGAAGCACTTTTGAGCATTTAACATATTACTATCAAGTCAGTCCTATTTTAATTCTGTAGTTGAGTACTTCACAATTCAACAAGCCAGACACCCAAAGCATCCATGCGTTCAGGCCTGTAGACATAACTGAACTAGGGAGAAACCCTGGGATCTGAAGTTCTCTGTTTTAGGATCATCAGCGTCTTAATATTGCCATTGACCACTCTCATCATCATGTGAGCTACTGAATTTTCCTGGGCCACAAATTTTTTTTTCCATTCAACTGAAAAATTTTCTCTTTTGATTTCAGTTTCAATGGGAAAGTGTATTTGAAAGAATGATATTTCAAATTTTCAAACCCATCTTAGTGTTGTTTTGATCTGTTGACTAATCATAAGACTGTCCTTCATTTGTTTTGCCTTCAACTCTTGTCTCATAATTGAAGTAGACAGAAATATGGCTTCAGTGTTCTGATAGATAAATAGCTTGGAAATTGTCATCTGATAGACACACTACAGTAAGTTACAGGCTGTCATCAAGATGCCCTGATCTCCATGAACTAGTAGTTCTCTAAAAGGATGACTTTGAACCTACATTGGAGACAGTTTTCCTGGATTCTATTTGCTTGGAGTATGTTTAAAGCAAACATATGTCTTGAGGGATGGGGGGATTGAAATTTAATGATAGTTTCATCTAATATAATAACTACTTCAACAACTTTTATTGAGAGTCAAATGGACTCAATGCTGTGGAGAATGTATACATTAATAGAAGACATTGTCATAAAGCTAAGAGTAGGGAAGTAATAAACAGTGAAATGGCTGATTGCTTAATTTATTTTACTGTATAGAGGAAGACTACATTTGAAGGAAAATGAAATCTGGGTTTCAGTATGAGCTGTGTTTTCATAAGAAGGGGAACAAGAAGATAAATTTCCTTGTTTCTTCTATGTATTGTGGAACTGCACAGATAAATGTATTTTATGTTGTATATAGCATGTATATATTACATTCTTGTTGCATATATACTCAAAGAAATGAGACAAAATGTCTTTAGGGAGTTATTAGTATATAGTGGCTTTTGAAACTCAGGTTTCTAAAGAAGCTGTGCAAGGAAGATTGAAATGGCAGCGTGAAGGAGCAGATGGTAGAAGTACTTTAAATTCCATATTGATTTTTGCTTTTATTTGTGGGAAATGGGGAAATAATTGGCATGCTTTACACACAGTAACAAGTTTTGCAGTTGACAAGCAGCTTGTATTTTGGTACTTTAATCAATGTCTAATGTGCAAGCAACAGGAAAAGTGCTATGATCTAAGAGGAAGCAGAGTAACGGTGATTGCTCGATGAATGAGGAAACAAATAGATGTGGCTGTAGGAAAGTTTTAGATAAATAATTGGTAGAATTTCTTGATGTATAAGACATAGCTAAAGGAAATAAAAGAATCAGAGATATACCTGGGATGATGTGTCAGATATTTTGGGTAAGCGGTTTGCTGCTTAGTGGGATAGAAAGATCTCAAGGCAATGCTATCCCATTTAATGTCTAATCCCAGGCAGGTAATCTACAACTTGTACCAGGGTGTAATCAGGTGATTCTCCCTGATCTTCCCCTCTGCACACCTTCCCTAAGCCCACAGATTTAGCTTAGAACCCATACGCAGTGCCTTACCCTCGCCAGGACAGCTCTGTTTGCATGACCCACAATCCACTAGCTCTTGATGCACTACAGCCAGCGATAGCCAGAGAGATCAAGCACACCTTGAGCCTGCGTCTAGCCAGGTGAATCTACCTTACCTTCCTCAATCCCACCATCTTCAAATCCAAGGTATACTCCCAAATATTGTTGGGCCAGGACCAACATGTACATCCTGTGCACATGCCTCTGTATCCATATTAGACACAGAACAAACAAAAGAAGTCAACATGTCCAGATCTCATTGCAAAAATAGAAATATAAAAGATCTAGGCAAAATAATCACTAACCCCAAGTACGCTGGTCCTTTAGCCATCAGGGAGATGCAAATCAAAACAACCCTTAGATTTTACCTTACACCGATCAGAATGGCTAAGATAAAAAACTCAAGTAACATGGTGGGACCTAGAAAAGATCATCCTGAGTGAGGTATCCCAGAAGCAGAAAGACACACATGGTATATACTCATTTATAAGTGGATACTAGAACTATAAAATAGGAAAAACATACTAAATTCTGTACACCTAAAGAAGCTAAACAAGGAGGACGACCCGGGGTAAGATGATCAGTCCTTACTCAGAAAGACAAATGGGGTGGAAGTAGGAGAAAAGGAGAAGCAGGATAGGAGCCTACCATAGGGCCTCTGAAAGACTCTACCTAGCAGTGTATCAAAGCAGATGCTGAGATTCATGGCCAAACTTTGGGCAGAGTTCAGGGAATCAAATGAAAGAAGAGGGAGTTAGTAAGACCTGGAGAGGACAGGAACTCCACAAGGACCAAATATATCTGGGCATAGGGGCTTGTCTGAGACTGTTTCTCCAACCAAGGACCATGCATGGATATAACCTAGAACCCCTGCTCAGAAGTAGCCCAAGGCAGCTCAGTATCCAAGTTGGTACCCTAGTAAAGGAAACAGGGACTGTCTCTGATATGAACTCTGTGTCTGGCTCTTTGGCCGCCCAAACCCCCACGGGAGGAGTAGCCTAGCTAGGCTACAGTGGAGGATATTTCAGCCAGTCCTGGTGAGACCTGATAAGCTAGGTTCAGATAGAAGGGTAGGAGGAACTCCCCTATCAGTGGACTTAAAGAGGGGCAAGGAGAAATAAAATCAGAAAAGTTCCAAACACAAAACATCCAAGAAATCAACATCCATGAAAAGACAAAATTTAAAAATAATACGAGTAGAAGAAAAAGAAGACATCAGGCTCAAAGGTCCGGAAAATATTTTCAAGAAAATTATACAAGAAAACTTTCCCAACTTAAAGAAGGAGATGGCCATAAACATACAAGAGGCCTACAGAACACCAAGTAGACTAGACCAGAAAAGAAATTCTTTACGTCACAGCATAGTCAAAACACTGAACCTACAAAACAAAGAAAAAGTTCTAAAAGCAGCAAGGGAAAAAGGCCAAGTAACATAAGAAGGTAGACCTATCAGAATCACACCAGATTTCTCAACAGAAACTATGAAAGCCAGAAGGGCCTGGACAGAAATCATACAGTCCTTAAGGGACCACAGATTCCAACCCAGACTACTATACCCAGCAAAACTTTCAATCAACATAGACGGAGAATTCAAAATATTCCAAGACAAAACCAAATTTAAACAATATCTACATAGTAACCCAGCTCTACAGAAGTTACTAGAAGGGAAACTGCAAATCAAAGAAAACAACTACATCAAAGGAAATAGAGGAAATAGATAACTACACAACAAAAAAACCAAAAGAAGACAAGCAATGAAACTCAGTGACACCGCCAACCCCACATCAAAAGTAAGTAACAATTATTGGTCACTAGTATCTATCAACATCAACGGACTCAACTCCCCAATAAAAAGACACGGACTAACAGAATGGTTGTGGAAACGATCCAACATTCTGTTGCATCCAAGAAACACACCTATGCAACAAAGATATACACTACCTCAGAGTAAAGGGCTGGAAAAATGTTTTTCAAGAAAATGGTTCCAGAAAACAAGCTGGAGTAGCCATCCTAAATAGTCCTAAAATAGACTTTCAACCCAAGTTAATCAAAAAAGATAAGGACGGCCACTATATTCTCATCAAAGGAAAAATCCAACAAGAGGACATCACAATTTTGAATATCTATGCCCCAAATACAAGAGCACCTACATTCGTAAATGAAACAATATTAAAGCTTAAATCATACATTGATCCTAATACCTTAATAGTGGGAGACTTCAACACTCCACTCTCACCAAGGAACAGATCAACTAGACAGAAAACAAATAGGGAAATAAAAACACTTACAGAGTCCCTAAATCAAATGGACCTAATAGACGTCTACAGATCTTTTCATCCAAACTCAAAAGAGTATACCTTCTTTTCAGCACCGCATGGAACGTTCTCCAAAATAGACCATATAGTTGGTGATAAAGAAAGCCTCAACAGATACAAAAAGATTGAAATAATCCTTTGTATTCTATCTGACCACCATGGACTAAAGCTGGACCTCAACAACAACAGAAATAGCAAAAAGCCGACACGCACTTGGAAACTGAACAACTTGTTACTCAATGACAGCTGGGTTAAGGAAGAAATAAAGAAAGAAATTAAAGACTTCCTAGAATTCAATGAAAATGAAGGCACAACATACCCAAATTTATGGGACACATTGAAAGCAGTGCTCAGAGGAAAATTTATAGCACTAAGTGCCTGCAAGGAGAAATTAGTAACATCACATACAAACATCTTAATGGCCCAACTGAAAACCCTAGAAAAAAAAAAGAAGCAGATACACCCAAGAGGAGCTGAAAATCAGGGATGAAATCAATCAATTAGAAACAAATAAAACTATTCAAAGTTCAATGAAACAAAAAGCTGGTTCTTTGAGAAAATCAACAATATAGACAAACCCTTAGCCAAACTAACTAAAAAGCAAAGAGAATCTATCCAAATCAGCAAAACCTGAAATGAAAATGGGGACATAACTACAGACACTGAGGAAATCCAAACAATTATTAGGTCATACTACAAAAGCCTATATGCCACAAAATTTGAAAATCTAAATGAAATGGATAATTTTCTTGACAGATTCCATCGACCAAAATTAAGTCAAGATCAGATAGAAAGACTGAATAGCCCTATATCTCCCAAGGAAATTGAAGCAGTCATTAACAGTCTCCCTTCCAAAAAAAGCACTGGGCCAGATGGCTTCAGCTCAGAATTCTACAAGACCTTCAAAGAAGTGCTCACACCAATTCTCCTCAAACTATTCCACAAAATAGAAACAGAAGGTTCATTACCAAACTCATTCTATGAAGCAACAGTCACCCTAATACCTAAACCACACAAAGACCCAACAAAAAAAGAGAACTTCATACCTATCTCTCTTATGAACATTGACGCAAAAATACTCAATAAAATACTTGCAAACCGAATCCAAGAACACATCAAAGATATCATCCACCACGACCAAGTAGGCTTCATCCCAGGCATGCAAGGGTGGTTCAACATACGGAAATCCATCAATGTAATCCACCACATAAACAAACTGAAGGAGAAAAACCAATTAATCATCTCCTTAGATGCCAAAAAAGCATTTGATAAAGTCCAACATCCATTCGTGTTTAAAGTCTTGGAGAGATCAGGGATACAAGGAACATACCTGAACATAGTAAATGCAATATACAGCAAGCCTATAGACAATATCAAACTCAATGGAGAGAAACTTAAGTCAATCCCACTGAAATCAGGGACAAGACAAGGCTGCCCATTGTCTCCATATCTCTTCAACATAGTACTTGAAGTCCTAGCCAGAGCAAAAAGACAACTAAAGGAGATCAAGGGAATACAAATCGGAAAGGAAGAGGTCAAAGTGTCACTATTTGCAAATGATATGATAGTATACATGAGCGACCCCAAGAATTCAACCAGAGAAGTCCTTCAGCTGATAAACACCTTCAGCAAAGTGGCAGGATACAAATTCAACTCAAAAAAAAAAAATCAGATGCCCTCCTGTATACCAAAAACAAAAAGGCTGAGAAAGAAATTAGGGAACAACACCCTTCACAATAGCCACTAATAACATAAAGTACCTTGGTATGACTCTAACCAAGCAAGTGAAAGACCTGTTTGAGAAAAACTTCAAGTCTCTGAAGAAAGAAATTGAAGAAGATCTCAGAAGATGGAAAGATCTCCCGTGCTCATGGATTGGTAGGATTAACATTGTGAAAATGGCCATCCTGCCAAAAGCAATCTACAGATTCAATGGAATTCCCATTAAAATACCAATTTAATTCTTTACAGACCTTGAAAAAAAGATTCTCAGCTTCATATGGAGAAACAAAAAACCCAGAATCTCCAAAATCCTGTACAACAACAGATCATCTGGAGGTATCTCCATTCCCGATCTCAAGCTGTACTACAGGGCAACAGTAATAAAAACTGCATGGTCTTGGCATAGAAACAGAAAGGAAGATCAATGAAACCGAATAGAAGACCCAGAAATAAACCCACACACCTATGAATACTCAATATTTGACAAAGAAGCCAAATCCATTCAATGGAAAAAAGACAGCATCTTCAACAAATAATGCTGGACCAACTGGATGTCTACATGCAGACAAATGAAAATAGATCCATATTTATCACCCTGCACAAAACTAAACTCGAAGTGGATCAAGGACCTCAACATAAAACCAGATACTCTAAATCAGTTGGAAAAACAAAATTGGGGAACAGCCTAGAACTCATTGGCACAGGAGACAACTTCCTGAACAGAACACCAACAGCACAGGCTCTAAGAGCAACAATCAATAAATGGGACCTCATGAAACTGAAAAGCTTCTGTAAATCAAAAGACACTGTCATCAAAACAAAACCACTGCCTACAGATTGGGAAAGAATCTTCACTAACTCTTTATCTGACAGAGGGCTAATATCCAGTATATATAAAGACCTAAAGAAGCAGAAAAGCAGCAAACCAAGTAATCCACTTAAAAAATGGGGAACAGAGCTAAACAGAGAATTCTTGATAGAGGAACATCGAATGGTAGAGAAACACTTAAAGAAATGCTCAACGTCATTAGCCATTAGGGAAATGCAAATCAAAATGACCCTGAGATTTCACCTTACACCCATCAGAATGGCCAAGATAAAAAACTCAAGTGACAACACATGCTGGAGAGGTTGTAGAGAAAGGGAACCCTCCTCCATTGCTGGTGGGAATGTAAACTGGTACAACCACTCTGGAAATCTATCTGGTGCTTTCTCAGACAATTAGGAATAGTGCTTCCTCAAGACCCAGGTATACCACTGCTAGGTATATACCCAAACTTTGCTCAAGTACACAAAAGGGATACTTGCTCAACTATGTTTATAGCAGCTCTATTTGTAATAGCCAGAATCTGGAAACGACCCAGTTGTCCATCAACGGAGGAATGGGTACAGAAACTGTGGTATTTTTACACAATGGAATACTACTCAGCAATCAAAAAGGGGAAATCATGAAATTTGCAGGCAAATGGTGGGATCTAGAAAAGATCATTCTGAGTGAAATATCCCAGAAGGAGAAAGACGACACGGTAGGTATATACTCACTTATATAGACCTGTAAGATATGATAAACATAATGAAATCTATACACCTAAAAAAGATAATCAAGAGAGCAGACATGGGGTAAGATGATCAATCCTTGTTTAGAAAGACAGATGGGATGTACATTGAACGTATGACAGGAGTCTACTGAACCCATCTGAAAGACTCTAACTAGCAGAGTTTTCAAAGCAGATACAAAGACTCATGACCAAACCTTCGGCAGAGTACAGGGAATCATAGGAAAGAAGGGGATTTAGTATGATGGGGAAAGGATAGGAGCTCCACAAGGACCAAATATATCTGGGCACAGGGTCTTTTCTGAGACTGACATTCAACCAAGGTCCATGTATGGATATAACCTAGAACCTCTGCTCAGATGTAGCCTGTGGTAGCTCAGTAACCAATTGGTTTCCCATAGTGAGGGGAACAAGGACTATTTCTAACAGGAACTCAATGACTGGCTCTTTGACCTCCCCACCCCCCAAGGGAGGAGCAGTCCTGTTAGGCCACAGAGGAGGGCTTTGCAGCCAGTCCTAAAGATACCTGATAAAACAAGATCAGATGAATGGGGAGGAGGTCCCCCCGATCAGTGGACTTGGAAAAGGGCACGGTGGAGATGAGGGAGGTAGGGAGGGTGGAATTGGGAGGGAATGAGGGAGCGGGATAGAGCTGGGATACAGAGTTAATAAAATGTAACTGATAAGAAAAAATTAAAATAAAAAAAAGAGGGGCAAGGAGAAGATGAGGAAGGAAGGGTGGGATTTGGAGGGAATGAGGGAGGAAGCTACAGCTGGGATACAAAGTAAATAAACTGTAATTTATATAAGAAATAAAAATTTAATTAAAAATAAAACTCAAGTTACAATACATGCTGGAGAGGATATGGAGAAAGAGGAACCCTCCTCCATTGTTAGTAGAAATATAAACATGTACAACCACTTTGGAAATCGATCAGTTGCTTTCTCAGACAATTAGGAATAGTGCTTTCTTAATTTCCAGCTATACCACTCCTTAGCATATATCCAAAATATGCTCAAGTAAACAACAAGGACATTTGTTTAACCATGTTCGTAACAACTTTATTCATAATAGCCAGAACCTGAAAACAACTCAGATGTCCCTCAACCGAGGAATGGATACAGAAATTGTGGTACATTTACACAATGGAATACTACTTAGCACTTAAAAAGATTTTCTAATGAGAAGTAGGAACATAAACCCCAGGATGCAGACTGCAAAAGAACAGTTATAAACCTCATCAAAAAATTTGAGGAATTTAAAAGAGAGACATCTCAATGAATTTAAAGAGAACAGATAACCTAATGGTACACATGAAAACACAGAGTGATTGAAATGATGAGAACAATCAAAGAGAGGAAAATTGAATTCCATAAAGAAATATACACTAAGGAGAACTCAAGCTGAAATAAGAATGTAATGAATAACCCAACGGGGAAACTCAAGTGGATGTCTGATGAGTAGGATGAACAAAGCAGAAGCTAGAATATCATAACCCAGAGATAAAGTAGAGGAACTAGACCAAACAAGCAAAAATATATAAAAATTTAAAACACAAGGAAGAAATACACAGGTGATGTGGGCCAGCATGAAATCCAAACATTCGAATAGCAATTGATGAGGGAGAAGTTTATGAATGCATTGCCTCAATCCCTTCCATTTTGGAAGAACTGATTTATCGACCACTTATTGATTTAATGACTTACTGAATTCAACAGCACAGATTAGATCTTAAACAAGATTAAAGAGGAAACTTCTTCAAACTCAGGAAAGGTATACCCATACAGATAGAAGCAAAAGAAGCATGGCAGACAAAATAAAAACATTCTCCATGGCACATAATAACTGAAACACTGGAGAATACTGAACAAGGAGTATGAAAGCTGCAAAATCCAAAACTCCAAGTCACAAATAGAGTTTTTTTTGTTTTGTTTTTTTTGGATTTTTTGTTTGTTTGTTTGTTTGTTTTAAAGCCATAGCAGCTTATTTCTCAGTGGAAACTTTGCAATCCGGAAGAGCCTGGAGTTTGTTCTGTAAAGCATTCCTTATTTTAGAATACTGGTATCTGAACTCTGGACTTCTCTGGGCCACGTTGGACAAACAAAAAATATCTTGGCCAACACAGTAAATATACAACATATTAGTTGAGATTAATTTAGAGATTCCTTCTTGGTGCTCTAGCTCATACCTCTGCACTAGAATTTATAAGACAAAAGGTTCTTTGAAAGTCTATATTAGATGCTTTATCCCAATGAATAAACAGACTTTTTCCTCTAGGAACAAAGTGTGGAAATAAGATTACCTCACAATGTCATTCATTCCCAGTGACTCAATTGAGTTTCTTTTTCTCATCCCTGCCACTCTGCAATCCCTTCCCTCCAAAAGGGGAGACTCTCCCTAAGATACACAACACAATCACTGACAAGCTAGCAAGTATTTCTCAAGGTCTCCATGTTGCCCCTTTGGGAGAACAAGAGTGAAGCTGCTGTTTTTTTCAGGTTGGTTTGTCTTTTTTCTTCTGGAAAGTATAACAGAGGGGACAGGTAGGAACATATGCCATGTCTTGATAATCACTTGATGACCAATCGGTAGCCTATCTTATTCCACAGTTGTATTCTAACAAAATATCACCGACTTTGCATTTTCTAAACAAAGATTTCTTTTGTACTGTCCTAGAAGCTGAGAAGTCCAAGATCAAGGTGTCAGAACCTTAAGATCTAGTGATGGCCCAGTCACCACTTCCACAATCAGGCCTCTTACTATGTAACCAATGATCAAAGGTAGAAGACATGAAAAGGCTTAACTAATTTCCCTTAGTCCCAATTCAGAACCTTCACAATATTTCAACATACATCTATAAACCACTATGAACAACAAACCCATTGTTGGTTTTGATGATCAATGGAAACGGGTATTGGCCTTTCTCTGGGAAGGTCTTGGTGACCTGGCCTAGAAAAATGGAATTTTCAGTTATAGTATTATGGGTCACACACTAGGAATGAATAATTCATTCTTTCACTTTTGGGAAGATGACCAGTAGGTTTCCTATTGTCAACCATTATCAGGTTAAAAAAACCCACATCACTCAAACTCATCCTTCCTTCTCACATATATCCAATATTTGATCACATGACACTATAAAAGTTTATTTTCCTTACCCTAATTTAAGACTAGCAAAAATTTGTAGTATATGGACAATGAAGCCACCTGAAACTACTGAAGTTTCTCACCATCCCCTCTGCCTAGTCCTGCTTCCAGAAATTCCCTTTTTTTGGACAGTGACTCAATGGCACATCTTAATTAGCATTCATTCTTCCCTGATACTGTACCGGAAAGTCTGATTCTTGTGTAATCTATATTTTAAGGTACTTAAAGCTAGTTCTACTTTAGATATTTTGGGAATATGTTGTATTCTATTAGATAGAATTTTCTTTGCATGTTCTAAGAAATTCTAGATTCCAAAGAATGTTAAGACTCAAAGATTCTAGATAAAGGATTGTGGCCCTTTATTTACCAAACAAAGGAAACAGAGTTGGTAAAGATAAGAGCATGAATGTGGCCTACAACCAACACTTCTTCCCCTTATATATTCACTCTTTCTTTAAAAAATTTAGCCTTTCTCTAACTTGTGATTGACCTAGCAATCCTGCCCTGGCTTTACTCTTCAAGAAATTTTGTCCTTCTGTTTATAATATTTACATACACATCTTAAAATGTGATGTCCATCCTTAATGTTTTAATCAGTTATAATTTGTCAGAACATACTTACTATGCAAGGTGAAGACTTGAGCTCAGATTCCCAGTTCCCTCATAAAAAGTTCAGTGTGGCAGCAAATGCTGGAATCCACAAAGACGGGTAAATCCCTGAGCCTTGCTCACAAGCCAGTCTAGCAACAGTGGCTAGCTTCTGTGAGCTATGATTCAGTGAGGAATCCTATCTTGATAAAAAGAGCAACTTATGAAAACAACTAAGGGTGACGTCTGCCCCCCACAGGCGAAGCACATACATAATCATTTGTACCAGCACACACAGATGATCACACACACATGACTGCATGAACATTCACATATCCCAAAGAAAGTAAAATAAAGCAAACTCCCTTTCATTATTATCTGAAGATAATCTCAAATTTTCTCTTTGATATGTTATAGTAATTGCTCACTGGGGGGAGACAGCCGTCATCGGAACAATCAGTGACTAGGATAATGCACTCTGTCTACATTTCTCTGAAGGACTGCCTCTGTGAAAATAGAACACATTGCAAAGTTATCTGGCATTATAGCTCCATCAAGTGGCAAAGTCCACAAGAAAATTTAAGGCAATTCTCTTAGTCCCCGAATGCTTTGTTTATTCTTTATACTACAGTTTTGTCTTTTCCCTCAAGGCCAAATCAAGTTTCAGATTGTAATCAAGTTTCTCTTCATTTCTGAACCTACCCTGAGGTACTTTTTACTTGGAAATTTCCTTGAATCTATGAGCAGATTTGTGTGTATGAAAATGAAAGAAATCCTATTGTTTACATTTGGATTCTTTGAATAACTGTAAGCTTCCATTTGCCATTTGATGTGGTTTTGCCAGGCATCAAATCATTTATGACTCGTGGCCAGAGGCTGTGTCCGTGTGGCTGCTCATGTGAGGTGCATCATGTGCACACAGCGTATCTCAGAGCAGTGGACTGAGGTAGGAAGACTAAGAGAGGAAGCACAAGATGCAAGTCTGTTATTTTATAACTTATTAATTCCCAAAGGAACATTGCATCACCATCTTTGATTGCTACATCCATTGGATTGTAGCCAATTTGTGCAGCCAAAAGACGGAGTCTTTAGAGCTCTCCTAGAGTTATTCCACAGGTTGTCTTCCTGAAAGGAATAGAATTAATTCACCTTAAAATCTGAACTTGATTTATCTTAAAATCTTTTGCTCTTAGAAATGCTAATTTTATTATAAACGATAGAGTTTAGTATGCTCAAGGTGTTATCCAAATGTCACCTACATATATACTCATCAATTATTAATTCTATAGTCTTTGAAAATCTCTTATTAGGTTGGAACTATTGTCATTTCTATTTTTCAGAATTTTCTACACATAAATAATGTTTTGGTCACTCTCTACTATTCCCCTGTTTCTTACTCATGTTCTTCTCCCAACTTAATACACTCCTTTTTTGCAAACCTCTTGGTTCATTCACTGCTGCCTATGTGACCATAGGATTAGGGTCATCCACGGAAGCATTGGCAACTGGCCATGGACCACATCCCTTAACAAAACTGGCTTCTCTTATCCTGGTAGCCAATAGCTCCTCAGCCAATTGACAGCCACTAGCTCCTCAGCTAGTTGTGGGGGTTCATGGCCTCCTTCATTATCTTCCTGGAATTATTACTGACTTTATCTTGTGAAGGTAACCATACCAATTGTGAGTTCATGAGTACGCAGCCCTGTAACATCCACGAGAAACTCTTTCTCAGAAGGCAGTCCCAACCTCTGGATGTTACAGTCTTTCCCATCTTCAAGATGTTGAAATGGGTACCAAAGATCCTATGGTTAGGGTTTACAACTAGGATGTTTGGCATGAAAAAGAAGATAACGCTCAAAATTATTCACTTTGCCATATCACAAAACATAAGTTTGAAGTGAAGTCCATTGAAGTAAAAACTGAATTATAGTGGTGATTCTGATTTTCCCTACTCTGCTATATTCGGTAACAAATTCAGTGAGTGGCTTGTTTGCTTCACAGGACCCTGTGGGCAAGCTAGCACCAGATATAACTGCTAACAGTGGGCATTTCATCCTCAAAATGTCTATATTTGGATAAAAATTATATATTTACATTAAATATAAGACAATTATTAAAGTGTCACAAAACACTTAAAGAATATTACTTTTTTAAAGTTTTGGAAATGTATTCTGATGATACCCTTATGTGATTCTGACATAGGCATAGTGACTAATAATTACTCTTGTAAATGGTGACATTATATTAATCAATACATTCCTTATATCACAATCATCTGCTGTTAGGAATAGAACTGTTACTATCACAACTTTATATTCTGCCCTTAAATATTAAATATTAAAATAATAGATGTCATAATGATCAGGAGCACTTGTATGAAAATCTTAAGAACAGAAATGGTAAAATAATGTCATCATGGAGGGGCTCAAGAGATGGCTCAATGGTTAAAAGCACATGTTATACCCTTCTAGAGACTCTGGTTCAGTTTCCAGGGACTCCCAGCACCCAAATGATGACTCACAACTATCTGTAAGTTGAGCTTCATGGGATCCAATGCCCTCTTCTGATGACCACAAGCACCATATAAGTTAAATTTAATAAATTTTAAATATCATCTGCTTAGCTAACTCTCACATATATATGCAGGTAGAACCTCAGATATTAATTATAATACCACCATAGTTTATAACTTCTATAGAAGGTTTTCCTTTTAAATGTACAATGAAAAAAACATTGTAAGTTAGTTTATTTTGTGAAAGATAATAAATTCCACTAGGTAGACTACTAACTTGAAAAATATTTAAGCTCTATTTATTAAATTTTGTTATACAATTGAATTCCTATAGCATCAATAGTGCACATTAACATTTAAAAGATGCAAAGAGTAAACATTAAACGTTGTTGAAACATAGAAGAAAATAAATGAATTGAAAAGATCACAAAGAACATTCACATTTTCTGAGAACACTATTGCACTAAGACTGACTTTGCTTTGATCTGTCACCAGAAGAGGGCATGAGGAGACCGTCATACAAAGGAAAACATTGGTGGAAGGAGTGTTGTCCCAGACTAATGAATTATAATGAGCAAGAACTATATACTGAAATCCCTTGAAACTCATCGGATGAGTCTACCTGAAGCACTAGGTTTTCTCCCAAACTGAGAATCACACGAATGAGTGGTTTAATGGTACAAACAGCACTGCATCTGAATACAAAGGTTTGAGTCAGAAGAGTAATTTGTTGACAAGATTCAGAATCCTAAGAGAATCCTTAGGGCTTTCTTCTAGAGGTGTTATGAACAAACTTGGGACCATCAACTGGCTTCTATCAAGATTGCGTTCTTCTCCATTTTCCCCTCTGAGACCATCCTTTCTGTCTTACCTGCTTTTCTTGTGTCATGGCAGAAGAAAGAGTGGTGCAGATAGGGCCACAGTGGCCATTTAGTGACATTGAAGCCACTGCAAGTTAAACATGAATATTTTAAACATTTGCTTCATTTTACAACTTCTTGTGTATTTATGTGTTTGCGGTGAGGAGGGTAGTCACACAGCTGATGGTGCCCGCGGTGATCGGAAGCTGGAGTTACAGGCAGCTGTGACCCACCTAACCTGAACGTAGGAGACTGAACTCCTCTGGAGCAGCAGCTGCTCTTACCCACTGAGCCATCTCTCCAGCCACAGAACATGAAATTTTCTATTTTAACTATGCAAATAATGTTTCCTGTAAAAACAAAACAAAACAAAACAAAAAATCACCACCACCACCACCACCAAAAACTTCTTTTCCGAATGGAATCTAAGTGACTCCCACAAATAACCCTTTACCCTACAGAAAAGACAGACAGACAGACAGACACACACACACACACACACACACGCACGCACGCACGCACGCACGCACGCGCACACACACACACACACACACACACACACACACACGTAGTGTCATGCAAATGCAGGCACAACGTAAAAGTTTCCAAACTTTTTAAAAGCAGCCTAATAAAAATTTAGGTATAGACCAATAAAATAGGATATGACATCTAGTTATTAACTGGGCATGGTGGCAAACACCTTTAATCCCAGCACCTGAAAGCCAGAAGCAGGTGTGTTGATGCAAAGCGATCTAAAAGAAGTAGGAGGGGAAAACAAAACAGGGCAATAAAATGTTTGTGACATAAAAGTGAGATCAGCTGTCAAGATAAACATGCTTGTCACAAAGCCTGAAAACCCGAGGTTGATTGCTGAGACCCACATGGTGGGAGGAAATAAAAACTGTAAATTTTCCTCTGAATTCTACACATGCACATGCATATGTGGGAACACACACGTTTTTTTTTTTTTAATTTTATTTTTTTCTTATCAGTTACATTTTATTAACTCTGTATCCCAGCTCTATCCCGCTCCCTCATTCCCTCCCAATCCCACCCTCCCTCCCTCATCTCCACCGTGCCCCTTTCCAAGTCCACTGATGGGGGGGGGACCTC
>NW_026596095.1:13694983-13742550 GCF_907164565.1 Psammomys obesus | reverse complement strand
GTCTCAGAAAAGACCCTGTGCCCAGATATATTTGGTCCTTGTGGAGCGCCTATCCTTTCCCCATCATACTAAATCCCCTTCTTTCCTATGATTCCCTGTACTCTGCCGAAGGTTTGGTCATGAGTCTTTGTATCTGCTTTGAAAACTCTGCTAGTTAGAGTCTTTCAGATGCATTCAGTAGACTCCTGTCATACGTTCAATGTACATCCCATCTGTCTTTCTAAACAAGGATTGGTCATCTTAGCCCATGTCCGCTCTCTTGATTATCTTTTTTAGGTGTGTAGATTTCATTATGTTTATCATATCTTATAGGTCTATATAAGTGAGTATATACCGTGTTTGTCTTTCTCCTTCTGGGATATTTCACTCAGAATGATCTTTTCTAGATCCCACCATTTGCCTGCAAATTTCATGATTTCCTCCTTTTTGATTGCTGAGTAGTATTCCATTGTGTAAAAATACCTAATATCCAGTATATACAAAGAACTAAAGAAGCTGAAAAGCAGCAAACCAAGTAATCCAATTAAAAAATGGGGAACAGAGCTAAACAGAGAATTCTCGACAGAGGAATATCGAATTGCAGAGGAACACTTAAAGAAATGCTCAACCTCATTAGCCATCAGGGAAATGCAAATCAAAACGACCCTGAGATTTCACCTTACACCCATTAGAATGGCCAAAATGAAAAACTCAAGTGACAACACATGCTGGAGAGGTTGTGGAGAAAGGGGAACCCTTCTCCACTGCTGGTGGGAATGTAAACTGGTACAACCACACATATGTTTTAAAAGAAAATGATAGAATATTTGGGGAGGATTAAGAACTTTCAAGCAGGATGGAAGAGGGCACTGTGAAAGATAAGAGCAAACTATAATGATGCATATGTATGAAACATCACAATGCAAACCACTGAGTTTTAAAATTATTAAGATAAGGAAGTGGAATTCTCTGTTGTCCTTGCTACCAGCCAAGTAATACTGACCTCAGGTCACAACAGAGTTAGGACATGGCAGTCCGTTTTTCTTATATATGGCATTTCACAAATGAAGAATCTTAGAACTTTGGATATTAGCTGCTTAACTGAGAGAGACAGAAAGTTGGTCAATGCCAGATGAGATGGATGACTTTGGATCTGTGTAAGGCAGAAAGTGGTACTGACTCTCTTCTCTGGCACTAACTACTCACAACATGACATTACTATAGGTAACAAGAGAATTGGCCAATGGAGTTAGTGTTGCTAATCAATGACTTTCATATAAAGATTACTAGTAGGTTTTGCTTAACCACATAATTATTTGCTTTTTAAATTTTCTTTCTTTCACTTTACATCATTGTTGTAGCCCTATCCCTCTTTCTCCTCCCAGTCCTACCTTTCCCTCTTCCTCCCCTTCCCCTTTTTCTTAGAAAAGCCTTTCCCATCCAGCCCAGCTATAAAGATGCATCAGGACTATGGCTGTCCTCTTCAAATGTAGCATGGCAAGACAGTCTCACCAGGGGAAAGTGATCAAAAAGCTGGCAAGTGAATCCCTGTCTGATGCAGTCCCCACTTCCTTTATTAGAAGACTCACATGAGGCCTAAGATGCTCATCTGCTACATCTTTGTAGGGGGCCTAGGTCCAGTTCATGCATGATCCTTGGTTGATGCTTCAGTCTCAGCAAGCCCCTATGGGCTCTGGTTAGTTGGCTCTGTTGGTCTTCTTGTGCAGCTCCTGTAATCTCCAGGTCCTTTTATTCCTTCCTCCCACTTTTCCACAAGACTCCATATGCATGGTCCAATGTTTGGCTGTTAGTCTCAGCATCTGTTTTGAGGTGCTGCTGGGAGATCAGACCTAGGAAGAGTGAGGGTGAGAGGACAGAAGGCCTTTAGAGAAGAGGGAAACTGAGACTGGGGGAATATCTTTGACAAGCTGGAGACCTAAGTCAGGGTAGGCTCCTGGGAGGATAAGCGGGGGACTCAAGCAGAGACTCCTAGTAGCAGATGGCATAGAGACTGAAGAGGAAACCCACTAACTAGACAAGTCTCCTAGCAGAGGGAGGGGTACAGCAGCCCACCCAAAAAAAACTTCAACCCCAAATTTATCCTGCTTATAGGATGTACAGGGATAAAGAACGAGCAGAGATAGCAGAGACTGAAGGAATGCCCAACCAGTGCCCAGCCCAACCAAAGTCCCACCCTATGGGAGAGTGCCAGTCCCTGACACTATGAACAATACTCTGCTAAACTTGCAGGTGGAAGCCTGACAAAGTGGTCCTTTAAATTTTTAAAGACCAAGAACTGGTTCTAGCAGTGTTTAGAAGGGGCTGTCACAGAGGGATGCTGAGGTGTTTCAGTCACTGAGCCATCTGCCTGACACTAAGCCCAGGGTCCATCCTCAGCACTGTACCCTGGAGAAAAAAAGAAGTCATCAGCATTTTCACAACCCAGCAGTGAATCAATCAAAGTCATTTTTGAGATTTGCGTCCTGAAGATCTTTGTTTAAGTAGCCTCATTTAGTATGAAAGAACTACCTGTTTCTCCTTAAAGCTGCATTTTAAATGTATCAGTAACAAAACAAGCAACTAGAAAATATGGCAGTGGAAAAACCGGGATTCATGCTTGTTAGAGAACAGTAATTTGGGTACAAATCGAAGGGAAAACATCAGAACTTGTGTTCATATTTCACAGTTCCTAAAGTGTGGAAGAGCAGTTTTTTTCTAATTTTCTTTACACATGTAGATTAGATCCTCAAGTACGTTCAGTGTTCCCAGTAAACCCCAGAATCCTCACTACTGTTCTGAGGAAATGGCTGAGGTGCTTGTCTAACATATCAAAGGGGATCTGGTTGTTAAGTTGTCGCTGCCCTTAGTCCTACCTGTTGCAGGGTCCTCCTGGCTGGCATAGCTTGCCCTCAGGTGCTGGGATCCCTACATAATCCGAACATCTTGGTTACTTTCTCCTGTTAGTCTACTGTCCTTTGGGCCTCCTGGCTGCTGCACCTGTTTTTTCTCTCTCCTCTCTTCCTTCTCCTCCCTCCTCTTCTTACATGGCTCAGGGTCATGTCCACTCTGGATTCTTCCATATATTCTTGCCTCTGGCTATGATTTCCCATGTATCTATGATAAACATTTTCTTCCACTGTACCTAGAAGCAGTCATGTTCCTTTTCTTTTGATTTCTTTTTTCATTCACCTGATGCAAAAACAGGGACCTGTCATGTCCTTTCTTTCCATTTTTATTTTTTCCATTTATATGACAGTATATAAGCTGGAGTAGTAGTTACTGAGTGATGCCTCTGTGCTGTGCATCATTCCAAAAGTAGACAAGAGATTGGTAAGCAAGGTAGAGTCTTGAGTCTTCACTATCTTAGTTTCTAACATTAGACACTAGTGTTTAGTAGGCAGACAAAGAAACAGGACAGAAGATAAATATAACCATAAATATAGATCTTTCTTTTAATTTATTCCCCTTCCTTTTCCTTTCTTCCTTCCCTCCTTCCTTTCTTTTTATCTTTCTAATATACTCTGCAAACAAGCCTGAAGAAGACTTGCCTGACCAAAAGAGTTATTTGTCCTAACTTACATTCACTTCCTCCTTAACATTTTTCTTTCATTTGTGATAATTCTATCAATTGCCCATGCTGTGCTATGATTCCTCACCAAGTGACTGCATTCTTGACCTCTTTACATGGCCTTGCCAAGTGCTCCTTATTTTTCTTGATTCTTTCTAGTTTAAAAAAAAGTATCTATGTATTCTATTTACTTAAGTCAGTTCTAGATAATTGCCAAAGCTTTATATCCACTTGATAATGGTATCATAAGATAAAGGGGGATTCATGACGAATTAATGAGAAACATAGAATAATCACTCTATTAAATTCATTTGAAGAATTCTGATACTAGGGTTGAGTACGTCATGCTATACCATCCATACTCTGTTCACATGTATTGTCTTTTCTTTGTAAGCTCACCTGTCTTGCTATTCTCTTAATGACCAATCTTCTGCTGTAAGCCAATGACAAGGAATGGATGAGGCGAATAGGAGTTTCTTTTCCGCTGTTAGAATTACCTAAAATTGCTGCCCTGTAGTAGCAGAGCAAGGCTGGACTTCCATCACTCATCCTATAGCACTAGTGCAGTAGGAAAGACCCCATCAAGGCAAAGCAGAATACAGCACTGACATTTCTTGTAGAACAATGTAGGAAAGTTATTTGGTATTAAATGTGTGTAGGAAATATTCAAGCAAGATTTATTATTTTCTCTACTATAAAATTTACCTCTTGTTTGCAGACTCAACCAAAGATACTCACATGCCTTTTCATCAACCCTGCTTTCTTTGCACCAGCACTCAATTTTGTCTGACACACAAACACATACACACACAAACACACACATACACACAGAGACATGGGCAGAGGGAACTCTTTGTTCTTTCTATTCAATAATAATCCAGGTCTGTTCAGAAGAGATGATCTGATCATTTAAAACTGGCATTGAACACTGAGTTATCTAGATGGTTAGAATATTATATTGCATTGTTTTTATTATTATCATTTATTATAATTTATTCAAATTGTATATCTTCTGTAGCCCTCTCCCTAGTCTCTTCTCATTCCCACCCTCCTTCCCTCCTTTCCTCCTAGGTCCCAGCCCTAGTCCACTCATAGGAGAGATCCTCCTTCCCTTCTGTTTGACCATAGCCTATCAGGTCTCATCAAGACTGGTTGTATTGTCTTCCCCTGTGGCCTGGAAAGGCTGCACCCCCAACTCCCAGGGGAAGGTGATAAGAGAGCCTGCCACTGAGTTCATGCCAGGGAAAGCCCCTGCTCCCCTTACTAGGGACCTCACTTGGAAACTGAGTCTATGGGCTTTAGGTCCTCTCCACGCCTTGTCCTTGATTGTGGTATCAGTCTCTGCAGGCCCGCAGGGCTCAGTATTTTGGTTCTGGTAGTCTCCTTTTGGAGTTCCTGTCCCCTCCAGATCTTTCTCTCTTCCCCTTCTTTCATAGAATTCCCTGCATTCTGCCCAAAGTTTGGCTATGAGTCTCAGCCTCTGCTTTGACACTTTGATCAGTAGAGTCTTTCAGAGGCCATCTGTGGTAGGCTCCTATTACCTCTCTTCTCCTGTTCCCAATGTCTATCAGGTTTGTCCTTCTGAATGAGGATTGAGCATATTCCTTAAAAAGAACATAAGAAGTTAAACACCCACAAACCAAATAATCCAATTAAAAAATGGGGTACAGAGCTAAACAGAGAATTCTCAATAGAAGAATATCAAATGGCAGAGAAACACTTAAAGAAATGTTCAATGTCCTTAGTCATCTGGAAAAACCAAATAAAAACAACCCTGATATTTCACTTTACACCCATCAGAATGGCTAGATCAAAAACTCAAGTGACAACACATGCTGGAGAGGATGTGGAGAAAGGGGAACCCTCCTCCATTGCTGGTGGGAATGTAAACTTTTACAGCCACTTTGGAAATCAATCTGGAGCTTTTTCAGAAAATTAAGAAGAGTGCTACCTCAAGATCTAGCTATACCACTCCTAGGCATATATCCAAAATACGCTCAACTATATAACAAGGACATCTGCTCAACCATGTTTGTAGGAGGTCTTTTGCATTGGTTTTATTGTGGCTGTGCCCTGCTTCTTCACACTCAAAGAGAAAACATTTCACTATTTCATTTTTTAAATTCTATACCAGTTAGTAATGAGGCACTGGAAAGAGCACTGCCTTCACCCACAACAGCTATCTGAGAGTTTCCATTGCTGTAAAGAGATACCATGATCATGGCAACTGTTATGAAATAAAACATTTGATTGAGGCTGGCTTACATTTTCAGGGGTGTAATCCATTATTGTCATGGTGAGTAACAGGGCACAGTGAAAGCAGACAGGGTGCTAGTGAAAGAGCTTAGAGTTCTACATCTTGATCCACAGACAGTAGGAGACTGTGTTCCACTCTGGGCAGAGTTTGAACATAGGAGACCTCAAAGCCCACCCCCACAGCAGCACACTTCTCCAACAACTCCACACCTGCTCCAACAAAGCCACAACTCCTAGTCAGGATACTCCCCATGGACCAAACATTTAAACACATGAGTCTATGGGCGATACCTATGCAAACCACAATAGCTTACCCTTTGCCCATGGATATTGTTTCATTAAGATCAATCCATGCAGCAGCTTCTGCAGGAAGCACTTTAGTCAAGATTCCAGGAAAAACTTTTAAGAGGGGAGTCAGTAGTTTGGAATTTAGCTACACTTTCATTATGCTTGAGATATAAGACATTCACCATGTCCATCTTCCACAATACATTGTAGATTCCCTTTTCCTTGAATGAGTGCAGACCACCATTTATTATGCGTCACTTTGTTACCGTCCTTGTGAAGCCATGGTTGTTGAAATTCAAGTTTAGCTTTCTGTTTGGTGCTATCACTCAGTAGCAGCCCCACATGATCGTGACACTGGTGTCTCAGTGTGTCAACTGTTTTTTTTTTTCCCTATTGGTTTGCAAACTCCAAAGTAAACAACCAGCAGCCAAAGCAGGAATCTCAGTGACTGTACTTTGTGTGAGTTGGGACTCCTAGGTACAGATTCGAAATAGATGGGAACTGGAGTAGTAAGGTCTTTCTGGGGTTATAGAGGCCTCTGATAAGAAAGTTGGACTTATCTTTTGCCCTCTGGATGAAGGACAGTTTTGAAGCTGGACCCCATTATCTCTGCCTACTAGTACACGTTCATATATTTATGTTATCTCTGTTTCTATGGTGTGGGTCCTACCTATGACTTGGCTCTAACCAACATATTGTGGCAATGTGATAGAATTTGTTTTCATTGACTGGGGCGGATACAAGAAATTATCATAAATTAGGTGGCTTTCAAACAACCTAAATGCGCTGTCTCCCACATCTGGGGGCTAGTAGCTCAAAATCAAAATATCACTGGGGCCATGGTTTCTGTGAGACTTATAAAGAGAGTCCATTTGGGCCTTTTCTGCATCCTAGTTGTTTCCGATAATAGTTAACATTTTTTGGTTTATAACTGCATCATCCCAACTTCTGCCTCCTTCATCACCTGGCTGCCATCTCTATGTTTGCATGTGGCTCCTGGCCCCCCACCACCAGCTTGACTTTATCTTAGCTAATTCTATCTCCAAAGCTCCTACTACAAAATGAAGTTGGAGACAAACATGAATTTTGGGAAGACACTATTTAATAGGCATATTATAATCATAGTTTCCATGATTATAATAGATTATAATCAACCATTTGGAAAATCTGAAAGGACAAGAAAACCAAGCATCCTTCAGAAATTTTGGGAAACTATTAAGAGAGAAAGCAGGATCTAGCTGACAACTAGCATATAATCTGCAGACTGGAGTCCAAAATTATAAGGAAATGGATTTAAAACTAAGCTGAGTATTCTTTACAGACCTGGTAGGAAAAATTTTCAACTTCATATGGAATAACAAGAAACCCAGAATTGCTAAAACAATCCTCTACAATAAAAGATCTTCTGGAGGTATCTCCATCCCTGATCTTAAGTTGTACTATAGAGCAACAGTTTTAAAAACTGCATGGTACTGGCATAGAAACAGAATGGTGGATCAATGGAAACGAACTGAGGACCCAGAAATAAACCCACACACTTACGGACACCTGATCTTTGACAAAGATGCCAAAACCATATAATGGAAAAAAGATAGCATCTTCAACAAATGGTGCTGGTCCAACTGGATGTGTACATGTAGAAAAATGCAAATAGATCCATACTTATCACCCTGCACAAAACTGAAGTCCAAGTGGATCAAAGACCTCAACATAAAATCAGACACATTAAATCAGATAGAAAAAAAAGTGGGGAATATCCTAGAACTCATTGGTACAGGAGAAAACTTCCTGAACAGAACACCAACAGCACAGGCTCTAAGAGCAACAATCAATAAATGGGACCTCATGAAACTGAAAAGCTTCTGTAAAGCAAAGGACACCGTCATCAAAACAAAGTGACTGCCTACAGATTGGGAAAGTATCTTCACCAACCCTTTATCTGACAGAGGACTCATATCCTGTATATATAAAGAACTAAAGAAGCTGAAAAGCAGCAAACCAAGTAATCCACTTAAAAAATGGGGAACAGAGCTAAACAGAGAATTCTCAATAGAGGAATATAGAATGACAGAGAAGCACTTAAAGAAATGCTCAACCTCATTAGCCATCAGGGAAATGCAAATCAAAACAACCCTGAGATTTCACCTTACACCCATCAGAATGGCCAAGATGAAAAACTCAAGGGACAACACATGCTGGAGAGGTTGTGGAGAAAGGGGAACCCTTCTCCACTGCTGGTGGGAATGTAAACTTGTACAACCACTCTGGAAATCAATCTGGCACTTTCTCAGACAACTAGGAATAGCGCTTCCTCAAGATCCAGCCATACCACTCCTAGGCATATATCCAAAAGAGGCTTGAGTACACAAAAAGGACATTTGCTCAACCATGTTTGTAGCAGCTTTATTTGTAATAGCCAGAAGCTGGAAACAGCCCAGATGCCCCTCAACTGAAGAATGAATGCAGAAATTGTGGTACATCTATACAATGGAGAATTACTCAGCAATGAAAAATAAGGAAATCATGAAATTTGCAGGTAAATGGTGGGACCTGGAATGGATCACCCTGAATGAGTTGTCCCAGAAGCAAAAAGACACACACGGTATATACTCACTCATATAAACCTACAACATAGGACAAACCCACTAAAATCTGTGCATCTAAAGAAATTAAGCAATAGAGAAGACCTTAACTTAAATGCTCAATCCCCATCCTGAAAGACTAACAGGATGGACATTAGAAGAAGAAGAAAACAGGAAACAACCTAGGAACCTGCCACAGAGGGCCTCTGAAAGCTTCTGCAGTATAGACTGTCAAAGCAGATGCTGAGCCTGATGGCTAACTGTTGGGCAGAGTGAATGGAATTTTATGTAAGAAGTGAAAAAATAGTAAGAGCTGGAGAGGACAGGAACTCCACAATGAGAGCAACAGATCAAGAAAATTTGAACACAGGGAACGTCCCAGAGACTCATACTCCAACCAAGGACTATTCATGAAGATAACCTAGAACCCCTGCAGAGATGTAGCCCATGGCAGTTCAGTGTCCAAGTGGGTTACATAGTAATGGGAAGAGGGACTGCCTCTGACATAATCTGATTGGCCTGCTCTTTGATCACTTCCCCCTGAGGGGGGAGCAGCCTTACCAGGCTACAGAAGAGGACAAAGCAGCCACTTTTGATGAGAACTGATAGACTAAGATCAGAAAGAAGGAGAGGAGAACCTCCCCTATCAGTGGACCTGGGGAGAGGCATGCATGCAGAAAGGTGAGGGAGGGTGGGATCGGGAGGGGAAAAAGGAAGGGCTTATGGGAGGCTACAAAATGAATAAAGTGTAATTAATAAAAAATAAAAAAATAAAAAAAATAATTATAAAAAAAAACTAAGCTGAGTATAAATGTGATGGGATAAACTGTGTTTCCTAAAATAAAGTGTTGGAATTCTAACCCCATTATCAAGAATGAGATATTGTTTGGAAGAAGTCATTTTAAAAGCCATACTTTATCTCAGAAAAAAAAAAGTTGTTTCTTTAATGCAGTATGACTAACTTCTCTGTAAGAGTACACTTGGAGATGAATATGTGGTAACAGGTATAGAAACTGAGTAATGCATCTACGGACAAAGGAAGGGCAAAGGTTACCAGAACCAGAGTGAGACAGTAGATACAAACAAGGATTTCTGTTTCAGAACATAGGTGGATTGTGACCCTGTTGACCTCTTGATTTCAAACTTCTTATCTCCAATGCTAGGGAATAATTAATTTCTCTTGTTTTAAGCAACCCACCTTATTGCATTTTATAATGGCAACCCTCAAACTGAATATTTTGAGCTTTGAAATAATTTTCCCCAGTCATGACTTCAAAAAAACATACAATCCAGGTCATATTTTCACTGGATCTGTGTGAGCTATTGAACCTATGTTCTACCTAGCTGGAGCTATAGCATTTGGATTTATTATTTTATTTTATTTTATTTTATTTTATTTTATTTTATTTTATTTTATTTTATTTTATTTTATTATTTTTTGCCTGTGTGTATTTGTGTGCATAAATTTGAACCTAGTGCCTACAGAAGTGAGAAAAGGACATCTGATCCCCTGGAACTAGAATTATAAATGGTTGTAAGCTGCCATGTGTGTACTGGGAAAGGTTCTCTGCAAGAGCAGCAACTGCTTTTAACCACCATCTCTCTCGTTTCCTATAACAAATATTTAAAAAACTCAGTTTCTTTTGTTCCATATGTCAATGTATCACTGTCAACACGTGTCATCTTCCACCTTATGATTCCCTATGCCTTTAAGAGATTGGGTTCTTCCATAGGTGATTTATGTTAGAGATGGTGGATCTTTTCTGAGGTTTCTTCTATTGATTCAAACTAGTAGTGTATTTTGTTCTGACCTTTTCTTATAGTCAGGGTTTTTATCACTGCAATGAAACAGCATGACCAAAAGCAAGTTGGGAAGGACAGGGTTTTTTTGGCTTACACTTCCAGATCCACCATCAGAGGAAGTCAAGACAAGCAGGGCTAAAACCTGGAGTTAGGAGCTGATGCAGAGGCCATGGAGGGATGCTGCTTACTGGCTTGTTTCTCATTGTTTGCTCAACTTGCTTCCTTATATAATCCAGGACCACCATGCCAAGAATGGCATCACCCACAATGGCCTGAGCCCTCCCCATCAACCACTAATTGAGAAAGTGTAAGGCTACAGCTGGATCTCATGGAGGCATTTCCTCAGCTGAGGCTCCTTCCTCTCTGATGACTAGATCGTGTGTCAAGTTCACACACAAAACCAGCCAGTACAGATCTCTTTTCTGTACATTGAATAATATCCTGGAATCTCCTGGATAGTTATGTTGGCTGGTAAACTGAACATGGAAGGTAAATTCAAATTCAGAATAAATGTCAAACTTAGTGTGAAACTTTGCATTTTATTACAAAATGCTATAATATAAACTGCTATAATCAGTTGATAACAATTGATGGCTAATCTCTTTTTGGTACAGTGTAGATTGGAAGAATCGCTGCTGGTTTTTTTTTTTTAAGTAGACCAGATCTTTAACAGTAATAATGTAATGTTGGTGACACAGAATCCATAATTCTGGGCCCTTGGAGGCCACCCATGCTTTCCACCAAGTTTAGACTGTTTATAACCTTTTGAAGGTTAGAGACAGGCTGCCTCTTTCACAAAAGCCACCAATGCCACTAGCATAACTTCCCAAATCTCCCCCATTCCCATTTTAAAGTTCATGGCCTGAATTTCTAGGGGTATTTGTACCTGTATGAGCAATTTGTAATGACACAATGGTCTTAGCTGTGGCTTCCAATCCATTTGACTTGATGAATATATCCAAATTAAAAGCCACCTATAGTTTTGATGAACAACAGAGATAAAATGCCGTGTTGTTCATCTCGATCTAGGATTCATTCAGACAGATCTGTTTGCTTGAGCCTTAGGTTCACATGAACATTATTTCCCTGTAACAATTTAGCATCTGTGCTTTATTTACCACTGCTTTCAGTGTATAACTTTTACTCCTTTATCTGAATTATATCATAACAAATT
Organism: Psammomys obesus; assembly: GCF_907164565.1. Taxonomy (NCBI): domain Eukaryota; kingdom Metazoa; phylum Chordata; class Mammalia; order Rodentia; family Muridae; genus Psammomys; species Psammomys obesus. The sequence goes on along the minus strand of NW_026596095.1, from coordinate 13,730,900 downwards.
ACTGAAACTGTGTTTCAAGTGTACACTTCCCCAAATGACAAATTCTCTTTCTCAAGATCTTCCTTTTATCCAACCCCAATCCAATGTAAATATTTTGCTCTCTTCTGTCAGTTAATTATTGCCTATGATCTCTATCATGAATGTACATAAGCCCTGGATCCATTTGGCTCCTATCTGCTTAGGTCAGCTATTTCTTTTGCAGAGAAAGCCAGTGCTGCTACCAAGCCTCAAGTGATGTGCAGCTGGGGAGTGGCAGGCCACCAGGTTCAGATTATAGAAAAAATAATGAAAACTTTCAAGGATGGGAGGGATCCTAAGAGAGGTAGACCATCATTCATTATTTGTTTACTACTTTAGAATTGAAACTTTTTAATTATCATAACGTATTGAAAAAAATTCTGATTTGTAAAAGATTCAGAAGACGTGTTCAGGGGACCCAGTGAAATGGTAGCACTGTAACAAGAGGCTTTCTATCTCACTTTGTCGAAAAATATAACATTCTCATATATAAGTTCCTATTCAATTTATAAAGCTACATCCTCTATAGAAAAATAATATTTCCTTTAAATTATGACATTACGAAATAATAAGGTGATAGAAATTATCTTAAGTAGTTTCTCACTATGTTAACTTTTAATCTGAACACAAAAAACAACCAAAAATATAACAAGACTCTTCTGTGTAGACTATACCATGTCAGCCATAGCAACTGTCTTTGCAATTAAGTGTTCTTCTTTTAACTGGCCACTAGAACTCAATCTAAGTGACATGAAAAATAGTGATCCAAGGGTTGAAGTCTGTGCCCTAGATTGTTACCATCCTTTAGGCTGAAGACTAAAAGTATTTTATAGCTTTAAACTCAGATGGCCACAATTCTGATGGAAACAAAATTGGATTATCACACCATGTAATGAAAATAAGAAAGAAAGACATGTGAATTGCTGTTACAGATTTGTTGGAGGAGACAGCATTTGAGAGTACCTGATACCTTTAAATCACAGAATTCTCAAGTTTCAAAAGTGGCTTGAAACTAACTGCCCAGCAACTTTAAGTGACCTAACCACACACACACGAAAAGCAAATACATAAAGTGTCTATTTCCTTACATATGATTTTTGTGCTCTTTTATCAAGGTAAGTGTTCTCTATTTTTAATTTATGTTTATTTTTATTCACAACGTAAAAACATAATATTATACATTGCTTCTCAGTCAATGGAACCAACCCAATCTTAGGCAGTTCTCACATGTACTGTAGCATGTGAACTCTACCGTTGGCAGTATCTCTGTGACTGAGGCCACACCTCACCCTTCCCTGGGCCCTTAAGCTACGTTAAGCTTTATTGTGCACACGGAATTGAGATAATTGTTACCAGGAAACTTTTTGCCAAAACAGTACTAAAAAATAAATTGCTGGTATAAGTCCTGTTGAACCAGATTTCCTTCTTGCCTCATGTGGATCATTGCTCTGCCAGGCATAGCATTTGCAGGGACCTCCTCCCTGCAAATCACTTTTCAGCCCAACTTTCCAAGGACTAGCTTGCATAGTATCTCAAGGTACTGTGTAAGCTGACAAGGGAGAAAAGCAACTAAAACTCCTACTACCCAGAAGTGACACTTTATAAACTACAACAGGAACCAGCAAAGTAAGACGTCCCTAAAGGTTCAAGAGTGGCGACTACATCTTTGTAGCAACCAACAGGAAAATCTTCCCTGATACTTACAACCTACCCAAGTACCTATAGGTAATGAGGTCAGGAACCTTAGGAGAGAATCCACTACTTCACTTTCCTAAACATTAAAATTCCTAATTAGTATTCTAATCACTTATCTTTATACCCACAAATAACTGACTGTGGCTCTCAGCTCCCATCAAAGAAGCTTCTTTTTACATTAAAGAGAGAGCACTAAACAAAAAGCCACAACTAGACAAAATGCCGAGAACAACTGACCATGACATGCCCAGTCCCAATCAATACCTCTGCAACTCCCTCCCACCCCCATCCCCACACATTTGGGAAGAAAAAGCTTCAGAAAGATTAATTAAAAGCCAGAGGGCCAGAATGTTTGCTGTAAGACTTTGTCTTCTACATGATTACAGGGAAGCTGTAAACATGAAATCTCAACAAGTTCTGCCTAAACAAAACCTACACAATGATACCACTGATTGACATATCAATGTAAATGGGAGAATTTTCATGGAGAATAAATAGCATCCAACCTGTACGAGAGAGATATTGCTGGTCAGCATGCTCCTTATTGTTTCCTAGTATTTTTAAATTTCTATAACTTTTTTATGGTTGTGAACGGTAAGTTTCATTTTTTGTGAAAAGAATTCAATTCTGTGAAATAAATGTTAGTAACACTTAAAAAAAACTTTGTATTGATTCTTTGTGAGTTTCACATTGTGCATCCCAATCCTGCCTATCTCCCTGTCTGTTCATATCCACTCTCTGCCCTTGCAACGGCCCCACCAAAAGAAAATTAAAACAAAAACCAGAAACAAAACTAAACAAAATGAAGCACAGAAAACATTTGGCTATGGAAGCTACGACTTTGGATCTGAAGGACCAGCCCTCTCACACACTCCAGCAATTCCTAGATGAGGTAATGTTGGGGTGGCCCAAGTCAAAGCCCTGACCTCGTACAACCGGGGTGAGCTCTTCAGCATTGCCCTTGCGGGCTCAACCAGTGTTGCAGCCAGCAATGGACAAGGTCAACTCTCCTGCTCTCATGCCCTTGTGGGGAGGGCCCTTACCTCTCATGCCCTCAGGGCCAGCTCACACCCATGTCAACAGAGGCAGATCTACTATTCTGCCCAGGGGAGGTTCAGTACCCATTTTCCCAAGGGCTGCAGCTGGTGAGGGTCAGGGACACCTCTCCCACTCTCATGACCCCCAGGATCGGCTCTGCAGAGTGCTGCAGCTGGCTAGAGGTGGGGACAGCTATGCATGTCTCTTGGACATCAACGCCGTCCCAGGCGGCAGCCCAGACCAGGGACTTCCGGATGGTCGTTAGTGGTAATATGAGCCATGAACACTAACACAGACCCCTGCTGCTGCATGGCAAGGGACCCTCACTCAGGCATAGCCCTTGGTGGCAGCACAGGCTGGGGCGTCACCAAGGCCTCGGGTAGTGGGACAGATTACTCACTATGGGCTATTTCTCTCCACCCTTGTATCTCCGGTACCATTCATAATTCTCAGACTTTAGCTTCTCTTATCTCCCATCTGTCGACCACATGAACATTGCAGTGGCTCTTGCTGCAAGAAGGGCCACGAAGCCGGTGAGCCTCTGGATGTCTTCTGTGGCGCTGTACTAAGTGGTGTGGCTACAGGCCAGGCTCTGAGTGTCCTCCTCCCTCCTGGAACTTTTTTTTTTTTTAGTTACAGTTTATTCACTTTCTATTCTAGCTGTAGCCCCCTCCCCCATCTCCTCTCATTCCCACCTTCCCTCCCTCTTCTCTTATGGCCCTCCCCCAGTCCAATGATAGGGGAGATCCTCCTTCCCAGACATCAGAAGAGGAACAAAACAGGGAACAGGACAGGAGCCTCCCACAGAGGGCCTCTGAAAGACTCCACCCAACAGGGTATCAAAACATATGCTGAGATTCATAGCCAAACTTTGGGCAGAGTGCAGGGAATCTTATGAAAGAAGGGGGAGCTAGAAAGACCTGGAGGGAATAGGAGCTCCACAAAGAGAGCGACAAAACCAAATAATCTGGGCACAGTTTTGTTGTTGTTGTTGTTGTTGTTTTGTTTTTTCTGAGACTGATACTCCAAACAAGGACCATGCATGGAGATAACTTAGAACTCCTGAACAGAAGTAGCCCATGGCAGTTCAGTGTCCAAGAGGGTTCCCCAATAATAGGACCAGGGACTGTCTCTGACATGAACTCAGTGGATGGCTCTTTGATCACCTCCACCTGAGGTGGGAGCAGCCTTACCAGTCCACAGAGGAAGACAAGGAAGCCAGTCCTGATGAGTCCTATAATTTTTTAAAACTCCAAGTTTTACTAAAGTTAAAATATACTAGGTTCAATTTATTAACTAAGTCCTAACTTTAATTTGTTGTGATCAGAAAATGTACTCTGAAAACACAGTCTTTAAAATCTCATATAAGGGCCAACGTGGTATTTGCCTTTAAATCCAGCACCGGAGAGACAGAGGTACCATAATCTGTGAATTCAAGACGACCTTTGTCTATATATTGAGTTCTAGGTGAGCCAGAGCTACATAATGAGACTTTGTCTCAAAACAAACAAACGAACAAACAAACAAAAACAAACAAATCTGAGGTCTACTGGAATGTTCTTTTATCACTGCACGCCTGAGGACAGCTGATGCAGTCTCTATCTGATGCCCAGGTGTGTTCTGCTTTTCCTATTCATTCCTCTCTAAAAGACAATAATTTAGAGAAACTTGTGAAACTCCCTCCATGACAGTGTAATTTTTGTTTATCCATTCTGATTTGCTTCGTAGATACTGAAACCATTCCATCAGCTGAATGTTACTTAAAATTGTTATGTATTTCTAGTCAACTGAAATTTCTGTGTTTTTTTTTGTTGTTGTTGTTGTTTTTGTTTTTGTTTTTTTTTTAACCTTATCCATAAAAAGAGCATCTGCGTGAGAACTACTTGGCTTGGTGTGGTTTGCTTTGTACTTTTCCTATTATATTCTACCCTGTTCTTTAATTCCAACACTTCTACGGTCTGTTGCTGTTTCTCTCTGTGTTTTGTTTGATTGGCTCTGCAGCTAGTCTCTCCCTAAGATCACAACCACTGTAAATGCCTCTGATTTTATTTACTCTCACGTTTCATTAAGGAAATTTAGCTCTTGTAGTCAATGACTAGTTTAGTTTCTCATTAAACTAAAAAAAAAAAAAAAAACAAAAACAAAAACAAAAAACCTTTTATTTTTCTCACTCTGTATTTATCTATACCTTACAGTTTAAACCCCATTCACAAACATTGTAATTTAAAAAAAAAAAACCTAAAAAATTAATTATGGGTGTGAGACCAGGCCCACATGCTACGGTGTGTCTATGGAGGTCAGAGGACAACTTGTGGAAGTCAGTTCCCTCCTTCCACCATGTGAGTCCTGAGAACCAAACTCAGGTGCAGGTTTTTCAACAACTGTCTTTACCCAGAAAGTCATCTTTCCACCACCCTCAGACCTATAACCTCAATGGTATCTTTTGGCTGGAAATTCTAATTTTGTTCAAGTCTGATTTACACTCTTTCTTTACTTTTTAGTGTTCTCTGGGTTCTAGTGAAACAAGCTCTTAGCACAAGGTTGAAAAAGTATTCTGTTTTGTTCTGGAAGTTTCATGACTTTCATGTGTACATGTAAATAAAAGTCATAAATTAGTCCATCTTTATGGATAGCACAGAGAAGTGAGCTTTTCTATTTTCATTCACTCATCAAAATTTCCCTCCGAATCACCAGTAGATGCTACAGACATGAAATCAGCTTGAGCCCAGTTCCTTATAGAAAGAACTGGCGTGAGGCCTACACAGTTCATCATATTTTAAATTACCGATAGATTACTTACATTATTTACAAAGTGATTATAAGGAAAATTGTAGCATACTCAGTACAAGCACAGTCTTGTACAGATTACCTTTACTTTGGATTCTCAGTTGATTGGATCCATTCTTGCAGAATCCATAGACACAAAGACGTAGCTGTCAATTTTGACTTTTCATTAGAATGTATGTTCTCATAACATTTAATATGACTATTAACCTGATTGGACTTAGTTGCTATCATTTTAGGAATTTTTTGTTTGTTTCTTTGCTTTATCTGCTTTCTTTCTTATTTTTTCTAGAACTTCACCATTTCTTGAATAATTTCTTATCAATGGAGAAAATATGCACCCTTTACACAGTCACTCAAGGCTTAAAGCTGTGCTTTTTCACATAAGCTGTGAAGGGTTGCAGCTGTATGGGTCTCTGTGTTCTGCCCCCTTTTTGTGGTATATTTGTTGTAGATTTTTTACAAAGTGAACATTCCTAAACTGATCAACCTGAAATCAGAAATGCTCCAGATTCTAAAACTTGTTGGGCATGGATTTTAAGCCACGGTGGAAAATTCCACATCTGTCTTAGGGCTACATGTTTCAATGGAAACTTGTTGATACACTGGAGTGAATGCCTTAAAGCCTTATTTGATGCATATGGGTTGTAACTAAATTTCATGTTGAACCATAAGATTCATTCCTAAGACGTTCATAACAGTTATCTCAAAACCTAACAAGAAAGTGCAGCTTCTAAATACTTTTAGTCCAAAGCAAAATAAGTCCTTGATAAGAGATATGTAAACATCTACATATCTTATAAGTATATGAAAATGCCTTGGTTTTTATTTTTAAAATTTGTAAATTCTAAGAAATTACAGGTAAATAGCATTTGTACCTTGCCAGAAATTCATCACTTTTGTGTTGTTGTTGTTGTTTTTTTTTTTTTTTTTTTCTGAAGCTATGTTTGTTAGTGGTCATGTCTTTCCATATTGAAATGTTAAATCCATTATTCTGGTCCTGTGAGTATGATAAACTTTTTAACTTTTAGTTTGTGTGCACACGAGTGTGTGTAAATGTAATTTATTCTCACTCTTCAAAAATAGTTTGGGGTTGAGGAATTCAATTCAGAGGGTGAAGTCTTTGCCACGCAAGCATGAGGCTTGAGTGCAATCCCAAGAAAAGCTGGGCATAGGTCATGTATTCATAATCCCAGTGCTGGGAAGTAGGATGGTTGGATCCCTGGGGCTCATTGGATAGTCAGCCTAGCCTGATGGGTGAGCTCCAGGCTGATAAGAGACCTTGCCTCAAAAAGAAGATAGACAATATTCCTAAGGAATATCCCTCTACCACTCCTTGGGATTCCACATACAATCAAATACATGGAAAGAAAGCACACACTAATATACCATACACAAACAAATATACATTTATTTATTTATTTATTTTGGCTAGGTCAGATTCTATCTTGAGTTCCCTGACCCCAATTCAATATTTTACTACCAATATGTTGCTGCTATAATTTCTAATCAGAAAACCGCAATAATAATTATTATTTCTCCACACACTGTATGCTACAACTTTTTTTCAAATTGCAGGTTTTTCTCTTCTTATTTTTATTCAGTAGTTGGGTGTATCTAACGCCACTTCCTTTGTTTTCTTTGGGATGTTTGTCCTGCTTGAGGTTCACTGACCTCTTCAGTTTGCAAATTTGTAAGTTTTCAAAAATCAGTGTGTGGTTTCAGCTGTCTTTTCATTTAGATATTTTTCTTCTGTCACTATTCACCTCCTGCTACTCCAATAAAAGGAAACCATTCAACAAATTTATGACTTTTGACTTTCATTTCTACATGCTTTTTCTGCTCCATTCATTTGATCTTTTCTCCCCTGAAACTCTGCTGACATTCATCTTTTGATAGTATTCCAGGTAACCCCGAGGCTGTTTTTTCTTTCAGTCTATTTAAATCTTTTCATTGAAACACTGGCTTCAATTGCCCTATCTTCAGATTCACTGGGTATTCCCTCTGTCAACTCCAATTTATTGTTAAGACATTTCATTGAAAATATTTTTGTTTTTCATATTTTTCCCTCTGTAAAATCTTTATTTGGTTCTTGCCTATCGTCTCTGTTTATCTTCAGGTTGCTCTCTCTTCGTTTACATTAAACATGCATTCCCTTTTTGACACCAGACAAGACATACTATCCTCTGAAATCCTTTTCTATCACTTTTGTTCCGTGCATCATTGTAGAGTAGCTTGATTTTCGTAACATTTTCTCTGAGTAATAGATGATAAGCCAGCATTCTATCCTGGATGGGAGTGGGGCCAGGAGGTCTTCTTTCTCTCTGAGAAGCTATTGGCAGTTAATGGATGCTTAGTGAAGGGGAGATATTTCTTTCAATGATAGAGCCAGTGGCAAGCCAATCATTTTCCAGGAAATAGTCATCCAATCATGCTGATACAAGCAACCTAATTATATGTATTGGTTCACACAAATAAAAAGAAGAAAGTAGGAGAACTAGTTGGGAAGAAGTGGGAGGGGTGGCACTATGAACATGCTCGGTTATCAGGGAATAAAAGAATCAGTCATTATTTTTCTGATCATTGGTGCCAAATGACTTCAGATCATATTGTTGACATTGAATTGTTAATTTTAGAGACTCTCAGTTGATGTATAATCTTGCAAACATGACTTTGGTTGGATGAGTTGCTTTTATATTTCATTTGCTAGTTGCCAGCCTTCGATGAATGTTAAAGTATTTCAGGATGTTTCTTATGGGATGTGCCATCACATATGTATTTTGGGGTAGAGCCGAAATTTCTTTCCTGCATCTCTTTCTCACATTCATGATTGCCCACAGTCGTGCACTCTTATTCTTCAGCTCATGGAAATGAAGGGTTTGCTTACAAGTATCACCTGTGCTGTATTGGTGAAGGTTGTGTCTCTAGTTAGAAACCTAGAAAGCAGCACATATATGAATGTGCTTCTGGGCAGACAGATAGGACCATACTGGTCTCACTCAAAGAAAGAAACTACAAGCGTTTTCAGATAGTAATGTTGCCCTACATAGAATCAGAGTTTGGTTGTTATTTGCTGACAATAAATTAAAACATTACCACATCTTCCATTTGCTTTTGCACTGCTCCTGGAGAGAAGTCAGCTGCCATGTTGACATTTATTTCTCTCTGAATGTTCTTGAAATTTCCTCATCTCTGTCATTCAGGAGACATACTACAATACCGAAAATGTCAATCTCTTCTAACTTTGCTCTGCTCTTTCTACAGGCAACTTAGGGAACTAAAGGATTTTTTTTTTTTTTTTTGGTTTTATCAATTGACACAAAATCTGGCCAGGTATAGTATTGAATGCTCCACTTGAAATGATGAGGGAGAAGGATAGCTGAGGTTTGAAGCTGCCTGGTCTATGTAGACTGAGCGTAAGGCCAACCGGACCTTCATATTGAATACACACACACCACACACACACACACACACACACACCACACCTTTCTCACCATTCTCTTCAGATAATACCTTTCCTTTACTCTCATTTTTTTTTTCTGGGACTCCAGTTTGACCTGTAGAACTTCTTGTTCTCTATTTCTGCACAACGTAGTTTCACATTTTCATTACATGTCATCTGTAACTTCCTCTGAGGTGTTTTTTTTTTTTTTTAATCAGAAATTTCTTTTACTCTACAGCTTTATTATTGAATTTTGTATACTTGGCTATTTAGTACTGCCACATAGCCAGGTTTGTGACCATACTGTAAGAACGCATTAAGTGCCCCAAAGATGAGAAGGCAGTGATGAGTGCTGATAATTACTATGACTCACATATGCACATCCATCCCCTTGTTCTATTGCCCATCACCTAAGGTTAAGTATGTTTATAATTTTCCTTAATTGCAAATTTTACAGCTTAATGAACTTTTTGGTTTAATGAATTCTAGTAATTATTATTATGTTTTATGATAGCATGTTTTAAACTTTGTAAAATATGTTCTGCTACAAGTTTGTGAAGCTAAAGATGTATTTCCAACCATGTATGTAATTTTTGTTACTTATCACTTATTTCTGATATATACATATGTGTGTGTGTGTGTGTGTGTGTGTGTGTGTGTGTGTGTGTGTGTGTGTTGGTTTTTCAAGACTGGGTCTTTCTACATAGTGTTGGTTGTCCAGAAAATTTCTCTGTAGACCAGGCTGGCCTTGAACTCACAAATACCTTCCTGCCTCTGCCTCCCAAGTGCTGGAATTAAAGGCATGTGCCACCGCTGCCAGCCTTGCTGTATTAACTTCTGTGAGATCAGGCATATAAAAACCTATGGAATGATCTCAACAAAAGGGTACAGGGCAGATACCTCATATTCCCAAATTTTCTTAAACTACTTCATTCTAATCAAATCTATTCTCCAATTCACACTTTGCACAACTCCATCTGATGCTTTTTCCTCTTCCCAATTCTACTAGGATAATCCTATAACTTTTCTCACTTCTATATTTTGCATAGCTTAATGAATATGATAGCCAATCAAATAATGGCAGTTATTTACATTTCACTTCATTTTATTGTATTTTATGAGTATATCATTTGTTGAAGGACTTTTGACTCATTTCTTACTTGTCGCCTATAGAGCCCCAAACAGCAGCTAGAATAGGGCAGCTACAAACATAGGCACTCTGCATGAATATATGTATTTTTTAGGAACATTTCATTTTTTAGGGACAATGTGGAGGATTTCTAAACAAATGGCAGAGGTATGCCTAATATTGTAAGAAACTATCAGAATATTTTACAGAGTGCTATACTATTTAACATCCTTATTAGCAATTATAAATGATTAATGCCTAAGCTTTTCTCTTAACATAATATCACCAATAAACAATGACTGTTTTTTTGTTATGTCTATGCCACATCATTCATAATACATGTAGAAGGAACATACTAAGTAACAGTAAGTATCAAATAATAGATAAATCAACTGTGGTATTTCAATAATTTTCTGATTTCTATTTTATCTTCAAAAGATTACCCTGATGCTCATTCTGAATGGTACCATCTACACACTAGTTTACAGAGTTTTGTCCTGATCCTTGTTTCTAGCCTGTCAATGAATACACAAAATAAGTAGAACCATAATTCAGCTAGATTACAAAGTTTCATTAACTGTCACTCATAGCGTAGTACAAAAGTGACAGTTAGTCAAAACCAGTTCCTATTTTAGAGGTTCTTCAATATTTACATATTATATATTTATAGAATATGGTTTCATATTTGCACCAAATTTCCCAAAGTATGGTTATTAAAGACTATGAATGCCACATCATGTTAATATGATTAATTTCAGGTACTTGAAGTAGGGGTGAATGTTTGATAAAGTTTGGAACAACATAGATAAAAAAATTTTACTCTACACAGAGACTTTCATGTGGCTTGTTAACAGATGTTTCCCCGAACTTCCTTTATCAAGGACCCTTTTCATAGCATCATAGAAAAACTCACAATGAAGACTACTGTAGCATCAAAGAGAACCGGCCTAGGAAAGCTCACAGCTGCACTTCCTCCAGGTGAGCAGTTTTCTGACTCTGTTTACTGTGAACCATTTGAGAATTGCATTATAATTTGGATGTAAAACAAAAAGTATCTGCCAGAATACAGGAGGTTGGTGGAACAGGTTTACAGCCAGGTAGCTAGCACTGATGTGTAGCAGGTCATAACCGAGGGTCAGAAACAATTTACATACCAGCTGCCTCTCAGGAGCTCTGGCTGTAGATGACACATCTATTGTCTCTTATTCCCCTAGGTTTTCTATAGGCTGACAGAGGATGCCTCTACCTTAGAAACGTGAGTATTTCACCTCTCCCACCTGCAGCATCTGAGATTATGTTCAATTTAGGTGGTAGATTTCGAAATAATGCAGATGTCACCACTGGAGGCCTCACTCCACCTTTTAAAGCAGTGTTTATTGTATTTTGAAGTTATAATTTAATCACAACATTTCTCTCTTCTCTTTCACCCTTCTAACTTTCCTATATATCCTTGCCCACTCTCCCATGCTCCTTCAAATGTATAGCCATTTTTTAACTAATTGTTTTATACAAGTACAGACACTCACACGGAGTATATATCTCCTGGTCAGTCCACATAATGATGCCAATATACATATATATTTTAGAGCTGACCATTTGGCATTGGACAACCAATTGGAATGTTCTCAACTTACTTTAATTGTCTATAGTTCCTTGTTTAGAATTGAAGCCTTCTGCAATTTTCTTTTCTCCATTCAATTTATGTTCATTGATGTTATCCTTGTTCAGCTCACACCCCTTCCTTGAGGACTAGCTTTCATGGTGCCAAAAGAGCCCAGGCAAACTTCCAAAGGAGGGAGGAAACCAATAGTCCCACCCTTCTATGATGTCTATGAGCCATATCAATGACCAGCATGGCATAATAACCCTAAGGGTGCAATGGCGGAATGCTTACCTTTATGGTGACCAATAGCTCCCGAATTGGACTTAAGGCCTGTTCAACAAGAGGAAAGCCATGCCTTGTTCTGGAAATCTAACTACTCAGTGCTGATAAAGTCATGTTTTTCGGAGAACTACAACGACAAGATTTGTAGTGAAGACCTATAAACATTTGTCCTTATGGCAACAGATAAGTGTAGGCTTCCTCATCAAGAAATCTTCTATTTGTAATAGATGGAGACCGCTACAGAAATCCACAACCAATCAATATACAGAGTTGTGATGGCCAGTCCCAATGGATACTACAAAACATTCCAGTACCTTACACTCAGGGAACATTGCAGAAAAGGAAAAAGAAAGAGTGTAAAAGCCAGATGATCAGGAAGTTAGCTTGTGTCTTCTAGTAAGATCAGAAGCTACACCCATGAAGTCTCATCACTCCACCCTTACCCTGAGGCCTGAAGCATCTGTTGGGAAAGAGTAAAATGTGACCAGGATACAAAAACAAGTGCTTTAGATGTTCTTACAGATAACCTAATTCAGTCAACTGTGCACTCCTTTGTGGATGTCTGGCTCTTGAAGATTGTAAAGGTGTTCTTCTAGGAGTTTATTTGAGTTAGGGAGATTAGTAAAACACAGAAAATAAATTTGTCGACATTTATCAACCACAGAAATAAGTCTCTGCCTTAAATTAAATTTAAGGCTGAAAGTTTGTTTTTCAGAGTTCGCACTCTAGATGACTTGATCTGTATATTTATCTTCTTTTAGTTATTTTCTGGCTTTTGCCATGAAGTCTAATGATGTCTAAGTTGAGAAGAGGCAGAAATTCAAAACATTGTTTACCATTATGTATCTTTGCCCCCATCTTGTCTGTCCCTGTATGTCTTTACTGTCCCTATACTCCCAACACTTTTTGTCTATTAATGTTGTATTTGGGATCTACTTTCTAAAGTTTGTGTCACAAAACACACTCGATTATTTAGCTGAACCAAACTAAATAAAGTTATGTTATAACTCCATTGAATAAAAATAGATATATTTTTACTTTCAGGAAGTTTCTTTGTGTTTCTAATTTCTTCAGGATTAGTTGCTTATGCCTTGTTCTTTTCTTATATTTTAATTTGCGTAGGGTTTTAATAAGCTTTATTGCAATGAAATAAAATTGACTGAAAATTTAATATTTGCATTTAATCCTCCTAACCTCATGAACTTATAGATAGACAGAAAGATGTATGATATGTATATGATATAGAGAGATCAATGAACCACCATACTAAACAAGACAATATTAAGCAAACCACAATTTAATGACTATTAATACTAATATTTAATATTGTATATAATAATACATGTACCAAATAAAATACTTTAAGTTATTGTATTTTAGAAAAGTTTGCAATGTAGTTTAATATCAGTGCTTTGATCTATTAGGAATGAAGATAAGAAGAGAAATGATATGAGTTGTCCTTAAAAGACAGAGGTAGTTGAAAGAAATGAAATTTAATGTTTTACGTTATAATTCAAGATATTGTTGCATCTTTGGCTCTCAAACTAGGCTGCAAATTCCTCTAATGTTATTTTTTTAATATTTATTTTTTATTAATTACACTATATTCACTTTGTATCCCCCCATAAGCCCCTCCCTCCTCCCCCTCCCGATCCCACCCCCTTCTTCACGCATGCCCCTCCACAAGTCCACTGATAGGGGAGGTCCTCCTCAACTTCCTTCTGATCTTGGTCTATCAGATCACATCAGGAGTGGATGCATTGTCATCTTCTGTGGCCTGGTAAGGCTGTTCCCCCCTCAGGGGGAGGTGATCAAAGAGCAGGCCTCATGTCCGAGGCAGTCCCTCTTCCCATTACTATGTAACCCTCTTGGAAACTAAACTGCCATGGGCTACATCTGTGCAGGGGTTCTAGTTTATCTCCATGCCTGGTACTTGGCTGGAGTATGAGTCCCTGGGAAGTTCCCTGTGTTCAAATTTTCTGGTTCTGTTGCTCTCCTTATGGGGTTCCTGTCCTCTCCAGATCTTACTATTTCCCACTACTTACATAAGATTCCATGTACTCTGCCCAACAGTTGGCCATAAGTCTCAGCATCTGCTTTGATAGTCTGCAGGGCAGAGCCTTTCAGAAACCCTCTGTTGTCAGGTTCCTAGGTTGTTTCCTGTTTTCTTCTTCTTCTTCTTCTTCTTCTTCTTCTTCTTCTTCTTCTTCTTCTTCTTCTTCTTCTTCTTCTTCTTCTTCTGATGTCCTTCCTCTTTGCCTTTCGGGATGGAGATTGAGCATTTTAGTCAGGGTCCTCTCTCTTGATTAGTTTCTTTAGATGTACAGATTTTAGTAGGTTTATTCTATATTACATGGCTATATGAGTGAGTATATACCATGTGTGTCTTTCTGCTTCTGGGACAGCTCACTCAGGATGATCCTTTCCAGGTCCCACCATTTACCTGCAAATTTCATGATTTCCTTGTTTTCCATTACTGAATAATATTCCATTGTGTAGATGTACCACAATTTCTGCATCCATTCTTCAGTTAAGGGGCATCTGGGCTGTTTCCAGCTTCTGGCTACTACAAATAAAGCTGCTACAAACATGATTGAGCAATTTTCCTTATTGTGTACTTGAGCCTCTTTTGGATAGGGTGGTATGGCTGGATCTTGAGGAAGCGCTATTCCTAGTTGTCTGAGAAAGTGCCAGATTGATTTCCAGAGTGGTTGCACAAGTTTACATTCCCACCAGCAGTGGAGAAGGGTTCCCCTTTCTCCACAACCTCTCCAGCATGTGTTGTCACTTGAGTTTTTCATCTTGGCCATTCTGATGGGTGTAAGGTGAAATCTCAGGGTCGTTTTGATTTGCATTTCCCTGATGGCTAATGAGGTTGAGCATTGCTTTAAATGTTTCTCTGCCTTTTGATATTCCTCTACAGAGAGTTCTTTGTTTAGCTTTGTTCCCCATTTTTTAATTGTATTACTTGGTTTGCTGCTTTTCATCTTGTTTAGTTCTTTATATATACTGGATATTAGCCCTCTGTCAGATAAAGGGTTGGAGAAGATTCTTTCCCAATCTGTAGGCAGTCGTTTTGTTTTGATGATGGTGTTCTTTGCTTTACAGAAGCTTTTCAGTTTCATGAGTTCCCATTTATGGATTGTTTCTCTTAGAGCCTATGCTGTTGGTGTTCTGTTCAGGAAGTTGTCTCCGGTACCAGTGAGATCTAGGGTCTTCCCCAATTTTTTTTTTTCTAACCGATTTAATGTGTGTCTGGTTTTATGTTGAGGTCTTTGATCCACTTGGACTTTAGTTTTGTGCAGGGTGATAAGTATGGATCTATTTGCATTTTTCTACATGTAGACATCCAATTAGACCAGTACCATTTGTTGAAGATGCTATCTTTTTTTCCATTGTATGATTTTGGCATCTTTGTCAAAGATCAGGTTTCGATAAGTTTGTGGATTTATTTGTGGGTCTTCTGTTCGGTTCCATTGATCCACCATTCTGTTTCTATGCCAGTACCATGCAGTTTTTATTACTGTTGCTTTATAGTACAGCTTAAAATCTCAGGAATGGAGATACCTCCAGAAGATCTTTTATTGCAGAGGATTGTTTTAGCAATTCTGGGTTTCTAAGAAAACCCCACAGGGAAGGAAGGAAATGATACTGACTTGGGTAATGCTATTTTTTAAATGAATTTATTTACTTTTAAAATGCGAGTGCTCTTTATGTACTCCTGGGTGCTAGAAGAAGGCATCAGATCCTTTTATGGAGAGTCTTGAGCCACCATGTGGTTGCTGGTGATTGAATTTAGGGTCTTTTAAAGGCCAACCAGCACTCTCAACCAGAGTCATCTCACCATCTCCCTCCTCTAAAACTCTTACTGTATTTCATTACATATATTTGTACATTGTGTGTGTATATATATATATATATATATATATATATATATATATATATATATAGGAAATAAGGTTTCTGATCATCAAATCTAATTTTCATTTGAGTTTCCAAACAGTGATGTTAGTTTTTCTTAATCTCCTACGCCATAAGCATCAGGAAGCATTGTGATTATGGATTTCTTTAATTGCAGAACTGTGCTTGTCTCTGTCCTAAAATCTCTGGAGCAGAGGCTAAGGTATTTTTTGTGTATTGTTTAAACAAGATTATAGAGCCAGGAGAGGTGGCGTATATCTTTAGCATGAGCTCCCCAGAGTAAGAGTCAGATAGATCTTTGTGAGTTTGAGGCCAGCCTGAGCTACATAGTAAGCTCCAGATAGGATGATAATGATTCAGGATTAGGGCAGGTCTAAGTTCTGTGAAGAATGGACATGACTGGAGCTTAGGAGGCCATCCTTGAGAAAATAGCTTAACATTGCCACTACAAAGCTAAGGGTGGGAATCTGCGCAACCTTAAACTTATGCCCTCTTCACTTTGTGGAAAAGCTCCCTTGTGCAGATTTACATTTTTCTTTTGTCATATTATTTCTATGTTACTTTTCTATTTTGTTCTAATATTTCTAATTTTTTATTATAAATCATACATTTAGTTTTTAATACACATTTTCTTCTTTACTGGCAGAAACAGGAACAAAAATGAAAGACTTTATGTCACTCTAAATTCCCTAAAACAAATCAGACAGGTTGGTACCCTAGCACTGGGGTGTCTGATGGCAAAAATTAAAGTCCATTCCTGGCTAATCTGGGCTACAATATATAGCCTCTCTCAAAACACAAAAAGAGGAGAGAGAGACAGCATTATTATAAAACTGTTTAATTACAATTTCAGAGAAGTGATATGTTCAGAGAAACTAAAACTTTATATTATGGTTTATATTCATTTTTGACACTTATATTTAAAATGGGCCATCCCATATACCACAAAAGGGCAGAATAGTGCCCTCAACCTCCTTTTCCTGATGTAATGAAAGGGAGCCATTTTCTCTCTTCTTGCTTCTAAGAAGCTTCATCATCATATGCTTTGTGAGGATTTTCCCAAGAAATTTTGTTGCTTCTTCATGTATTAGTCTATAAACAATCAAGATTTAAATTTTTTAAGTTTTGGTTGAAGTAAGCCCAAATTCCATTTCTCTATTTCTCTGCCTGGGTCTTCCATCTGTCCAGTCTGTGGTTTAGCCTTTCTGTTGTCCCTATGTGTAGTGTTATAGGTGTGATCTGCCTATGCCAGTGCCTGTGGTTGTGCCCATGAGCCATCCCTGTGTCCGTGTCCATCTGTAACAAAGGTCTGTGCTCTCTTTTTACTGAATAACACAGAAAACATGATACAGGGGAGAAAGGGAGGGGGTTATTCTTACAGATTTTTCTTCACAGAAATCTTTGACAGAGTTTTTTAAGGTAAAGTTGCTCTGGTGACTAGTGGGATGTTTATTGTTTAATCTCTTTTTTGTTGCTGTCAGCAAATGACTATCAAAATTCACACATGCACACATACACAAACACACGCACATGTCACTGCGAGTCAGGCCCCACGAAAAGGTATATAATTCACAATTAAAATTATGCATTATCTTGGACAGTAAAAACAGATAACATAAAAAAAATCTAAAAAAATTTTTTTAAAAATCTAAGGCATTGTAAAACTGGTTTCATTGTTCTTTATTTTAAAGGTAAATTATGTTTAAACAGTCTTATCACATGGTAAGATAGCAGGTTAAGCACATAGTCTTAAACTTAGAAGCATGGTATTAGCTTGGTGGCAAGTCTGGCAAAAGCTTAATCCCTTTGGTGTCAAGAGATAGTTTCAGAAAAAGGTATTACCATACAATAGTCAACAACAGAGAACCTAGATGAAAGTGGAGTTCTAATGGCCTGTTTCAGCAGTCCTACTTCATGATTTTCTTTGGAGATAAAACATGTGCACACACACACACACACACACACACACACACACACACAACCCGAGTGGTGGTGGTGCACGCCTTTAATTGCAGCACTCAGGAAGCAGAGGCAGACAGATCTCTGATCTACAGAATGATTTCCAGGACAGCCAAGGATATGCAGAGAAACCCTATCTCATAAAAAGAAACAAACAAACAAAAAAAATGAGAAAAGAAATTGTCAGCCCTTTAGAATATTGGTAACATAGCAATTGTAATTTTAATTCTAATATTTAATGTGAAAGTCCACAGGTTTTCCTCTTCAGATCAGGAATATGAACCTAATTTGGGATGGATTTAAACCCTCATATACTCTATGCTTACATGTCAGTTACCTGCATGCCCAATTTAAATTTCATTCTACTTAAAAGGTTTAGTTGAGTGACCTTTAATACATTAATATTTGGTTTAAATTCAATTGCCTAAGTTACTCTTCTAATGCTGAGATAAAAAATACCATGACCAACACAACTTATAGACAAGTTTATTTGGACTTCCACCATGGCAACCAGGACTGCAAGCTGAGGGCTCAGATACTAGACTGCAGTCACAAAGCAGAGGGAGTGTGCTAGAAATTGAGTGAGTTTTTCAACTCTCAAAGCGCACCCATCCTCAGTGACAGATTTCTTCCAGCAAGGTGCCCTTCCTAAACTTACCCAGACAGTGTCACCTACTGGGGACCACATGTTCAATGCCTGACATTAGGGGAGATGGACAATCTCAATCAAACAATGTCAGTGCAGACAGTGATTTTATCCATTTTATTTAATATGTATGACTAATTAGAAAGTAGAAAGGAAAATTTCTTTTTTTAACCTTAATTTTCCTTTGCCATGTAATTTACCATATTCATAGATTCCTGATATTTAGACAAGGGCATCTTTGGGAGAGCATTTTTGTACCTGCTCAAAATGTTTTCTTTATCAACTTCGTTTTGAAGTAATAAAGACTTAACACACACACACACACACACACACACACACACACAGAGAGAGAGAGAGAGAAAGAGAGAGAGAGAGAGAGAGAGAGAATAGAAAGGAATTGAGGATCAAAGTGTACATTTTTCGGGTGTCACAATGAAGACTCCAGGATATAATTTCACTTGCTTAGAAACTGAATACATTTAAACTAGGATTTGTCACACACTGTAGAATGTTCTTTTCCTCTAATTATACTGTGTTGTGTGTGTATATATATATGTGTGTGTATATATATACATAGATATGTATATATATATATGTATCTCTCTCTCTATATATATATATATATACTCTCTCTATATATATACATATATATATATATATATATATTAAGTTATTTGCTAAAAACATTCCTTGACTCCATAGTCCATCATAACAACTTATATTGACATCAATGACGTTTTCTACATGGTTAATCTTGGAGATGCAATTGGGGTTTTTAAGGTAGATTCTTTAAAAAAAAAAACAGTCTTCTGATGTCTTGTCATAGAGATGCAACATCTTAATTTTTAAATATATACAGTGGGAACTCTGTATAGAATGATACAAACATCTTTTTAGTAAGAGTTAAGAAAAATATTTTGGGCTTGTCTCTAAGATCTGATTCACTAATATGTAACAAATAGGCACTTACTTGCATAGTGTATTCTACCAAATTTATGTGAGCACAACAGCATATTAGAATACAGCTTAGAGTAAAACCTTGTCAAGAGCAAATTGTCAGTTTCCAAAAGTAACATGTTTTCACATATAATTCTCATTACTGCAACGATTTTAAAACACATCAAAGAATTCTATAGTGGATCTAAGTTTTATAAACAGATAATATGTCTCATGTACAAGTCAATCATTTTTATCTGAAATCAGTTTACTTATCTGTTAATTAGAAATGTTCTAAGTTGAGCTTTGGTCCTCATGAATGCTTATCAATTACTCTATGGTGGAGCTGACTGAAGCACATCTTGGGCCTCATGGTGCTAGCAGCAGCTCTACCATGGAACTCACTGAGCTGCATCTCTTGCATCTCACAAAGTTGCTCATGATGACCTTGAACTCATTCTAGAACCCATACCTTGACCTTGCAGTTTTCCTGCTGAGGAGTTGATCAGAACTCAACACAGTCTCAATATCTTAGCAAAAGTCTTCCTCCCTGCTGTGTATATTATAGGAACTCTATAAATGTTTCTTCAGTTAGTAAGTGAGGGTGAATAGAATATTCCAGACTGTAAGTCTAATAATCAATTATTCAGAAAAATTCCGTTAAGATTTATATATAAATGTTAGGAAGATTAAAATAACTGTTCTTTATGAAACTAAATACATTTATGTGTGTTAGATAATCTAAAAGAATGCTGCTTTATAGCCACACTGTAGACAAATAAACAATAGCTAAATGTACTTGCATTTCACAGAATATGGATTTCTCAATCTACAAACACCTTGATGCAAAGTAGAAACTTTGGTGATAATTAAAATGACCTTTAGGATATTTACAGCTTTTTCAGCCAAGTGTTTGAAAATGATTGTTGTAAGACAGTAAGATTTAAATTTGAGCTCTTCTGTCTATCAGCAGAACACAAATAGAATACAAAAATATATATGTTCACTGTGAGACTCAACTTTTGAACATCTACCCCAAACAGAACTTTTGCTTTTGTAGTCTAGGATATCCTAGAACTTTCTATGTATCCCAGGCTGACTTTGAACTTACAGTGATCCTTGTACATCAGACTACCAAGTGATGGGTTGATCAGCATGCATCACCACACCTATTCTGTGTAGTTTTGAGGATCAAACCTAAGGTTTTGGGCAAGCTACATAAACATTATACAACCTGGGACATATTTCTAGCCCAGATCCTTTAAAATAATAAATATTTAACTGGAATTTTCTTTATTAAGATAAAAATCTGTAGTGTAAGAAATAAGTGGAGTGTTATCATAAGGTAGAAAAATAATCATGAGTTTCAATAGTAAATTTGAACCCAAAACTCTTATGATCTTTAAAGAGAGATAGCAGGAAAAGTTTATAGAGACATAGGCTGAGTGATATTTTATTTTGGTCTGTTATTGTACTTAAATTTGTTCTTTAAAGGAAAGAATATATACCAAAAAGAAGAAGCTTAGGGTAGGCATTATGCATGCTCTGGAAACTACGGTCTTTCCATGGATTTGTGTAGATTCTGTATAATGTAACTGATACTCATAGTGCTTAATAGCCCATAAATTTGCTAAGTGGTATTTTAAATGCTGACTATACAAAACCAATCAAGCTCTTATCTTACAGAATTTATAATAACTAGATGCCTACCTGGTCACAAGATGTAGACAGATGCTTGTGAATTTGTCCTTCTTATCCTTAAGGAATCACCTTGAGAGGGCACACCAGGAAGCCTTTTAAATGATTCTCTTTGAGATCCAAAGCACAGACAGTAATATTGCAAGGAACAAGACACAACTCTTTAACACACTTTCCCTCTCTGCCTCTGCTGGAACCTGGCTGATGTCCACATGCCTGAATTTCCTGGAGACCTTTCAAGAACAAGTTTCCTTATTGTGCCACACCAGCTTCTGCAAACAATCTCATAGTTGATACACAGGACACAAACCTCTCACTCTCACTCTTGAATTCTCCTAAATCCTGTCACCTTCCTGATGAACGAATCACTCCCTGTGTTTAGTAAGAACTTTGGCTTGTGGTTTATAGCCTTCTTTCTTTCTCCTTTTTCCTTACTTTTTCTGAAGATTTCATTAGAGAAACAGAAGTTGCATCAAACTGCAGCATATTGGTGCAATCTTCAGGTCACACAGCTCCCACCCATCTTTACTTTGGTTCAGCATGTAATCCTGAGGCAGGGGAAACACCTTTGGAGATAATTATCATCAAGGTCCTTAGATCATGACTTTTACTATCAAGCCCACTCCTCCATTCATGAAGGAGCTTCTTCATCCCTCTTTTCCTAGCACCTTGAGTCTTTCTGTCTGGGCCTGCATTACTTCCTTCTCTGTGTTTTGAACATCTGAGGTTCATAATTTCCATACTTCCTCCTAAGTATTTCTTCCCTGTTTGTCTTCTCTCTCAAAGCCCGTGTGACCGTTGGCGATAAAAGTGCACCTGCTTTCCCTCAGATCTAACAGTAATCATCTTTGTTTACCTGCTTCTCCCATTTCTGTCCTCCTTCCAGCCTTAACAAATGCCAAGATAGTCTTCCACTCCTTTCATCTTACTCCCTGCAGAGCTTACTTGGATTTTCCCAGGAATCTATTTACCTCTGGGTGCCGTGTGTCCTCTCTACCATCATGCATTTTCTCCCTCATGAAAAGATCTGGGTCCAGAATCTGAGTCCAGTTCTTTCTCTATGTGCCACCATTCTTTTTATTTAATTAACAAATAAATTGTATTTGTTGTCATCATCATCATCATTACCATTATTATTATTTTTATTATTATTACTTGTATTGGACACACTGGCAAACATTCTACTATTGAGCTACATCCTCACTTCAGCTTCCATTTGTGACATTTAAATATGCCTCTTGCTTGTATTTGGAAAAAGCACCAAATAAATCAACCCCAAACAACATCAACACCACATCCGGACCTCCTCAGAGCTCACAGTTGCTTTCTTGTCTTTGTTTAACACTCATATTTCTTTGACACATAACTTAGGAGTTGCTTTGTTTCTTTGTTTTCACTTCTCTGTCTCCAAGAACATACTTCTGTAAGGCATAGCACCTTTCCAGCTTTTACTGTTGTTTTTATTGTTCCTAGAATGCTTCTTGATTATTCATGTTTATTGTGGCTCCATTTGGATTTAAAAGTTAATGGCAGCAGTGTTTTGTAAGTACTTTTGTATCTGTGTCTTAATAAACAAACAGGGTTCATGTTTTTCTTTTTTTTTATTTTTTTATTATTTTTTTAAATGTTTTTTTTATTTTATTTTTATTTTTAGTTACAATTTGTTAACTCTGTATCCCAGCTGTATCCTGCTCCCTCATTCCCTCCCCCTCCCCAACTCCCTCCCTGGTCTCCTCCCTGCCCCTTTCCAAGTCCACTGATAGGGGAGGACCTCCTCTCCTTTCATTTGACCCTGCTTTATCAGGTATCTTCAAGGCTGGCTGCAAAGTCCTCCTCTGTGGCCTAACAGGACTGCTCCTCCCCTGGGGGGGGGGGGGGGGGACAAAGAGCCTGCCCTTGAGATCCTGTTAGAAATAGTCCTTGTTACCCTTGTTTTGGAAAACTACTATGATATGGAAAGGATAGGAGCTCTACAAGTACCAAATATATCCGGGCACAGGGCCTTTTCTGAGACTGACACTCAACCAAGGACCATCTATGGATATAACATAGAACTTCTGCTGGGATGTGGCCTGTGGGTTCATGTTTTTCACAATGGTAGTTTGACTGACTGACAAAGTATATGTGTAGAAGCTGAGATGCATTGATACTGTATGTAGTAGTACATATTCCTATGAACCCACAGAAACCCGTCATGTCATTGAACATACGATATGCTTATTTAATCTATCTCCCCTAGTAAGGTATTTTAAAATAATTACCTCTGCTAGTCATTTATTAGTAAGCTTATGTAGTAGTTTCCCTAAGGCTCCTCATTGGTAACATAAAACAGCTATTCTAAATCACAGTTTTAGAGTATAGATTTGAAATGTCTTGTCATGGGATAAGTACAAAGCTAATAGTTTAGGCTGAGCCAGAGCATACTGTGATCCTTTACTAGATTTTCTAATTCTTTCCTTCAAATTTGTTTAAGGTATCTATCAATGAAGGATGCATAAATGAGTGAGGATAATCTATACTTATTGGTAATTTAGAAGATTTTTAAGCTTTCCCTCCTTTCTTTTTGGATTTTTAACACAAGCTTTCTCTGTGCAACCATCCAAGCTGTCCTAAAACTTGCTCTGTAGACCAGGCTAGCCTCTAACTCAAAGAGATCCACCTGCCTCTCCCTCCCAGATGCTGAGATTAAAGGTGGGCACCACCACCTCCCCTGGCTCTCCCTTAGTGTTTTTATTGTGAATGGCTACTAGCAAGCAAGAATATTACTTAAACCTTCTGTAAAGTCTCTCAGGTAGATTAGAATGATCATGAGAGACATCTGAGAATCAAAATAGTGTGTCAATAAAACAATTATTATCCAAAGGTTTTTGTTTCCTACACATAGGACAAGAATTACAAATAAAATAATCAGAAAACTATGAGATAGTATTTGAGATTCATTTCACTTTAATCTGATATTCTATTTTTACTGCTCAGACTATCAGTTTCCTAATGCTGCCAAGTGATCTTTAGGGAACAAAGGCATTGCTCTGAAGGGCACAGGCTCTGTGGAAGAGATGCTTCTGTGGGTCTGTTCACTGAGTATTTCTTCAGATCAGGAGAGAGAGCACAAGAACTGAGCCTGTCAGCAGATTTCCTGCCACTGTGCAGTGTCTGGCCAGATTAAGTAAGACAACACTCTCAAGACTTCCCTGCTTCTAGGCCATATCTTTAACAGGAGAGGAAAAACAAAAAAGCCATTCATTCATCTGCAGTATTTTCATGCTTGTCGGGAGCCTGAATCAGAAAGCTGTGAAATTATGATGGGTGGGTGGGGCAGAGGCCAGAATGTTCTTCCTACAAGGTGGCTTCCTAGAAAAACAAAACAAAACAAAAAACTGCATGAACTATGATAAATGAATGCACTTGAAAGCACAAACACAAAGGGAATGCCCTGGCATGTCCACATTATCTCTGTGGCAAAGACCTGGGAGGAATATTCTTGGCTCTTTTCACATGACCAAACATGAAAAGACATTACACCAGGTGCACTCCCTTAACATTCTTGTATTTACTTAAACTACCTGCAAAGGGCACCTCCTGTTTTGCTTGCTTTACTAACAAGAATGAGAAGTGCTTTCTTTGTACTATTCTTGAGCTCAAACGCTGGGAGTCCTTCATTTTGATTTAAGAGTGTTGATGTAACGTAGATAACAATGAATGATGCCATCAAAATGTAAGGCTATCTGAGCTTGTTATCAATTGTTAATTGTCTTCTTATCTTTTTATAAATTACAGTTAATTCACTTTGTATCCCTGCTGTAGACCCCTCCCTCATCCTCTCCCAAACCCACCCTCCCTCCATAGTGTCCTCCCATGTCCCTCTCCAAGTCCACTGATAGGGGAGGTCCTCCCCTTCCCTCTGACTCTAGCCTCTCAAATCTCATCAGGACTGGATGCATTGTTTTCCTCTGTGGCCTGGTAAGGCTGCTCCCCCATCTGGGGGAGGTGATCAAAGAGCCAGCCACTGAGTTCATGTCAGAGACAGTTTCTGTCCCATTTCTAGGGAACCCATTTGGAGATTGAGCTGCCATGGGCTACATCTGTGCAGGGGTTCTAGGTTATCTTTATGAAAGGTCCTTGGTTGGTGAATCAGTCTTAGAAAAGACTCTTTTGATCTGTTGCTCTCCTTGTGTAGCTCCTGTCCCCTCCAGGTCTTCCTATCTCCCCCTTCTTTTATAAGATTCTCTGCACTCTGCCCAAAGTTTAGTTATGAGTCTCAGTATCTCCTTTGATACCTTGCTGGGTAAAGTCTTTCAATGGCTTTCTGTGGTTGGCTCCTATCCTGTTGCCTGTTTCTTCCCCTTCTGATGTCTATCCCTTTGCCTTTCTGCATGAAGATTGATCATCTTACCCAAAGTCGTCCTCCTTGCTTAGCTTCTTTAGTGTACAGATTTTAGTATGTTTATCCTATATTATATGTCTACTATCCACTTATAAGTGAGATTATACACCATGTGTGTCTTTCTGCTCCTGGGAAACCTCACTCAGGATGATCTTTTCTAGTTCCCACCACATGGCTGAAATTTTCATGATTTCCTTGTTTTTAATTGCTGAATGCTATTCCATTATGCAAATGTACCACAATTTCTTATCCATTCCTCAGTTGAGGGACATCTGTATTGTTTCCAGATTCTAGCTAAAACAAATAAAGCTGCGACAAACATGCCTGAGCAAATGTCCTTGTTGTATACTTGAGCATGTTTTGGATATATGCCTAGGAGAGCTATAGCTGGATCTTGAGGAAGCACTATTTTAAATAGAAATAGTTTTAAACAAATGAAAGATCATTGGTATTTTGTAATTCATTTACAATCATTTTAGACTGAGTACTTGTAACTGGACAGATATTTTGATACTGCATATTTTTTGAGTATTAGGCAAATTAAATAGAGTTCTTCAGTGACACTTAGGAAAGCAATAAAATATTTAGTAACCCCCTGGCTGTTTGGACATCTACAGTATTCATATAATTTATTTCTCTACCTGATAGTGCTCTATTCAGTTTAGGTGTCTAGTTTAAAAGATAAGAAGACAATTAACAATTGATAACAAGCTCAGATAGCCTTACATTTTGATGGCATCATTCATTGTTATCTACGTTACATCAACACTCTTAAATCAAAATGAAGGTTGTGAATAAAACAAAGACTTCAAATTCATACTATTTAATTATTTTTATAACGTAATTCCTTTCAAGGGTATGGGGTCAAATGTCTGTCTTGAAGACTATAGTACAAACCTTCAAATTAAGCCAGTTTTATTTACTAAAGGGGGATTTTTTACCAACATATTAAAACCATCTTTAACACGGAGAAGCACAGATCCAAAAACTCATTTCATCACTTTCCTTTTTTGCATTTTCTAACCACGTTAAAATTAATGTTTCTGTTTTCATAAATAATTTCACTTCTACCAACATATTGATGAATAGTGTCAGATATATTAAATAATAGAATCTTCGTGAGGTTTAGGTACCAAGGTGACTGTGGCTTCATAGAATGAGTTTGGTAATGTTCCTTCTGTTTCTATTTTGTGGAATAGTTTGAAGAGTATTGGTGTTAGCTCTTCTTTGAAAGTTTGTAGAATTCTGTGCTGAAACCATCTGGCCCTGGGCTTTTTTACATGGTAGAATTTTGATGACAGCTTCTATTTCCTTAGGGGATATAGGAATATTTAATTGGTTTACCTGGTCTTGATTCGGCTTTGGCATGTAGAATCAGTAAAGAAAATTGTCTATTTCATTTAGATTTTCAAATTTTGTGGCATATAGACTTTGGAAGTAAGACCTAATTATTATTTGGATTTCTTCAGTGTCTGTGGTTATGTCCCCCTTTTCATTTCTGATTTTGTTGATTTGGATAATTTCTCTCTGCTTTATAGTTTGGCTAAGGGTTTGTCTATCTTGTTGATTTTCTCAAAGGACCAGCTCTTGGTTTCATTGATTCTTTAATTGTTTTATTTGCTTCTATTTGATTGATTTCAGTCCTGAGTTTGATTATTTCCAGCCATCTACTCCTCTTTGGTGTGTCTGCTTCTTTTTTTTTTCCCCCTAGGGCTTTTAACTGAGCCATTAAGTTGCTTGTATGAGATGTTTCAAATTTCTTCTTGAAGGTACTTAGTGCTATGAACTTTCCTCTTAGCACTGTTTTCATTGTGTCCCATAAGTTTGGGTATGTTGTGCCTTCTTTTTCATTGACTTCTAGGAAGTCTTTAATTTCTTTCTTTATTTCTTCTCTGACCCAGCTGTCATTTGGTAACAAGTTGTTCAGTTTTCATGTGTGTGTAGGCCTTTTGCTATTCTTGTCATTGAGGTCCAGCTTTATTCCATGGTGATAAGACAGGATAAAAGAGATTATTTCAATCTTCTTGTATCTGTTGAGTCCTGCTTTGTGACCAACTATATGGTCTGTTTTGGAGAAGGTTCCATGAGGTGCTGAGAAGAAGGTAAGTTCTTTTGTGTTTGGGTGAAAGGTTCTGTAGATGTCCGTGAGGTCCACTTGATTAATGACCTCTATCAGAGTTATTGTTTCTTTGATAAATTTCTGTTTTGTTGACCGGTCCATTGCTGAGAGTGGAGTGTTGAAGTCTCCCACTATTAATGTGTGGAGGTCTATGTGGGTTTTAAGTTTTATTAAGGTTTATTTTACAAATGTGGGTGTCTTTGCATTTGGGGCATAGATGTTCAGGATTGTGATATCTTCCTGGTGGATTTTTCCCTTGATGAGTGTTTACTCTCAGGTAATGTCTATCTTTGTGATTTAGATGTGTTTTTTGTATGCAACAGATTGTTGGGTTTTGTTTACACATCCAATCTGTTAGTCTGTGTCTTTTTATTGGAGAATTGAGTCCATTGATATTGAGGGAGATTAATGACCAGTGGCTGTTAGATCCTTTGATATTGATGTTGGCTATGGTAGTGTATTTGTGTGTTTGGCTACTTTTGGTTTTGCTGTAGTGAGGTTATTTATTCCCTTTGTTTTCTTGAAAGTAGTTAGTTTTCTTGGGTTGTATTTTTCCTTCTAGTATCTTCTGTAATGCTGGATTTGTGTGTAGGTATTGTTGAAATTTGTTTTTGTCATTTAATATCTTGTTTTCTATATCTATGAGGACTGAGAGTTTTGCTGGGTGCAGTAGCCTAGGCTGACTTCTGTGTTCTCTTAGGGTTTGCATGATATCCATCTAGGCTCTTCTGGCTTTCATAGTTTCTGTTGAGAAGTCAGGTGTGATTCTGATGAGTTGCCATTATATTTTACTTGGCCATTTTCCCTTGCAGCTTTTAGTATTTTTTCTTTGTTCTGTATACTTACTGTTTTGATTATTATGTGATGGGAGGATTTTCTTTTCTGGTCTAATTTATTAGATGTTCTGTAGGCCTCTTGTATGCTTATAGGCTTCTGCTTTAAGTTGGGGAAATTTTCTTCAATGATTTTATTGAAAATATTTTCTGGGCCTTGGAAGAGGAAATCTTCTTTTTCCTCTATTCCTATTATTCTTAGGTTTTGTCTTTTTATATTGTCTTGATTTCTTGGATGGTTTGTGCCAGGAATTTTTTAGACTTATTATTTTCTTTGACGGATACATCGATTTCTTCCATTGTATCTTCCACACCTGAGATTCTTTCTTCTATCTCTTGTAGTCTGTTGGTTATGCTTACCTCTGTAGTTCCTGTTTTCTTTCCTAGGTTTTCCCTCTCCATGATTTCCTCCATTTGTGTTTTCTTTAATTCTTCCAATTCTATCTTCAGATCTTGAACTGTTTTGTTGATTTCCTTCACCTGACTGAATTTTCTTGTTGTTCCTTCAATTCCTTCAGCTGTTTCTTTGAACATTCCTCTGTTTCTTTTATTTCTTTCAGTGATTTAATCATTTCCTCTCTGAACACTACAAGATGTTTGGCTGCATCTTCCTGTATCTCTTTTTGGATGACTATAATCTGTTTTATTATATCTTCCCCTAAATCTTTATGCATTTTATTTGCTTCCTCATTAACCTCTTCATAAGTATAGATGTAAGGTCATCTTCTTGATTTTCTATTATGCTGGATCCATTTTTAATGAAATTTTTGTCATTAATGCCCCAATTTTTTTTTTTTTTTACCTTTACGACTATCTTTTTTTTTTCCCCCCCTGTGGCTCCCATTATCCTTATATTGGCACATTTGACAGTGCACCAAAGATCTTCTAGTCTCTACATTTACTTACTTTTTTTGTTTATATTGTGTTTATTTCTCACATTGGCTTAACTCTAAGTACCTGGAGATTTTTTTTTCCTTTCACTATTCAAATGAGCTATTCAAAGGTTTAACGATTTTTCTATCAGGATTATATTTTCCTGTGTTAGAAAATTTGATTTTGTTTTCTAATTGGTATCTATTTGAATGTATTTTGAGTCAGACCTTCCCCTCCATTTCACCTATGTGTTCACTGAGGTTTTATCCATTTGTGTATATTGAAGATAGTTGAGGTAAAGACTTCTAGTAATTCTGATTCAGTGAACAAGGTACACTCCCCTCCCTCTTACTATATGCAATGCATTTCTTGTTCCTTTTAAAAAAAAGTGGACAGTTGGCTATTAAAATTTAGCAGATTTGGAATTACTCTTTATTCTCCTGAGCATTTGCTGTTCATTGTGTTTTGTAGTTGACTGTTCAATGACGTTTCTTAACTCTCTGTATGGTTTGTGTTTCTGTCATGTACGGTCTCCAAAGCCTTGAGGTCTTAAATGATCATCAGCTAATGTTTTGCATGGATTTCTTGGATGTCTGAATCCCTGTTCTCATTCAAAAAAGAAAGAAGAGAGGAAGGGGAAGCAGATGGAGAGAGCCGGTGAGATATTCTTTGGTTTTAGAGACAGTTGGATTATACAGGCCAGGCTGGTCTTAAATTATAATTCTCTTTCCTCCACTTCCAAAGTGCTAAGAGTTACAGATATTTGGCAATGCGGACAACAAAATAAACATGTTGTACAGAAAAAAAAAAAAAAAACATTCTAGATATCTGCAGACTGGCTGCATGCTGGGTAACTCCTTAAAGGTGGAGACTCATTATGTATAACTCTACTTAGCCTGACTTTCTTTGATGATGCTGAGGCTAAAATTCCACCAAAGAATGACAAGTTTAACCCATTCTCTCTTCTGCTTTGCATATGCATCTCACTCCCAACATACCAATGGCTGTTTTTTGTCCTAATGACTTTATTTTTTTATTATTGTTATGTTTGTGTCTGAGTCTTGATTTGTGTATGTGTGTACAGCGACCACAGGGACCAGAAGAGAGTGTTAAAATTCCCTGAAACTGGAGTTACAGGGTGTTGTGAGCAAAGCTGCCCAATAAAGGTATTGAGAACCTAATGTAAATCTTCTGCAGGACAGTATGTGCTTTTAACTCATCAACTCTTCAGCCATGTGTGTGCAGCTTTATAAATTTCATCATGCATGTGAGGACTTTTTCATATTCTCAGTACCTAACAGTACTCAATGCTCTGCTGTCTTCCTAGATGGTCAATACATTATTTCTTTTATAAATTTTTATTAATTACACTTTATTCACTTTGTATTCCTCCATAGAGCTCTCTCTTCTCCCCTCCCAATCCCACCCTCCCTTTCCCTTCTCCACACATGCCCCTCCCCAAATCCACTAATATGGGAGGTCTTCCTCTCCATCCTTCTGATCCTAATCTATCAGGCCTCATCAGGAGTGGCTGCATTGTCTTCCTCTGTGGCCTGGCAAGGCCACTGCCCCCTCAGGGGATGGTGATCAAAGAGCAGACCAATCAGTTCATGTCAGAGACAGTCATTGTTCCCATAACTATAGAACCCACTTGGACACTGAATTGCCATAGGCTATATCTGTGCAGGGAATATTAATGTGATACTTTGCTCCACGCACCAACAAACTACAAATACAGGCATTATGTATTTGCCCTATAACAGTTTCTATAAATGTCTTCTCAAAAGATATTTTTCTTTTCGGCTATTCAGTGGATAGCCAAAATTTGCTACTTTTCTTTCTTTCTTTCTTTCTTTCTTTCTTTCTTTCTTTCTTTCTTTCTTTCTTTCTTTCTTTCTTCCTTTTTCTTTCTTTCTTTCATTTTCAGTCCTGTTGATTGATTCTGACAGTTTATATGTGATTTTTTTGTTGTTGTTGTAATGGAGTAAGGACTTATTATTATTTTAATACTTTAACTTCATTTTGGGGTCTTTCTATTGAAAGTGAGTGACCATGGGTTAAATAGCTATTCTGGAACGATGGCTTGTCACTGGTGAAGTCTGCATTCCAGTACATCAGTCAGGTAGGACAGTATGAGGAAGTGAAACCACTGTGCATGGCACAGAGGAAATGTGTTGTTTTCATACTTTAAATAGGTTACAAAATTTACTTAGCAGAAGGAAGGCTTGAGGCAATATGGAGCCTCGCATACAATGGACAGTATGACGAAGATGGGAGGCATGTGGGAGGGATGTGGGTGACTGAACCTTTGTTTCACTCTGTGAGGAACATGCCTCAGGCTTTCTCAAGCAGTTCATTAAAAAAAAAAATTCTCTACGTGGGCTTCCTAGTAAGGGGAGCAGGGACTGTCTCTGACATGAACTCAATGGCCTGCTCTTTGATTACCTCCCCCTGATGCGGGAGCAGCCTTACCAGTCCACAGAGGAAGACAATGCACCCAGTCCTGGAGGACCTCCCCTATCAGTGGACTAGGGAAATGGCAGGAAGAGGGAGGGTGAGTGAGACTGGGAGGAGATGAGGGAGGGGGCTACAGCAGAGATACAGAGTGAATAAATTGTAATAAATAATAAATCTATTAGAAAGGGGTTAAAAAAGGAAAACTTTCAGAAAGTAAGGAACATTTGTTTGACTTTGGTATTGAGTGTTGGTGTACTTCATGCTTAGCAACTATAAATTATAAGGGTTTCAGTAGTGAGGTGAAGATCATATGAAGTATTACTAAAGTGTTTGGGGAAGGAGAGATTTTTAAAAGTCAAAGCTGTTGAGGTGTGACAGAATTTAAATCTTTTTGCCAGGCTTAAAAATGAACGCTGCAGATTCAACTGTGTTAAATTCATGACAGAAAGGCACCTCGGTTACCTACACATTGGGATGATTATGATAAAAAACTTCCTTTTAAAATGTGCATGATTTTGTCCAGATAAAAGGTTTTCACTCATTTGTGTAAGTACCAAGTAGTACAATTTAGTACAATTGTGTGTGTGTGTGTGTGTGTGTGTGTGTGTGTGAAACAGCCACACTGACTTCAAATGTGGCTTTGCTAGTTTATAACCTACAGTCTGTGAATGGTAGTTCATATTTCGTCACATTCTCCCCAGTGTTTAATGTGACTTTGAGTTTTCCTGTTCTAATAACCATGCAGCAGCACCTGTATGCTTGTGGTAGTTTGAATTTACTTGTACCTTTGCCAGGGCCACGCTGCCATGGTTATTCAGACTGTAATAATTCTTGAGGTTGTAGTTTCAGTACTCTGCCTCCAAACTTCTTCTGCTTCAAAATTACATTGGCTATTTTTATTCTCCTGCCTCTGCTGATGAACCTTAGCATCTATTTGCTAATATCTACAAAATAACTTACTGAGGATTTTCCTAGAATTGTGAGTAACCTCCTGACGAGGTTGAGAAGAAGATTTTGATAGTACTAAATTTCCTGATCCATGCAGTAGACAGAGTTTTCCTGGTGGCATGGTTGGGAAGGTATTTCCAAAGTCAAATAATGGCACAGCAAAGAAGAGAGGCAGTGAGGACACAGCTCTATCAGAACGCATAAAGATGGATTTAAATAGGCACTGTTCTAGTTTGCCTTCCTGTTGCTGTACTAAACACCACGACCAAATGTGACCAGGGGAGGAAACAGTTTCTTTTACCTTACAGCTCACAGTCCTCATCCAGGGAAGGAGCTCAAGGCTGAAACCCGGAGGGGGACTGAAGCAGAAGCCACAGAGGAATGCTGCTTACTGGTTTCCTTCCTCTTCCTGACCCCCACTTTTCTTTTTCTTTTTTTTTTGTTTTTACAAGAATAATGTTTTTTTTTTTTTAATTTTTCTTTTTAGTTACAATTTGTTAACTCTGTGTCCCAGCTGTATCCCGCTCCCTCATTCCCTCCCCTTCCCCAACTCCCTCCCTGGTCTCCTCCCTGCCCCTTTCCAAGTCCACTGATAGGGGAGGACCTCCTCCCCTTTCATTTGACCCTGTTTTTTCAGGTATCTTCAGGGCTGGCTGCAAAGTCCTCCTCTGTGGCCTAACAGGACTGCTCCTCCCCTGGGGGGGGGGGGAGGACAAAGAGCCTGCCCTTGAGATCCTGTTAGAAATAGTCCTTGTTCCCCTTACTTTGGAAAACTACTTGGTTACTGAGCTACCATGGGCCACATCCGAGCAGAAGTTCTATGTTATATCCATAGATGGTCCTTGGTTGAGTGTCAGTCTCAGAAAAGACCCTGTGCCCGGATATATTTGGTACTTGTAAAGTAAGAAGACCCCACTTTTCTTATCCAGCCCACCTCCACCTTCCTAGGGATGATGGTACTGCCAACCTTGGGCTGAGCCCTCCTACGTCAACCAGCAATTAAGGAAATGTCTCACAGATGGGTTCCCAACCCAATCTGATAGAGGATGTTTCTCAACTGAGGCTTCCTCTTCGCAGATGGCTCTAGTCCATGTCAAGTTGACAAGCACTGTGCACTACAGGTGCTTTGATGGACATTCACCACTTCCTCACTTTCCAGCATTGCTGAGGTTGACACTATGTGGAAGGAGCATTAGCTCTTGCCACAGAAGGTACTTTTTTAGCAGTCCAGGCTCTTTCTCTCCCTGGATAATCAGATTGCATTTCTTTATCTTCATCTGGAATGCACAATATGAGTAAGCTAAGGATATGTAAAAGTTTCAGTTTCTTAATAAAATTAATACACATTTTGCTTTTGTAGAAAGAGGAGTTTGTAGTGTGGAAAGGATTTAATGACTGACTTTACTTAGTCTTGCAAACATTAATAAAGTAACCAACAAATGAAAAGACAAATACGGCATAATCCCTCTCATTTGTGATCTCTAAGAATTGAACTCATAAACAGAAAAAAAGAATGTCTAAAAGAGAGGGAGAACTAGACAGATAGATGTTCAACGGACTTAAAATTTCAATTACATAACAAGAATAAGCTCGAGAGGTTTGTTATTCAACATCGTGGCTATTAAAATAACTTAATAAGAGGTTTTAAAAGTTCTTATTACAAAATAGTATGTAAGCCAACTTATATTAACAGGAGTTTATTACCTATTTCCTGGCATATGTAACTCATTGGCACAGGAAAAGACTTTCTAAATAGGACTTTGACTGCACAGATATTATGACTGACAATTAACAAATGGGACCTCACAAAACTAAAAAGCTTCTATACGGCAAAGACACCATTATTACAGAGAAGAAGTAGCCAACAAATGGGAAAAAATCTTTACCAGCTACACAGCTGACAAAACTATCTAGAATATATGAAGAACACACACACACACACACACACACACACACACACACATGCACACACACATACACCATACTAAGAAAACCACCCAACCAAGGACTATGCATGGAGATAACCTAAGACCCTGCACAGATGTAGCCCATGGCAGTTCAGTATCCAAGTGGGTTCCATTGTAATAGGAACAGGGACTGTTTCTGACATGAACTGATTGGCCTGCTCTTTAATTACCTCCTCCTGAGGGGGAAGCAGCATTACCAGGCCACAGAAGATGACAATGCAGCCACTCCTGATGAGACCTAATAGACTAGGATCAGAAGGAAGGAAAAGAAGACCTCCCCTATCAGTGGACATGGGGAGGGGCATGCATGCAGAGGGTGGAGGAAGGGAGGGATTGGGATGGGAGGAGGGAGAGAACCACAGGGGGATCCAAAGTGAATAAGGTATAATTAATAAAGAAAACAAACAAACAAAAGAAGAAAACCACCCAATTATAAAACTGGGGCAAAAAAAAAAAAAAAAAAAAGCTAGTCAGTTTTTCAACAGGCAAAAACCAAATGGCTGAGTATTTTTTTTTAAGTCTAGCATCTATTCTTAATCCTCAGAAATGCGGCTTACTAAGTCTATTTAGTGTTGCTCATATATGTATATCTTTTTAGTTCTTTTTAAATCAAATATAACTCTCAGTACTGAATAACCAATTAGGAGGCCCCTCCCTGGAGAAAAGCTAATGCTTCTGCTCTCAGAATCCTTTAATTGCCTGTAATCCATTGTCTAAAAATTATCTAAAAATATTAAAAAATGAAGTTAAATATAAACAATTTTATATAATAATATACTTTAAATATACAAGTATATATAATTATATGTATTATGTATAATTTTAAATAAGTGAGAAATATCATAATTCCTGATGGATTTTTCAATATCTTTAGCGATTTTTCCCCTCTTTCCTTTTGCTTCTGTAATTCATTGTCTAGCACTGGGGCTCAGTGAGATCTCTCTTCCATATTAGCATGTCTCTTTATGACTTTTTTATAAATCTGTGTCAGTGGGGCATCATGGCTGAAGCTTCTCTGTTATTTCTAGGAGTCACAATCTCCCAGCAGATTTCCTGGTTCTCTAGCTCTTACAATCCTTAAGTGCAGGAGTTGTGTTTTAAATGTATCCAATTGGGGCTGGACATCCTAGGAAGAGTTTATATATATATATATATATATATATATATATATATATATATATATAT
>NW_026596095.1:13682444-13694973 GCF_907164565.1 Psammomys obesus | reverse complement strand
TATATATATATATATATATATATATATATATATATATATATATATATATATATATATATAATTAAATGAAGTTATACATATATAATTTTATATAATAATATACCTTATTACATTACATTGTATATACACACCTATATATAATTTATATGTATTATGCATAATTTTGAATAAGTGAGAAATATCATAATTTCTGATGGATTTTTCAAATATCCTTAGTGATTTTTTACTCCTCTTTTCTTTTGCTTCTGTATTGACTTCCTTAACCCATCCACAATTGAAATTCCCTCATTTTCCCTTCATATAACTTGTAACCTGATATTATCCCTTTTAATGCTTTCTACTCCATGGGCTCCATGGTACCTTTTGAAGTTCCTGGTTTTTGTATTTTTTCCAGGTTATTTACTCAGATATGATGATTTAGAGTTAGGAAATCTCAGATAAGATGAAATGTATGTCATTGTCTTTCTGTTTCATAACCTCACTCAACTCTTTTCTATTCTCATCCATTTGTATAATAATTTCATACTTTAGTTTTTATTTATAGCTGACTAGTATTTCATGGTATATAAGTATCATATTTTTGTTATTTAATTATCAGTAGAAAAATGCTTAGGTTATTGTCACTTAATAGCTATTCTGAATATGAATAGAGAAGTAATAAATCTAGTTGAAAAACTAGAATGTTGGGTCCTTTGGGAATATGCCAATGTGTGGGTCATATGGTGGATTTCTTTTTAGCTGTTTGAAGATTTGCCTGACCATTATCCTGAGTGGCTACACCAATGCCATCAACAGTGACTGAAGGTTACCTTTCTTCACATCCTCCTTAGCATTTGTAGTAGGTTGTTTTGTTGATCTTAACCATTCTGACTTGAGTAAGATGAAACTTCAAGGCTGTTTTGATTTGCATTCCACTAATGGTAAGGGATGATGAACACTTTTAAAGTTATCTACTTTTATTTTTTCTTTAGAGAGCTCTCTGATCAGATCCATAGCTCATTTCTTTTAGTGGATCATTTGTGTGTGTGTGTTTAATTTTTATTTTTGAGTTTCTGATTTTTTACTTCTTTATATATTCTGGACATTAAACCACTCTCAGACGTGTTGCTGGTCAAGATTCTCTCTGATTGTCTGGGCTTCCTCTTCACTCAGTGATTAGTTGTTTCTTCAGCTGTGCTGAAGCGTTTTAGGCTTATGAAGTCCCAGTGTTAATACTTGGCCTTAATTTCTGAGTAAGTGGAGTCCTATTCCAAAAGTTTTTTTCTATAACTCTGTCTTGTAAGGTATTGTGTATGTCTTCTTCTAGCAGTCTTAGTTTTCACATTTAAGTCTCTGTTCCATTGGAAGTTAGTTTCCGTGTAGGGTGATACATAAATGTCTAATTTCATTCTTTTACATGTGGACATCCAATTTTTCCAATATAATTTTTTGAAGATGCTATCTTATCTCCCAGTGTATGGTTTTTTTTGGCATCTTTGTCAAACATAAGATGGCTATAGTTATGTATACTCATGTTTAGGTTTTTTATTTTGTTCCATTATTCTATATGTCTGTTTTTGTGTTGGTAACATATTATCTTGTTATGTTTGTAACATGTCTAAAACTCTGCAGTGGAAAACTCTCAGGTTGTTTTAGATAGGCACACTTGCTTGCTTTCTGATCCCATTTAATTTAAATATTTTTTTTTATATTTTCACTTTAAGGTATAGCCTAAATTTGAGGAAGTTTTCTTGTGTGAGGTTGTTGAAGCTATGGTCTATGCCATTGTCCCAGGATTATTCTTCCTCACCCAAGCCTACAATTGGAAGATTTTGTTTTTTCATAGTATTTCACATTTCTTCCATGTCCCTTTTCTATGCTTTCTACTTTATACAGTCTACTTGAAAATCTTTCTCCTGAGTTGTCTAGCTGGATTACCTAGTTTTTAAATTCAGTCTTTTTTTTTTTAAATTTTACTTTGAATACCTTTTCAATATTTCTATCTATTAAATTTCATTCTCAAAATTCTCTATATTGTCTTTTTCATTCTACTCAGCCTTGTTTGTGTTTCCGCAGACATCTCTCTGGCATTTATTCTCTTTAATTCATCCTCTTTAAGCTTATTCAGCTCTCTCTGTGTGCCTTTTAACATCTTGAATTGTTTAGTAAAGTATATGATTATTTCTTTTGGCTGACAAACAAGATATGCCACTTGGCTTGAACCTAGAGGTTACAAATGGTACAAATTGTGCTTCCCAGCCTGGGTTGGGCCATGTTTATAGGGAGAAGTGTAAGTATGAGAATTGAGGAGGATACAGTTACGGTAGGGTCAGGTGGACTCACAAGCTAGACCAGAGCACAGGATGAGTAGGCCTGAATGGGCCTGAAGGATGGACCTGACATGAGCAAACAAATTTGAATGAAGCTGTTTTGGAAAGCAAAAATAGGTTATCATTGTCTCTACAACACGAGGTTGGGCTAGAGAGCCTGGCAAATATGCATATGGTGGTGTTGTGGGTGTTTTTGTTTCTTCCTGTTTTTTGGTTGACCACTTGTGTTTGGACAATCAATTAAGGGCTCTTCCCTGAAGCAGAAGGATTTTCCCTTCTTGGTATCTTTAATTGTGGGTTTTGGGGATTGAAGGCAGGGTGTCAGGCTTGTTTGTGGACCAGGTGCCTTTATCTGCTGAGTCATCACTTCCGCCAAGAAAGTGAATTTTATATGAAAATGTTATCATTGTTCCCCATTGGTAACTTTTCTAATATAACCACCTGCTTTGCTTTTTATTTTAGTTTATTTTTTCATTCAAAGGCCACAAAGCAAGGATGTTTAGTACATCCAGCTAATGCCTGTGAAAAGACCAACAAACCATTAACAGCCTGGTGACAGTGGTACTCAACAACCAGTAAGGTAGGAAATTTCAGCTGCCCAGTGGCACTGGTGGATTCTCCATGTAATATGCTGGTCATTAAAGACAAATTTGTTCTATTGATAGAAAAATCTCAGTAACTTACAGTAAGAAGAAGTGAACTGGTACAGACATGAGTCCAAGTTATCCTCTTCTTCCAATAGGGGTGAATGAGGGCCAGATGGCAAGATCTAGGAGTCTTTCATATAATTTTCCTTGACTCACTTGGCAAAGAAACTTGAGAAGGCATCAGCCTCTGCCTCCCTTTTTTTCTGGGATTTAAGATATGCACCATCATACCTGGCTTATTTTTATTTTTCTCTCTCTCACCCTCTCTCTCTCTCTCTCTGTGTGGGGTGGGGATTAGGGTATTGTGGAGGTCAGAAAAGGTCATCAGATCCCACAGATCTGGAATGAAAGGCAGTTTTGAGCTGCCAGCTATGGGTTTTGGGACCTGAACTCTGGATTTCTATAAGAACAGCAAGTGCTCTTAAAAGCACTGAGCCATCTTTCCAAGCCCTAGAACTGGATTTAAATTCAGCCTCATGTGTATTCATTAGTCATGTAATGTGCATTAATTAATGACTCAATTATGTAAGATATGTGATTATTAAGTATCTGAATCTCTATTAAAAAATAATAGTATTTGTGGAAGTTATTGACTTACCTATATTAGTTTCTGTAAAAACTCTACTTTCAACTTGTACGAGCTCATCATGAAAAGACTTTCAGACAAAGAACCAGAGACAGAAATGGTGGTGAAAGTGAATTTGCTGAGAATAATCACAAATATTTAAAGGAGAGTGTAAATACAGCTCAAATGACTAAATTCTAATAACTAAGTGACAAAAGTGAAGCAGACCTAGAGCCATATATAAGCACTTATGTGGAAATATACACTAACTCAGTGAAAAAAGCAAATATAAACAAAAAGGATTATAGTTTTCAAATGTAACTATTATGAAAAGTTTTAAGGCATCACATTAAAATATTTATTTCAAAATGTAAAATGATTTTTGTGAAACACAGTTTATCTCATTGATTGCTGAACAGTACATTACAATAAGTTCCATCATACATCAGATAAATCAAATATAATTATATAGTCAAAAACACGGTGTTGAATACAAAAGTACTAGTTAAGATTTCTACTTGTCTTATTTTTAATCTAAGTAAATATAAAGATAAAATGTTATCTTCCAAGCTAATCTGTATTTTTATTTGTAACCTAATTTTAAAACAATAAATGCAAATTTATATTATGCAAACATGGGAAAAATTAATATTTATGTCTATACCCTAATCTAGATCTAAGATAGATATGATCTGTCTTTATCTACGTATCTATATAGCTGCATATATATATATATATATATATATATATATATATATATATAAACTCTTTGCCTGCCTTAGCCTATTTTTGCAAGTCTAGCCATAATTTACTTTTCTAGAATTAAGGTAAGATGCTAACAACATAAGTTTTGTCTTTTCTTATCAGTAACTGCCAGTATTTGGCAAATAACTGACACATATCATGGTTTTTAAGTGAATAATGAACAGATATTGCTATGTATTGAATCTATGCGTTCACCCAAAAGGTGTTACATTAGAACCTTTGCTTTCTGTAAACTAATGATCTACTACTCCATAGGAAAATCTATAGAATAATGTCTATGACCTTAATAAAATCATGATCTCACAGAAAACTCTTGTCCGTCCCCAGCTGTAGCTCAGCTTCCTGGTGTCTCTAGATTTTCCTGTGGAGGCTCCATTTGGTAGCCCAAACATATCTGGGGGAGAGATACATAATAACTTTCTCCTACTTCATGGATTTCGTTCTTGTTACTTACCTTTGTCACATTTATCTCTGTCAAGATTGCTCTGTAAAATGAATGCTTATCTTGGTTTATAGACACTATCAAACAACATCAAAAAAAAAGAGAAAACAATAAAAGTTACAGTAATTGCTGTAATAAAGGTTTCTGAGTAAGAAACTTTGCCCAAGCATATGCTCATATATTTAGGGTAAATTCCTAAAGAGAGAGGTCAGTGAATAAAGAAAGCTCCTGCCGAGCCTGAGGACGTGACTTCAATCCCTGGGACCCCACAAGCAGAAGGAAAAATTGATTCTTTCAAGTTGTTCTCTGATCTCCACATATGCACCATGACCTGCATGAACATACAAGCACATAAATAAACAAATAACAAATAAATAGAGTAAAATTATCTTAATTATATAAATTACAATATCAGTATTTTGTTTTAGCACCCTTGAATGAAATAAATCTTATTATAAATGGATAAAGCATCATGACAAATGTAAGATCATTAAGCAAAAACACACTTCAAAAATAGGCATTCTTTAATTTTTTTAAATAGTGCAAAAAAAGAACACTTTTGATAATGGAGATAATAATTTCTATAATGTTTAATTTGTTACTGAAAATAATTTTCAAATCTAGCAATACCTCTTCTAAAAACTTTCAATTAAATTTTATACTAAATACCTAATACTTTATATAAAAACATATTTAATATATACCTAAGAACAGGATAGAAAAAATTTTGCAACTTATACATACATCGACTGAGAATGTATTATGTACTTGAACTTTTTGTATCCAGTTGCAAAGATATGCATGATTGGATTAAATTTTTGAAAACTCTACTCTGTTTAGGTTTGTCCATTTTAAGCAGTTTATTAGACCTCATCAGTGAGGTAAGAAAAATAAAAATAAGGTAGAACACAGACATGGGCATAGCCATAATCTAGTAAATATAAAATATGAAATGTAAAATTGATTACTTCCCCACTGCTATGCAAGTCATCTGCCCCAAGGGTTAATTGCTAACATATTTATAGCTACAACAGTGTTCAAATATGTGACTGTTTATACAGTTTTATGGACATGTGCAGACATAGTAAACTGAGATTTAACCTTTGGAATGACAGGGATTATGATGACTTCCAAACTTTCTTCAATAAAAGTTACAATGGTTCTATTAAAACTGCATAGTAGACAAAGAAGCAATGCCAATGCAGACTTAGATTAATGTTAATAAAATAATTAAAATAGTACGAAATAATTCAGAATGTTTCCATATTGGTAGTTAAAAAAATCAAGGCAAAAATAAGACCAGCATAATTTTAATTAATTTATTCTTTGACAATTTCACATATATTCATATATATGTAATAACTGGTGATGAATTAGTCTTAATCCCTACTGAAAATTTATGTTACTCCAGGAAATGCTCACATTTAAATTTTATAAAATGACAATATCAGGCTCTGATGAACTATTATTGATATGAATGCAAAACAGGCACAAGAACACTGAATCATATAAAATTGTCAAGGTAAGATAGTTTTATATGGTGTGAGAAACTTGCATGATGCCAGGTTATCCTTTCTATGGTGTGAATTTGAATAATTTTAACTGCGAAGCAATGTTCTAAGAGAAGTAAAGTTTGCCTGTGGAAGATAACAGACAGATAGAACATAGTAACAATAAAGGGTGGTTTATCTCTCAGGATGTCAGTTGGAAGAAGAGAGCAGGCATTGTTTAATGAATATGCTTGTTATAGTATCCTCAACGAGAAAGGTTTATGCTTTAATATCCACCCACAGATGATGGGAATAAAAAGTTATATCCAAAGGTCACTTTCCCAGTTGTATAGTTTATTGTCAGAATTGTTACAAAGAAGGAGTACATGATTCAAATAGCTCAAATATCTGGTCATAAGTGAGGATTTGCAGGTGACAGGCTCAGTGGAACAATGAGGATTCCGTGAGTTGCTTTTGATTCTAGGCCCCCTTTACCCTCTTTCTCTTTGTAGTTTCTGAACATTTTCTCAGAAAACAATTCTCCACCTAACCTGAACATTCTCAAACTTAAATAATTGATACATTTGGACAAGACAGTGTAACATTCCATTATAATGCTGGACTTCAGGATTGCTTCTTTAGAAAAATATGCTCTATTTTTTTGGAGCACATATTTAATTCTTTCATACCAATCTACTGATTGACAGAATGAATTTTATTCAGAGCTGGAAATATGACCAGGTTTCTATTCCCAACTCCCACAAGGTGGCTCCTGACCATCTGTAACTCCAGCTCCAGGAGATCTGATGTCCTTCTCTCTTTTCTAACCTCTGCAAGTACCAGGCATGGATGTGGCAAAACACATATATACATAGACATAGACATACATGTGGCAAAACACTTGGACACATAAAATAAGACTTTCTGAAGAATAACTTTATCCTGTCTTCTTTAAACATATGTGAGGTAGCCTGAATAAGATGGCTGCCATAGGCTCATATATTTGATGCTTAGTCATCAGGGAGTGGTGATCTTTTACATGATTAAAAAGATTAAGAGGTGTGGCCTTGTTGGAGGAAGTGGGTTATTTGGGATGGGCTTTGAAATTTCAAAGACTCATAGCAGGCTCTCACTCTCTCTTTCTCTCAGTCTATATATATGCATATATATACATATATATCTGTCTGGTCTGTCTGTAGATCAGAAGATAGCTCTTAACTACTTCTCCAGCATCATGCCTTTCATGCCTGCCATGCCTGCCACCATGCTCCCCACCATGATGATAATAGATGAAGCCTCTGATACTGTAAGCCAGTCCCCAGTTAAATGCTCTTTTATAAGAATCATCTCGGTCATGGATGTCACTTCACAATAGGACAGTGACTAAGAGAGTATGGGAAACTACTCGAATCTCAGGCAATTCTAGTAATATGTAATGAAAAACAAAGGCATAAGTTTGTGTCAGTTTCCACTTATATTATCTGCATGTAACTTTTTTTTCTCTTATGTAACTGTCCAGAAACAGTAGGTAGTGTAAGCTCCAAATCACCCAGAAATGACTGCCCTCTCTAGGTTACAGTGCTCATCTGCATGGTGAACATTGAGGAATGACCACATCTTAGACCCACTAGTGGAAAGAATAAAGAATATAGAGGTTCAGCGGTGTCAGAAGGGCTAGTATGGAGGTGCCCTGCCTGCTATCCATCGTAAGAACTCAGTCACATGTCTTCTATGGCCTTAGAAGGCTAAGAAAGAGCAGCCTATGGCCAACCACCCACTTTGGTATTAATATTTTACAAAGGACTGTTTTATACACCCCACTTATACGCACTTATATTATTTCAATTTTATTTTTTAGCATCTGATCCTAGAAAACCAACTCACCCTAAATATATAAGTTTGAGAAAGAAAAAAAGAAAAAAAACAATGGATTCAATAATGGGTTATTGCTGCTGCTGCTATGCCTTCCCCTCTATGACGGACTGTATACATCAAACTGTGAGCCAAAGTACGTCCTTCCTTAAGTTGCTTTTGTCTGAATTCTTTGGCACATCAATGAGAAATATAGAATATTTTATTTCACTAATATAGAAAGTGAACAGTGAGAAGGGGGACTATTGTTGTGCTAAGACTCACCATGTGGTTCTTAGATTTTTGGAACTGGTTTGCTTCTAGAACATGAATGACTTTGGAACTTGGAGCTAGAAGCGCCCTAAAAAGCTTTAAGAATTGCTTAATGGTTCACTCTGAAGGGAATTTGGAAGATAAGAACGCTGAGAAAAAATGCAGATAATGTCCATATCATGAAATTCCAATGTCAAATAAGGACTCTACCAGGAAGAGTGTTTGAAGCCATTCATGTTACAGTATGGAGAAGAATCTGGCTGTGTTCATCCTACTATCCAGAAAACTTGAGCGATGCTGACTTCACATCACTTTAAAGTAACTTACTAATTTGTTTGGTGGACATTTCAAAACA
This sequence comes from Psammomys obesus, assembly GCF_907164565.1. NCBI lineage: Eukaryota > Metazoa > Chordata > Mammalia > Rodentia > Muridae > Psammomys > Psammomys obesus. The sequence goes on along the minus strand of NW_026596095.1, from coordinate 13,686,276 downwards.
GGGTAGCATCCCTACTGTGTCAGATTTGACTATTGCTTCCTAACTTTATCAGGAGCTGTAGGGAGAGAGAAAAAAAAAGTAGAAAAAGAAGATTTCCAAAACTGCACAGAAGTTTCATAATGCAGGCAAGTCAAGTGGTGAGAAAGAAGCTCTAATTGCAAAAGAAGTTAGCACTGTTAAAGAAAAGTTCACATCCCTGCACTGGAAAAATGAGAAGCTTTCTGAGAGCCAGACCCATCCATTAGCCCCTACCTTGTGAAAATATTAATTCATTAGAAAGACAATAGGCAACCTGAGAAATAGGTCCCTTCTCCTGTATGAAGGTCCAGGGAAGTCCAAATGGCAACACAGAAATCTAATATAAGTGGAGTCAAATGGAGACAATTACATCTCATTCTGGCAGAAATGACATCCATATGATACTGGATTTAGTCACATGATACATGAAAAAATGAGGAGAGTTACGGGGGCTTCTGTTATAGTTTCAGAAGGTCACTGTGGCCAACAAATATGTGGCAGAACCAGATTCTACATGAAGGCTGGGATGGATTCACTGGATTAGGGTGTGAAGGTGAAACAAAAGTTTTAATGGAAGTCCCACCCAGGATGTTGAAAATGCCAGAATCATGAGACATCTCGAAATCAAAACTGGAAGTATAGGATGGAATTGACTCTGTGTGCTATGTTTGGCAGAGCTAGAGGCATGAACTCAACTAACTCAAGCCCTTTAGAACCCACATGATTCCTTCATGAGCCCCAGATGTCTGACATGGAGCTGACATTTAATATTTCACCTGCTGAGTTATAGTCTGGGGTTGCTTCATTCTTTCTTTGCTTTGATCCAACTCCTCCCTTTTGAACTGAAAAGGTTTACTCTGTTCTATTGTATGTTGAAGTTATGTAATCTTGTTTTGATATTATAGGAACTTATTTATGCTACAGAGGAGTTTGTCTGAATTTCAAAAGAGAATAAATACTTACACTATTGGATGGTGTTAGAACTGTTAGAGACTTTGGAAACTTTGAAGTTAGACTGAATGTATCTGAATTATGAGACCTCCACTAACCCATGATGATAGGCAAGGAGGCTTATAATTTGAAAGCCATAAATTCTTGTGAATTGCAGAAGTGGCAGACTTGTGATCCTTAATATTGTTGGCTTGATTTCATTGGGAATCAACTGAGAGACAGGTGCTTAGGTGCATGGGAGAATAATTAACCAAAGGAAGATGACCTTTCCTCAGAAACAGTGGCACCAACCTCTGGTAGCCCAGATATAAGGAAGTCCAAGGGGAAAAACATATCTTCTTTTCTGCTTCCAGTTCTTTCTTGAGGGTGCATCCATGTCCGCTGCTGCTGCTGTTGCTACCTTCTTCGTCAATGTTGTAATCTAGCCTCTCTGGATTCCAGTGTGGGTTGACACCAGCAACTCTCCAGAAGTGTTCCAGGCATTCAGCACTCAGCATATTTAGAATGATGAGCCATCCAATCTTGTAGACTAAGCACCTTCTTCATTCTTCAAAAATCTATTTATTGCTGGAATATCCATCCCCTATCAATTATAGGCCCTTCTGGTAAATATTTTCTAATATATATATTAGAAATATATATTATTATTTATAAATATATATTTATTATTTTCATATATATATATACCCTCCCTATTGGTTTTGTGATTCTTAAAACAAAAAACAACAACAACAACAAAAAACACTTCACTAACACAGGAGAAAATGTATTGTGCATCATAAAACAATGCAAAACTTCTATTATGCTTAAAAAATGAATATATCTTACATGAGTACTCTATCTATCTAACTACTCAAATAGCCTCCATTATTACCTTCATGAGCCTGGATTCAGTCAGCTGTGGGAACAACCTCAAGGCAAACACTTCAGAAGTACAAACCATTTAAAATTTCTGTTTCTCCTTATTTTATATAAAAAAATGTTTCTGTGATATAATTTAATTTAGGAAACTTAAATTATTACATCTGTAAAAAACCTGTAACTGAAAAGTATACTGGAGTTGTTTCTCTTCACAAAAAGAGGGAATGTGGGAAAAGATGAAATAGTAAAATATGCTTGAGTAGAAAATTATGCTGAAACACTCCTCTTGATTCAAATATGGACTGGCTGCATGGTCTTCCTCTGTGGCCTTGCAAGGCTGCCCCCCAACTCCTCCAGGAGGATGGTTTGTGTATGTGAAGGAAGCAGAAAGGATGTCAGATCCTGTCAAAGAGAATGAGAGAGCATAAAGTTGTGGGAGCAGGGAGGTGAGGAGGAGCCTACCTGTGTGATAAAGCACAGAGAAAGCAAGCCCAACTAGAAGCTTCCCCTCTACTGACTAGCATTCCTGGAGCTAGAAGGAATCATACACACCATCATGAAAGGAAAGTAATCATTATTCTCCCCCAGCTATGAACCTGCAACAGATACCTGCCTGCAAGATATACTGTTGCAATGGTGACACAAATGTTAGTGGAATAACAAACTACTCTTTTAAAGCTTGGAGTTAAGACCTACTCCATGAGATGGAACCCACACATGACACTCTTAGTGAGGCTAAGAATCTGGGACTAGATAGGCCCTAATACTACTATTCTGAGGAATGGACATGGCAATAAAATTATTCCAAATGATGTATTTTTATGCCTAGAGATTAAAGCATCACTCAACCATTATCGGAGAAGCTTCTTACTTCAGGAGACAGAAATTAGCACAAAGACCTACGACTGAAAAAATATATAGAGAGTGAAAAATCTTGGACCACTTAGCCATTAATGGGATGATGTCTATATCCAATCCCTCTCCCCAGGGCTCTGGGATATATGTGGAAGAGGAGGCCAAATTATCGGGAGAGCTAGGGGTGATATAAGACTCCATGGAAACTGCATCTTTCAGACACAAGAGGGCTGATGCATATAAGAACTCACAGAGACTGTTTCAACATACTCAAGACCTGAAAAATTCAGGCCAGACAAAAATGTCAGCATGGAGATGGGGAAGTGGATGCCAAGTCCTCCCTCAAACTGAGAAGCTATTGACAATTGATATCTGCTGCATGGGGAAGAGAGAATGCCCTGGGTAAGAGTGTACAATTGATAATGGGCACACCCACACCAAGGTTCACATCAGACTCAGAGGGAAATAACAAAGCCTTACCCTGGGGTGAGGCTCAGAGGGAAATGGCAAAGTCCTCCTTTATGGTTCACATGTTGGTGTTGATAATAATGTGTAGAAAATGTCCTCCATACCTCCCCTCCCCAGGCACTTACATCCGGCATACTGTTTCCCTATAGAGGTTGCTTCTACTGAGATTAGCTAAGCCTGTTTCCTTGATTCAGCTGTATCACATAACCCCTGCTTCCTTGTTTGTCTGTTACCCTGCCTCGTTGCTGAGCTCTATGCAACAACCTGACTCTTTCAACATGATAAACACGCTGAGCTTCTAGGCAGTGCAGTTTCTTCATTCAAGAGCCCAGGCCCCCAACTAAGTTATCTGCTGGTGCTTGTTTTTTATTTCTTCATTCTTTCATTATCCCTAATCAGGTTCATCCCTGGAGCCATGCTGGACTGGACACGACTGAAGGCAGAAGAAATCAGTTTTCTCCAGTGGAATGACTCTGGGTGTAGCAGTTACACTGCAGGGAAGGCCTCATGTTTAGGAGCGATTAGGGAATAGAAAATGGACTCTAGGTTTTTTCCTGCATTCTTTTCTTGGAGAGAGTTGGTTAGTTTGTCTTTTTTGTTTTTCATTTGTTTCCTTTGTCTTCTTGTTTCTGAGAGAGAGAGAGAGAGAGAGAGAGAGAGAGAGAGAGAGAGAGAGAGA
>NW_026596095.1:13669535-13682434 GCF_907164565.1 Psammomys obesus | reverse complement strand
AGAGAGAGAGAGAGAGAGAGAGAGAGAGAGAGAGAGAGAGAGAGAGACCATGAAAAGAGGAGGTGAGGAATCTTGGAGGACTTGGGGTAAGGGAAAGATTATGATAAAATATATTATATACAATAAGGCTCAGGGGACATTGCTGAAGAGAAGCAAGAATACCTGAGAATCAGAAGATGAGTGAGTTTGCTGTGGATTGTTTTCTTAGTAATGCCAGAAGCTACACCCATGGAATCTCACACATCACTGCCTAACATAAGCCAAGGAAGGAAGACATGGGTAGACATGCCAAAGTAGACAGGGAAAAGCCCATGAGCACTGAACCCTATACAAAGAACTGCATACAACTGTGGAATGAGAGTGGGAGAAAGAGTCTTCCCCAGATAAGAGCACACCAACTGCTTATCCAATATGAAATGCTCAGCATACAAGTAACATATCATATGGACTGAGCCCATTATATTTAGAAATACATATGTGAATACATACATGCATGTCATAACAATGACAAAAGAGATTCTGAATCTGAAAAAGGGAAAAGGGTGGTGTCTAAGAGGGTTTGGAAGGGAGAAAGGGGATTGAAGAAATGTAACCATATTACAACCTCAAACATGAAAAAGATTAAAAATTAAAAAGAATACAGAATAAAATAAGTTATCCTATTTCGGGGAATCTGTTTCCATCATGGCTGCTCATGTCTCTCTTTTTTTAATTTTTTATTAATTACACTTTATTCATTTTGTATCCCATAAGCCCCTCCCTCCTCCCCTGCCAATCCCACCCTTCCTCCCCTTTCTGCATGCATGCCACTCCCCAAGTCCACTGATAGGGGAGGTTCTCCTCTTCTTTCTGATCTTAGTCTATCAGTTCTCATCAAAAGTGGCTGCATTGTCCTCTATTGTGGCCTGGTAAGGCTGCTCCCCGCCTCAGGGGGAAGTGATCAATGAGCAGGCCAATCAGATTATGTCAGAGGCAGTCCCTCTTCCCATTACTATGTAAACCCCTTGGACACTGAACTGCCATGGGCTACACCTGTGCAGGGGTTCCAGGTCATCTCCACGAATAGTCCTTGGTTGGAGTATGATTTTCTGGGAAGTTCCCTGTGTTCAAATTATCTTGTTCTGTTGCTCTCATGTCTCTTTTTAAAAGATTTTTAAGTTTTAATTTATTGTCATTGTGTGTGTGTGTGTCAAAGAACAACTTTCAGGAATTGTTTCTTTCCTTCACTGTGACATCTGAAGATCAAACCTCAGCTCAACAGGCTTCACAGCCATTGCTTTTATCCACTGAACCATTTCACCTGCCCCTTGCTGTTCTATTTGTAGTATGTGAAAGAAAATTTTCTTATTTTGAATTGCTTTATTAGGTTTGTTTATGTACACATGTGTTCATTTACTTATTACTTAATAGTGGAGATAGAAGGGACAACTTTTAAAACTCAGTTCTCTATCCCCACCCTGTAGTTCCCAGATACTGAACTCAGGTCATTAATCTTGGAAGCAACTCTTGTACCCACTTAGCCATCTCACAGGCCCAAAACTTTTTTCCTTTAAAAAATAGTTACTACTCTACTCTTTCAGAGGAAAATAGTTAAATATCATTCTTGAATTTTTTAATGATATATTCTTTTTTTAATTTTTTATTTAACTTTTATTAATTATACTTTATTCATTTAAAGGAGGAAGATATGTTCCTACTTTGATTCTCTTACAAGTGGCATATACACAGTGATTGGTGGACATGTTTTGCCTTAATAATAACCCTCCTTTGCTTGACTTTACTGTCTGTAAGCTCTAGTGGTTTTCTCAGAACTAAACAAGATTGTTTCTTTCACTGAATGTGTTTTTTTTTTTTTTTTTTTTTTTGCTTTGAGCCACTATCCTCTCAGCCAAGCAGCCACCATCTCCACTTCAGCTGTACCCTCTTGGAAGAGTCATTCCATATGGTTTTGTTAACTCTTTAACCTCCTCATGGAAAGGAGAGCTTCAGGAGACTCTCACTTAAGTATCCAGGGCACTTTCTACCCCCAGACGCACACAATTCTGTTTAATTAGACATGGTCTCAAGGAAGGGGTAGAGTATATAGGACAGGGAAGATTAGGAAAGAAGGCTTCCATCAATGTGGCTACTGGAAAGCCCTCATTCATGCTGTTTAAAGGCTTCCCAAGTTTAGGCTATGAAGGGGAGTTCACCCATAGTAAGTGTCTCCTCACCTATGCTCTAAACTCTTGTTCTCCTGGGAAATCATTCAACGGAATTGTGCCTTAGTTTGTCAAGGGGACCTTAAAAGACAGGTTAGACATTGCTTATATCTCCCAGTGGAAAGGAATTTCACCAATGCATGTTTATTGCTTAGCTAATTTATTACATTTTCATAACATCTAGAACTTTTTCAAAGTATATAATAACCTAGGACATTTTAAATGTTATTTAATTAAGCCTTTGAGAGTTTTGCACAATATATTTTGGTCATATTCACCGTTTGTCCTCTAACTCCTTCCATACCACTTCTCTACTCTTCCCTCCCCACTCACTCAACTTTGACTTTTCTTTATATACCACCCCCTACCCCAATCCCATCCAGTTTGTGTTGTCCAACTAGTCTTGGGTGTGTGGCCCGTTCTGAAGTGTGCTCAATCTACCAGATGGTCAGATCATTACAAACCATCAATTCTTCCTTTGTCCGTAGCTATCAAATGCTGATAGTTTCTCAGCTAGTGCTGGTGTTTCATCTTATCTTCATTCCTCTGTGCTGGGGCTTTTGCTACCTTGAACTTGGTCTTATATCTTGTCACAATTGCTTTTAATTTCTCTGTGTAACTACCCTATACTGATGTGTCTGGAAAACACTGTTTCCTCAGTGTTAAAAGCATGTTGTGGGATCTTACAATTTTTCTGCTTTCTCTTCCATAAACATCCTCTGAGCTTTGGGAGAAAGTCTGTGATTTAGGTGTTCCATTTGCGGCTGAGCACTTTAAAACCTCAAGTTGAACTCTTGTGGGTCTCTGTTAATTTACCTCTGCGGGAGAAGCCTCTCTGATGAGGGCTGGGAGACACACTGATGAACCCAAAGTGTCCTTTAAAATTTTTCCTCTCAAATAGTATAAACTACTTTTATTTGTTTTTTCATAACTCAAATTATGTTCCAGCCTCTTTGGAGAGTCCACATTTCTGTGGACAACAGAGCCAGGTTCTGCCTGGTCTGACATGATTTCGGGAAAATTCAGAATCTTTGTCTTTAGAAATCTGTATTTTATGTACAAGGATGTGCATATAAACAGATTTCAAGTTCAACAGGGAAAAAACCCCTATATTTTGGTTGTATTTCAAGACAGTACAGAAACCTTGGAACATATTGTAAGCAAAATTTCATGGGGAGAAGAGAACTATCTGGATGTTTTCCTATTCCTTTTTCTGAATACTTTCATCGTGTTGACCTCATACTGAATTACTTGATAGAGGCTTGAATTACTTGAATGATTACGATGAAAAAGGATTCCAAAACAAAACATAGCTCACTTTAAAGGTTGCATCATCTGTTATTATGGGCTTAAAAGGCTTTAAAAGTCACAAATGAAGATTGATTGTTTAGTTCAAAATAACAATAGTTGGAAGCAGGATCTTAGAGAGGCAGGGTTGGCTGGATTTACAAGTTGGGAAGGGAACAGTTGAGTGGGTACTTCTTTCCTTATCCTTTAATTCTAACCCATGGACTCATATATCATCTAGAATTTTATTGGGCTCCTCTTCTGGGAGATACATGTCTTCTCTGAAGGTGTGTCTCATATGTCATCACCATCTCTCATTTTAAACAAGCTCCAGGGAGAGTAGAACTTTATCAGCTCCCAAGACATTATCCTGAAGCTCTGGACAGACAGAAGACCTTGGTGCTGGAGAGATCTTCCAGTAAGTTTATGGGAATACTGGTTCATGGTCATATTAAAAGATGAAGTGGGAAAAGAAAGACTCATATATGGCTTTATAATTCATGCAAGTACCTGGATCCATTTAGGAACCAGATGGGCAGAAAAGAATGAGTTATTTGTGAAGAACTGTTCTCTTTTGATATTACAAGGAATTTGTTTCACAGATTAAAATCAGAAATATCAGTAAAAAAAAAAAAAAACAAAACAATAACAACAAAAAGGTTAGAGATACAGCCTTGATCAAGGAAATGGATCCATTACTCAGGTTCTCTGTAAATGCATATACCTTATCACCAAGAGGGAATTTATATAAAACAGAAGATATGGTAATTATAAAGACAGTTCATTTGACAATGGACATTTTTTTTGGTGGAGCCCTGGAAGGCAGAACCAATAAATGAAATGAGTTATGTGGGTAGCTCTGATAGGGGTAACAGGGACAAAGACTCTAAGCGCCTGTTGAGTCTGTTCTTCAGACCTCTGAGAAGCTGCCTTAAGCAGGTGAATGTGTATCTGCAGCCTAGAAACCCTGGAAGCTGTTTGTCATGTTTTTTTTTTTTATTAATTACACTTTATTCACTTTGTATCCCCCCATAAACCCCTCCCTCCTCCCCTCCTGATCCCACCCTCCCTCCCCATTCTTCGCACATGCCCCTCCCAAGTCCACTGATAGGGGAGGTCCTCCTCTCCTTTCTTCTGATTTTAGTCTATCAGATCTCATCAGGAGTGGCTGCATTGTCATCTTCTGTGGCCTGGTAAGGCTGCTCTCCCCTCAGGGGGACATGATCAAAAAGCAGGCCAATCAGATTATATCAGAGGCAGTCCCTCTTCCCATTACTGTGGAACCCACTTGGACACTGAACTGCCATGGGCTACATCAGTGCAGGGGTCTTAGGTTTTCTCCATGCATGGTACTTGGTTGGAGTATGAGTCTCTGGGAAGACCCCTGTGTTTAAACTTTCTGGTTCTGTTGCTTTCCTTGTAGAGTTCCTGTCCTCTCCAGATCTTACTATTTCCCACTTCTTACATAAGATTCCATGCACACTGCCCTGCCTCTGAAAGGCTCTGCCCTGCAGATTATCAAAGTAGATGCTGAGACTTATGTTTTTGTTTTTTAATACTAGGGTCGTACTAATTGAAATAACCTGCTTTTCTGGGGAAGGGACTGTAAATAAGCCATGGCTAGTTTGTGCTTTTCTCAGACTGTTGTATTTTTGGCACATGCTAGAATTATTCTTGAGAATTACATGTGGTAAAAAGAAGAAAGTGCCTGAGCCAAAGAATGCTCAGGGAGTTATCTTGACACAATTATTGGTTTTTTAATTTAAATTTTTATATTAATTACACTTTGTATGCCAGCTGTACCCTCATTCCCTCCCAATCCCACCTTCCCTCTCTCATCTTCTCCCATACCCCTCTCCAAGTCCACTGATAGGGGAGGACCTCCTCCCTTTCCATCTGACCCTAGCCTATCAGGTCTCATCAGGAATGGCTGCACTATCTTCCTGTGTGGCCTGATAAGGCTGCTCCCCCATCAGGGAGGAGGTAATCAAAGAGCCAGACACTGAGTGCATGTCAGAGACAGTCCCTGTTCCCCATACTAGGTTAGCCACTTGGATACTGAGCTGGCATGGGCTATATCTGTGCAGGGGTTCTAGGTTATCTCCATGAATGGTCCTTGGTTGGAGTATGAGTTTCACAAAAGACCCCTGTACCCAGATTTTTTGGTTCTGTTTGCAGGGAATGAGGAAATGACTTCTTGGTCCAGGGTAGTTACTGTTCTTTCAGAGCACCAGAATCTGAATCTGTGCATCTACATCAGTAGCTCAGCACTGCTGGAAACTCCAGCTCCTGGGGATCTGATGTCATGTTCTGGATATAGACGTACATTAGTGCATACATACAGATACTTATTCATAAATAAAAGTAAATTTGATTTTTAAAAGATTAAAGAGTTAGAAAAGACTGCAATAAACCTAGTCATCAGATCTAGACTTAGAGGGCTCTGAATGGCTTCTGAAGTAGTGTTCATTATATAGGGTACAAGGCTCCTGCTGTGAGAAATACTGTAATGGGTGGCAGTAGGCTGATGGAGAAGGAGCTTTATCTTTGAGGGTGCTATGTTGACATCTGACAAATAGATAGACTAATAGAATTTGTATCATTACTTTCTACTTCTGTTTTCATGTTTCTTTGTCTAAATTCCAATATACGTTATAACTTAATGCCTACATAATTGAAAATGATAACTGATATGCTTATTAAAATGTATACTGTGGATCTTGGACTTAAGATTAGTATGATTAAGAACCTTATATCTTGGACACATGGCTCAGTGAGAGAGCAGCTGTCCATCATGCACATGGGTCTGATTTTAATTTCCAAGACTGCAAAACAAGCAAGCGAACAAACAAAAAAAAAACTTTCCATCTCTAAAACACTGTTAATTTATGAATATGATTCATATAAAATCCCCCTGTAATATGCTGGCATAATCATAGAATATTAATGACAGTCTGCCTTTATGCATTTATGTTTTGGAGACCAATAGTGTATTTTAACCATACATATGTTACAGTATGGGATTAAAATATAATTATTATGCTAGAGATTAAATATGTTACATGCTAAACAAAGAATATAAGCTCAAAATCAGGGCATACATGACATAAAATATTGAATATTCTTTTCCATGCATTCTTTCCCTTAAACATTATTATTATTTTTTTTCTTATCAAGCTCAGTGCTCTGTTAGGAGCTGATGCCTATAATTGAAGATAAATTTTCTAATGAAGTAATTTAGGGAGAACAAAAGAAGTATTAGGAAAAAAAATAATACAAAGTAGGAAGAGACATAGATACATGGGTCAAGGTCAGCAAATGGCTCCTGGATGATTACATGTTTGCCTGGGTTTAGAAAATGTGTATGAATTTGCCAAAGCAGTAAGGGGGAAGAGAACTTTGGGAAAAGAAATAGTAAAATCAAGCAGAGGTGCTATATATTCTCATCATGACTCTGCCAAGGTGAGAATTATCTATTTCCATCACAGTCATTAAAGATTCCAATAGTCCTTAGAACAATTTTAGGAAGATAGAAACTTGTAGTAGAATTTCTTTTTCCTAATTTTTACAAAATTACCATTAGGGTAAGTGGAGATCCATGTGAAAGTTTCTGTCATCTTTAAATGAGAGATATAGCAAGTTGATATTTTAAGTAAGCTTTATTCTGGATATCAGCCCTCTGTCAGAATATATAAAGAACTAAAGAAGTTAAAAAGCAATAAATCAAGTAATCCAATTAAAAAATGGGTATGGAACTGAACAGAGAATTCTCTGTAGAGGAATATAGAATGGCAGAGAAACACTTAAAGAGATGCTCAACATCCTTAGCCATCAGAGAGATACAAATCAAAACGACCCTGAGATTTCACCTTGCAGCCATCAAAATGGCTAAAATCAAAACTCAAGTGACAACACATGCTGGAGAGGTTGTAGAGAAAGAGGAACCCTCCTCCATTGCTGGTGGGAATGTAAACTGGTACAACCACTTTGGAAATCAATCTGGCGCTTTCTCAAACAATTAGGAATAGTGCTTCCTCAAAACCCAGCTATCCCACTCCTAAGCATATACCCAAAATTTGTCAAGTACACAAGGCCATTTGCTCAACCTTGTTTGTAGCAGCTTTATTTGTAATAGCCAGAACCTGAAAACAACCCACATGTCCATCAACGGAGGAATGGATACAGAAATTGTGGTATTTTTACACAATGGAATACTATTCAGCAATCAAAAATGAGGAAACCATGAAATTTGCAGGCAAATGGTAGGATCTAGAAAAGATCATTCTGAGTGAGGTATCCCAGAAGGAGAAAGACTCACATAGTATATACTCACTTATATAGACCTATAAGATATGATAAACATGATGAAATCTATACACCTAAAGACGATAAACAAGAAAGAAGACCCGGGATAAGATGAACAATCCTCACTTAGAAAGACAAATGGGATGGATATTGGATGTAGAAAAAAACAAGTAACAGGACAGGAGCCTACCACAGAGGGCCTCTGAAAGACACTACCTAGCAGTGTATCAAAGCAGATACTGAGACTCATAACCAAACCTTCGGCAGAGTGCAGGGAATTATATAAAAGAAGGGGGAGTTAGTATGATGTAGAGAGGATATGAGCTCCACAAGGACCAAATATATCTGGGCACAGGGATCTTTTCTGAGAATGATACTCCAACCAAAGACCATGTAGATATATAATCTAGAACCTCTGCTCTGATGTAGCCCGTGGTAGCTCAGTAACCAATTGGTTTTTTCCTAGTAAAGGGAACAGGGACTATTTCTGACAGGAACTCAATGGCAGGCTCTTTGACCTCCCCACCCCACCAAGGGAGGAGCAGCCCTACTAGGCCACAGATGAGGACTTTGCAGGCAGTCCTGAAGATACCTGATAGAACCCTGGGTCAGACGAAAGGGGAGGAGGTCCTCCCCTATCAGTGGACTTGGAAAGGGGCAGGCAGGAGATGAGAGAGGGAGGGTGGGATTGGGAGGGAATGAGGGAGAGGGATACAGCTGGGATACAGAGTTAATAAAATGTAACTAATAATAAAAAAATAAAATAGATAGATAGATAGATAGATAGATAGATAGATAGATAGATAGATAGATAGGTAGATAGGCAGGCTTTCTTGATAGAATTTTTTTTTTTCCTGGGTAAGTGTCTAATGATAACGAAAGAATTTTCTTGAAATTTAAATTTTCCATTTTTTTTAAATAAAAATGAAACCAAATACAGCTGGTTACAAAGCTAAGAAATTATTCAGTGGGTGTGTATGTTAGATAACCTGAGTGTCAAATCCATCCAGGGAGCTGAATTAGGCAGTTATAGGAATGATTGGAGATCCTCTGTCAGGAGCTTAGAGAAGTCAGAACTATAAATTGCCCTGTATCAGTTCCCTGCATTAAGTTACCAGTTCCACTGGGATGAAGATGGAGTTTGCCCTCCTACTCTAAGATATCACTGCAGCCTACCCAGCAGCATGGAAGCTGGAGTAGAATGTTCTCTCTGTGCAGCCTGCCTCTCCCTTTGCATGTTATGACCACAGATGTTATAGTAGTAAATGAAGAGGAACAGAATTGTTACACACTTGTAACAAAATATTTCCAAGATCTTAAAAACAAAGAATTGTTAAAGAATTTCTGTTATATTTTCTTTCTCTCTCTCTCTCTCTCTCTCTCTCTCTCTCTCTCTCTCTGTGTGTGTGTGTGTGTGTGTGTTTGTGTGTATAGGTGGGTGTACCTGTTAAAACACATTTTTAACTGATATGGAATAACATAATGGGTAAGAAATTAAGGCTCATTTGAAGACAAACTGCCTATTCTAAAATATGCTTCATTTGCTATGGACAAGTTATTTAATCTCCCTGGATATTAGTTTCATTTTTAGCTAAGTGCAGATGAAAATAAGTTGTGCCCGTTAGGAAGGTGATTAGGATAAAATAATTGCTGAGCCAGTTAGCAGTAGAGGGATATTTACTAATTATTATTGTTACTATGTTTTATGAAAAACCAACTATTGGTGTGAATGTGTATAACTAAACTCCCTAGAGTCTGATAAGTGTGTTTGTAAAACCAGAACAGTGGTTTTCATAATCATCTGCTTTCCCTGGAGTTACCACAATCATAGATGTTAGACCACAAACCGTATGCCAAAAATCTTTTAGGATTATGACTGATTCCAATGTTACACACTTCTGTAGTTGTCCTTCAGTTTTTCAGCTTTAAGCAGATCTGCGAAATGAATGAAGTCAGCATATAGTAATCCTCACACAATTATTGCCTATGACTTATCAGCTTTTAAATGTTTCTCTTTGCCAGTCTTTGTTTTTCACTGAACCATCTCAAAGGTCTTCTGAATTTATGTTGTGAACTGTTTATTCTTTAAATTACTGCAAAAAAAGTACATGGTTAAGCATTTTTGAAAAACATGAAAATATATAGTTTAAAATTTGAATTGTTTTATGTAGAGATGAAAAATGGAACCTCCAAAGAATTGTTGGAACTGTTCCTCCATGCCTACTAAATCTCTTCAGAGCAGTACCAGTTTCAGATAAACTAGAGATTCCGTGGATTTGTTAATTTCTGTTTTCATTACACAATTTGCTTCATCTCTTTCTAGTACAATATTCACAGAGAGCAGCCTGTAGAAACGCTTTCCTGGTTTCAGTGATAAGAGATAACATCTTTGAGTTATCTCTTCCTTTTTTCTGCTGTGGCAACAGTAGAAGGATAATTGGCACAATTACCTCTTTATGAAGAAAATATTAACAAGGGCAATGATTTTTAAGTTACTTAAGCAAAGAATGAGTTAGCAATTACATGACAAATAATTAAATTTAATTTTTAAGGGATAAGCCAGCAGAAGTGGGAGATAAGAAAGAAATGGGGAGTGAATTATACCCGAGGGCAGCATGTGCTTTCTTAAGTCCTGATGGAACATGGTCAAGGATAGATAATTTGAGAGACCCTAAAAAGCTGTTAATAAATTTAGTAAGATTAAAATCATATCAATTATCTTTCAACTACAGGGGTATACCATCAATATTAGAAGAAAAACCACAAATCTGTCTTAACACAACACTTTACTGAACAACCAATCAATCAGTCAAAGTACAGTTGTCTTACAATCTAGAGACAAAGGTGAAACATAGCTAAGCAACACAAGAACTAATACAGGTTTCCGGCAATAGATGTTCTACATGAACATAGAAAACAATACATTAGATAAACAACTAGAAAAGGCAAGGAGATTAATCTAAATAAGAAGAAAAAGAAGGAAAGAACAGAGACAGGAGCAGAAGCAAATGAAAAAGAGACTAGAAATAATTTGAAAGCATTTTTAAACCTGTGGGTAACAAAGTTGAGAAGCCTTTAGCCAAACCAAGGGGGGAAAAAAAAGATGAAGATACAAATAAATCAGAGACAAAAGAAATTTCTAATAAATAGTGATAATAAAATAATTGAAAGCGGGGCTGGAGAGATGGCTCAGTTAGAACAAAGACTGCACATCCAGAAATCTATAGATTCTGAGCACCGTATGGTAGCTAAAAACTGTCTGAAGAGCCAGTTCCAAGCAATCCTGAATTCCGGTTTTCTTGACCATACATGGTATACGGGTGTGCGAGCAAAACACTCAAAAACATAAGTTTTTTTTTTTTAATTTAAGTGATCACTGTGTATAATGGCATATCTTCAAATTAGAAAATCTACAAGAAAAGATAACCCATAAATGCCTAAGTGTAAACCGAAATCCAAAAATAAATAAAACATCTAAACAAACTGATCACAAATGAGAAGACCAGATCAGCACTCATAAATTTCACATCAGGAAACAAAAATTAATAAACAAACAGATGTTTAATTATGTGTATTTGGCAGTGTTTCCCTTCAGTATTCTTGGTGGTGTATGACAACTTGGGCTACTCATAGAACCGGAGCACAGTATGGGTTTTTGTTTGTTTGTTTGTTTTAATTTTCTGCACTACAAGGATGCTTTACACACTCATGCTTCTTTTTTTGCCAGGTTGGACATATGCATTCACCAAATTCATGCTCATTATGTAGCCAACCTGTTGCTGGCTCTCCCTTAATGTTAAGAATTAATGAAAGGAGATAACGTGGCAGTATAACAAGCTGAGAGTTATGAGTCACCTGCTTTGGACTGCATTGCAAACATCGACCCATAACCCTAAAATGTTTCTATTTGGGCAGTAGCTACTTAAAAGAAGTAGAGAATTTTCAACCTAAATTATTTTAAATTGTACAAAAAACTTGCTTTCACATGCTGTTTATCATCCCACTGAGAATATAGAATCTGTTTTACTTATAATTTAGATTTTCATCAGATCTGTGATTATATTAAACTGAAGTTTTGTTCCATTGGTTGAAATAATTTTTTTGACAGGTAATGAATAACAGATAGTGATAAAGTATTATAAAATATTATATATATATATATATATATATATATATACACATATTCGTGATTTTTAGCTTTTCTAAAGCCCCATTGTTCATTTCACTGACTCCTTGACTAAACGCCTCTGTTTGCATTCCTCTTCACACAAAGGCATATTTTAGGGATGTACCTCTCACAAAGAAGTATTGATGGGCCAGGAATCAGACTTTGGACAAATGAACATTTCATGATAACACAGCCTAATTGTTAAAGCCCTTCTTACTGAAAAGAATGAAAATTTCATTAGTCATCACTGTAGCTTAGCTCAAAGTCCCCCTCCTCTTCCCTACAATGCACAGAATGAGCCAGAAAGAACAGCAGCTTTAAGTTCAGCGCAGGACTTTTCAAAGCTTTGGTTCTTCCTTCTGCTGTGCATATATTTTAGTAACAATGGCACCACAACTATGGTTATAATCTCAAATATAATTTTAAGGATTGTAGTGGTTTCACAGTTTTATATACACACATGAAGCTCAAGTTACGAGCAGCCTTGAGATCCAGCTGATGACAGTTCTGGGCCTTAGTCTTCTTCTGTGAAGAGTTTAGGTCTATCTCAGGTTATACAAATTTAAAGGAATACGTTTGGCATTGATAACCGTTATTGCCAAAGCCAGTTTTTAAATATCTCTCAGCATGTAACAAAGATAAATGTATCGATCACCCCATTAAATGAAAACAGTGAAGGGCTGGGGGGATCTCACAGGGCTCAGCTGTAGACATAAATCTACCAGACAACTAGAAACTGCTGGGAGAGGGTATGCGGATGATCCTCTTCCTAGGTTAGTTGAGCCTTGTAATAGATTATCAGTGGTCAACCCTGAAATTATATATACAACAGCCCTAAAAGGACTTAGAGGTTATATTCATGTATTTATGCTACAGAGTACATGTATAATGTGTGTGTGTGTGTGTGTGTGTGTGTGTGTGTGTGTGTGTGTGTGTGT
>NW_026596095.1:13526820-13669525 GCF_907164565.1 Psammomys obesus | reverse complement strand
TGTGTGTGTGTGTGTGTGTGTGTGTGTGTGTGTGTGTGTGTGTGTGTTTAGGATATGAAAGTGAAGAAAGGAAATGATGTAGTTATATTTTAATTTTAAAAAGAAAATATGTTTAAAAAATAACCAAAGCAGGAAAGATACAGGAAGTGACTAATCCAGATGAAAAGTCGTGATGTTAATTAGATAAAGTTGATAAATATATTATCCAACCAAATACCACAAACTATCGTATCAGATGAGTAAAATGTTGAAGGAATAGTACATAAGGTTAGGAACACATGATAGCCTGTAACTGTATGCTATTAATCCTAGGTTTGCGAATTAATCCTAGAAACAGATTTCTCCAGATCTGGGTTGGCTCTTAAGACTTGTTTAACAGGCTGAGGCTCAGGATAATCTTTTAAGTTCTTTCTTCCTGAAACAAGAAGCTTTAATTGTTTTCTCTGATTCTTGATAAATGTCCTGATCAAAGTCATCATCTAGCTCACCATCTTATTCTGAAAAAAAGAAAAATGCCACAGTCCTTAAACAGCCCACTCTCAGTTCTAAATATTCTCTGTTCCACAGCCCCAAATCTCCTTCAAACAGCCTCCCCATCACCTTGGTTCACAGTCTGTCCCTAAAACACAATAAGCTTGCCGCTGTCTCAGACTCTCTGCAGTTATGAGCTCCTCTGCTTAGAATGCTCCTCTCCAGAATTCTGTGTGTTCACTCTCTTTTTCTTATGACTACATTTAAATATCCTAAAAAGCAGCTGACAAAGTTACAGTCTATGAGCAAATCTGGGTCCATTGCCTGGTTCTGCATAGCTCCCATGTAAAAGTCATGCTTATGATTTTAATTGAAAAAAAAGAAGAATTCAAGGGAGAATGCCATTCTGGGAAACATAAAACTCAAACTTCAGTATTTATAAATACAACTTTATTGGAACACAGCTGTATTTATTTGACTAAATTTTCTTAGCATAAAGATATACCTTAGATTGGATAATTTATAAGCAACAAAGGTTTATTTCTTATAGTTCTGGAGGCTGGGCAGATTCCATGCTTGAATATTTGTCACTCACAGATAGGGCCCTGTTACTGTAACCAAACCTGGGAGAAAAGGTGGATGGTTCAGGAGAGTTCTCTGATAAAGGCAAAGACATCAGTCATGAGGATGGAACCATTATGATCTGACCACTGCGTCAATGGCTCTACCTCTTAGTGCTATATCACTTTGATGTTTTCGGTAAACATCTGACTTTTGGCAAGGAGGATGCTTACGTCCCAACCATATCACCATCTATTAGAAGAAGAGAATCCTGGGGAAAAGCTAATATAAATAAACTCAGGAAGGATCAGACATGGCCATTTCGAGCAGCAGCAGCACAGTTACAATTAGAGAACTGGGAGAAAGAGGAGAAAGCTATGACATCATAGAACCATTCTAAAGTATGGGTTCAATTCTGTAGCTCCTTAGTGAAATAAAGTTCCAAATATTCCCATTTCAAATGTTAAAATTTTAACTAATGTTCACCAACATTTGCAGCCATTCAGTCTTTCTAATTATATAACTCATTCATTTATCCACTCAACAGATATTTATGATCAACTAAAAGAGTGAAACCCTCAAAAAATCTAGCCCTTGTAAACATGTGCTTTGTGGGGTCTAATGAAAGCAGGGAAAGATCATGTCTGTCTGAGAAAACACAAGGACATTCTGGGCCAAGGAGCTGAACTATACTACATGTGCATAAGATTTAAATACATACAGTGAAATGATATTGAGGGGGCTCAATAGACACTCCAAGCACCAGCATGAGTAAAGGATGGGGAGAAATCCTTCAGACTACAGTCTGCTAATTGGAATTCTCACCATTAAATTTAAGAGATCACCACCAAAGCTAAATTCCACTTTTTCATCATGTTTCTCATTCCCTTGCAAGAAATTATATTATAATCATACAAGATACATCATTGGCTTTGCACATGCACTGAGGGGAGGAGATGGTTTCTGTGAGCTTTTCCATGTACCTGTGAGTCTTCTGCAAGAGGTGTAGAACACAGTAGGGAAGAAATAACAGTCCTAAGATGGGAATTATCTCCAGAACTCCAAGGTTTCTAAGAGATGCCAGAGATACAAGCCATTCAGTGTCCTGGTATCTGAATAGACTTAGTAAAACAAGAAGTAATGCAAGAGAAATGGAAACAGGATGGTTTGTATTCCTTTGTTTAAACTGCTGTCAATGGGTAACATCATTGGCATATGATGGTCTACTTGTGACACACCGGGAATCAAAAATGAAGTCACTGAGTTATGAACTTCATATGTTTCCCTTTACATAATTGACTTTATTTACTGAATTTTATTAAAAATGATTGATACATATTTCTTTAATATTTTTTTGAGACAGTATCACTACATAGACCTAGCTTGCCTGAAGCTCACTATATAAGAGCTGCTTGTCTTTGCCTCAGGAGTGCTGGGATTAAAGGCCTAAATCACCACTTTTGGAGTGATCCATAACTCTTATCACTAGTCTCCATAAAGCCTTTTATGCAGAAGTACTTTCCAAAGTTAGATATGTACTTCTTCCGTAATATGACAGGTTTGTTTTAGAGTAATTGTACTATCTCAGGTCCTTCGTGTGTGCATGAAGCTGAGAAGTCTACCACTGAGTGCAAATACCAGCTGCATAAGGTCTCCTACTATCAATCGCCTTTCGAATCTGACTCAGTAGAAGAGATGCATGGGCTTACTGGCTTGTCGTAATTAACCAAACGATTAACATATACAGATTGAAATATGAATGCTTTTGGACAAGAAAGAGATTTCAAGGTTCTGGATCTATCTGTGGCAGCAGCATTCTTTTCTTTATTGGTCAGGGACTGTTTACGGAAGATCTGCTCTCTTCCATCAGCTGTGCTGGAAGTCAGGGAGCAAACTGAACAAAAGCAAAGTCCTTGCATCTCTGAGTTATAGCAAAGTAACTAAGAACTACAATGATAAGGAAATTACATGGAATTGAGAAATACCAACACCAGACTTTGGGTGTCAAACATTGCTTCCTAGAAGAAACTCTGCATACCCTGAGCTACAAATGTGGTAGTAGGGAGCTGATAGACAAAGATGAGATGTGTGGGCATAAAAACAGATCTTTTTAGGAAAGCCATACTCCAATAATAAGAGTAGAGTTCCTGACAATCATTCCAAATTATGTTCTTCTCTAATAATCTTTCAAAATGTCATCTTCCCTTCCTACATAACAGTTAAGATAACATGTGACTATGTATATGATTTTGTATGTGTTTTTTTTTTTAAGTGTTCCACCTTCCCAACTTCCTACTTTGTTCATATCCTTTGATACAAGGTAGGCATTCAATGTTTTTAGTAATAGCAGTAGAAATAGTAGTAAGGGAACAATGAATGGCCGGAAGGAGAGTAAGAAAGTATCAAACGGGATGGACATTGGAAGAAGGACAAAACAGGAAACAGGACAGGAGTCTACCACAGAGGGCCACTGAAAGACTCTACGCAGCAGTGTATCAGAGCAGATGCTGAAACTCATAACCAAACTTTAAGCAGAGTGCAGGGAATCATATGAAAGAAAGGGGAAATAGTAAGAACTGGAGGGAACAGGAGCTCCACAAGGAGAGCAACAGAACCAAAATATCTGGGCACAGGGGTCTTTTCTGAGACTGATACTCCAATGAAGGACCATTCATGGATGTAATCTAGAACCCCTGCTCAGATGTAGCCCATGGAAGCTCAGTGTCCAACTGGGTTCCCTAGTAAGGGGAACAGGGACTATGTCTGACATGAAATCAGTGGCTGGCTCTTTTAACACCTTCCCCTGAAGGGGGAGAAGCCCCAGGCCACAGAGGAAGACAATTCAGCCAGTCCTGATGAGATCTGATAGGCTAGGGTCAGATGGAAGTGAGGAGGACTTCCCCTATCAGTGGATTTGGAGAGGGGAATGGGAGGAGATGAGAGAGGAGCCTACAGCTAGGATAGAAAGTGAGTAACCTGTAATTAATATAAAAAATAAAACTTAAAAAAGAAAGTAGCAAACAAACAAAGAAAAGCAAACACAAACAAACAAAAACATTAGCCAGGAGACAACTTTGTTAAGTGTTCCTGGACATAAGAGGAGGTTCTAACTTCATCAGAAAAGCTTCAGGAGGCAGAACTCTTACAGTTTGCATGTATCTTGAAAAGAATATACAAGCCATATTGTGAAGAACAGGTTGGAAAAACCTGGAATCAAGCTCTAAGCTAAAGCAAAGGTGTAGAATGATACCACCAGGTGCATATTTGAGGGAGTTAGAAAAAGGAGATGGGTAAGAGCTAGCAATCAGTGCCATAGGGAGTCAGAGAAGTTGAAGCCCTGTAGGATGATCAGTAGGTCTATGCCCTTGGCAGCTAGATGAATCAGACAGAAAACTAAAGTCTTCTTAATGTTTTTGGCAAGAAAGGGCAAAATGACAGTTTTGATTTTGAGAATATTAAGTTTATAATGCCTACAGGCCAGGACTTGGATACATCTATGAGAAATTTCTCATTTGTTGATAGATTTCTGATCTATCAGAAGATACCTGCTGAAAGAACACTTAACAAAACTAGCTTACACTGAGTCTCAAAGGTCTTTCTTGTAAGCTGGTTCTAATCAATTCCTACACTCAGAAGTAAAGCACTAAAAGAATAATATATAGCCCTGAAAAACTACATTTTCCCCCCTTAGACATTGTGAAAGACAAAATGATGAGGAAAGTGCTTAAATGAAAAGAGAGTGCTATAGGTCTCTACATCTTGAGTTCATTTTCAGCTCATTGCTAGGAAAGACTTGTGATGTCTTTTAGAATAAGAGCCACATCTAGAAGACAATGTGACCTAAAAAGACTGAGCACATCATGCCATGTAGTTTTACATGGAGAATGCCCTTTGCTTCCAATTTAATTTGGTTTACTCTGGTGGACAAAGCTTAATAACTGACCTTTATTTCCTAGCAACTAATGTTTCAGAATAATCATCCTGTGATCTATAGAGAGAGCACCACATGTTCCCTGGATGTGTTTTGTTCTGCTGCTTTAATACTCCAACAGTGTTTAAAAAGAAGTTTCATTAACAGGGGTTTTCTTTTGGTTACAATGTAACCCTTGGCATGAATTGTCTTTTATTCTACCTATTTCTGGCATTTATGTTAAGGTACAGACCCTTTCTGCAAGTGTTTGGTAACTTGCTTTTACTCTCTAGTGCTAAGATTAACACCACTAGTTAGAGAAGTTGAAAAGTGGATTTTTAAACATTTTAAACATTAGAAAGCTGATATATTTTATCAATCTTTTGAAAAAGGAATTAGTAATATAAAATAATTTCCCTATTTTTCCAGGTGGCAGAGGAAACTACACAATCAAAGGGAAAAGATGAACAAATAAAACATTTTTAGGAATGTAAGGTACTATTGTAGTAACATGGTTTTCCAATAAGAGTGGAAATGCTCCACACGCTATGGCAAGAATGTTGACCTAACAGAGACAGGAGGGGCTCGAGGAAGTGATGCTGCAGAAAAAAATCTCAACGTTTGGGAAGAGTGTCTTGGTCGCAGTAACATCATACAGTTGAAGCGAGTTAGGTCAAAATCAAAAATTATGTAGTTTTGATGACATTAATATTTTGTCCCAATTCAGAACCTGCAATGCTCATGAAATCTCTATGCAATGCAGTTTTGAACAATGCTCTCTGGATTTTGTGAATCTCCTAGGAAGTACATCCTTCACTCTTTGTAGCAGCTCTCTCCCTCAGTCTTTCTTTGTCTAAAGTTATTCTTTCTCCTTAGATCCAAACAAGCAAAATAGTCAATGTAGATAAAAATACAGCCCATAATCTGATTGGCCTGCTCGTTGATCACCTCCCCCTGAGGGGAGAGCAGCCTTATCAGGCCACAGAAGAGGACAATGCAGTCACTTTTGATGAGAACTGATAGACTAAGATCAGAAAGGAGAGGAGAACCTCTCCTATCAGTGGACTTGGGGAGTGGCATGCATACAGAAAGGGGAGGGAGGGTGGGATCAGGAGGGAAGGAAGGAGGGGCTTATGGGGGGATACAAAATGAATAAAGTGTAATTAATAATAAAATAAAAAATACAGCCCAGTAAATGATATATTACCTGGTGTTTTTGACTTAGCTATCTTCCCTTTGTTCCTTACTGTATCTGCTACAAATCCTTCATTTCTCCTGAAGTGATGGGTACTGGCTCAGGACCCACAGGACCAAGTTTTTAGCACAAAAGCGATTTATAGGCCCCAGAAGGTCAGAGGGCAGAGAATAAGGGAAAAAGACAGGAGATAGGTGGTGAAGGAGAAGGGAAAGAGAGCAAGGGAGAGGGGGAAGGGGTATTTGTCCCAGGGGACTGCCTCTGGATAGAGAAGGGACAGACATAGTGGTTTATAAAGGTACAGGGGGAACCCCTGTGTTAGGATGAGGTTTAATTTTAATTGAGCATGTTAATTAGGTGAGCCAAAGGGGGCTTTTCATTGCTAGAATTTAATACTTTGATAGCTGGACCTTGGTAGTGAGCTTCAGTAGGAGGTAGTAGCCAAATAAGGGAGTAGACCTTGGGGGCTTGCTTTAGGAGTGCAATCTAATGGTTTGTAGAAAGGTGTGGGGAATGGGAAAATAGGGCATGGCCTGTCAGAGCCCTGTTTGCTATGTTCACGATGCTAGGGTCTCCTCAGCTCCAACATATTGCCTTATGTAACCTTTAATGGATGAAACACACCTGTGAACAAATGAGCACTGAAAGTGGGCAGCAGGATGGGGTAAAAGGTTGCCATTTAAATAATGCAGAACGGATAAAAATTAACTTTAACTCTTCACTATTTACTTTGGATAACAAAGGATACATATCATTTGGAAATTGGGTGGCTTGAATGGAAACACCCTCAGTATCATATACCATGTTTATGAGGTTTAAACATCACTAGGGCAAGACATTGAGTCAAATGAAAGGAAAATTTCTTTACAATTAGAATATAGCTCAAATATGAGCTCAAAAATAGCTCATATTTGAAAATGCATGTTGACTTTGTACTGGCTAGTTTTATGTCAATGTGACACAAACTAGAGTCATCAGAGAGGAGGGAGACTCAGTTGAGAAAATGCCTTATGGAGGCTTTTTTTTTTTTTTTTAATTAGTGATCACTGTGGGAAGGCTGGCCCATTTTGGATGGTACTATCTCTGGACTGGTGGTCCTGGGCTCTTTAAAGAAACAAGCTGAACAAGCCATGTGGAGCAAGCCAGTGAACAGAACCTCATCCATAGCTTCTTCATTACCTCCTGCCTACAGGTTCTTGCCCTGTTTGAGTTCCTACACTCACTGCTTTTGAGAATTAACTGATATATGGAACTGTGAGTGAAATAAATCCTTCTTCCCCAAGCTGTTTTGGTCATGGTGTTTCATCACAACAATAATAACCTCTAACACAGGTTTCAGTCTTACTCTCAGAGTCTGGACTGGTACATTTACCCTTTGTACAAACAACAAAAGGACATTCTCTAGATAGTATTTTATGTTGCTTTATACCCATCTCAGGACTCCTTTCCCCAAAGTCAATGAGGAAAGGAGTTCATTCCCTTCACACTAGTGAGTTCCCAGTTGTTTTTTCCTTCTTCATTGATTTATTTATTCAACCACTTTACAGCCTGATTGAAGACCCCTTACTTTTTTCCTCCCAGTTTCACTCACTTCTCCCTCCCTGCTTCCCCCTTCTCCTCAAAGAAGAGAGAGAACTAAGTGCTAGTTTTTTGTACAAACTGTAAAATTTCTAGCAAAAAAAAACTATCCTGAACTTTAATGACTTCTTTTTTTTTTCCTTAAGGAAACTATTTTTTTCATTTTTATTTTTTATTTTCATTAACTACAGTTTATTCACTTTGTATCCCACCTGTAGCTCCCTCCCTCCTCCTCTCCCAATCCCATCCTCCCTCCCTTATCTCCACCTATGCCCCACCCCCAGTCCACTAATAGGGGAGGTTTTCCTCCCCTTCCTTCTGATCCTAGTCTATCAGGTCTCCACAGGAGTGGTTGCATTGTCTTCCTCTGTGGCCTGGTAAAGCTGCACCCCACTGAGGGGGAGGTGATCAAAGAACAGGACAATCAGTTTCATGTCAGGGACTCTTAAGGATATCTATATACATACATCTCTCTCTTTTTAATTTTTTTATTTTTTAAAATATTAGTTACACTTTATTAACTTTGTACCACAGCTGTATCCCACTCCCTCATTCCCTTCCAACCCCACCCTCCCTCCCTCATCTCCTCCCTGCCCCTTTCCAAGTCCACTGATAGAGGAGTACCTCCTCCCCTTTCATCTGACCCTGGTTTATCAGGTATCTTCAAGACTGGCTGCAATGTCCTCCAACAAGAGGGTTGTCTTGCCCTGAGATAGCCAGGGGGAAATTTACCCTATCTTCAAGTTCCTGTAAGGGTGTCATTTGCTGGGGTCCAGTCCAGGTAAGGGAAGGGCTTGAAGGAGAGCAGATGCAAAAGCTAAGAGGGACAAGGGATGAAAGGATCAGACTCGGGACACCATTCAGTTTCATTTCATGAGAGACTGGACAGAGAGGAAGCACATGTCAGTATGACTTGACAGCTCTGACAGCTTGTGTCTCTGGCCTAGCAGGGCTGCTCCTCCCTCAGAGGGTGGGGCAAAGAGCCAGCTATTGAGTTCATGACAGAAATAGTCTCTGTTCCCCTTACTAGGTACCCACTTGAATACTGAGCTACCATGGGCTACATCTGAGCAGAGGTTCTAGGTAATATCCATACATGGTCCTTGGTTGAAGAAACAGTCTCATAAAAGATCCCTGTGCCCTAATAATTGGAGATCTGTCATCTCCAGGTCATATTAACTCCCCCTTCTTTCATATGATTCCCTGCACTCTGCCGAAGGTTTGGTTATGAGTCTCAGTACCTGCTTTGGTACACTGCTAGGTAGAGTCTTTCAGAGGCCCTCTGTGGTAGGCGCCTGTCCTGTTACTTGTTTTCTCCTATATCCAATGCACATACAATTTGTCTTTCTAAGTGAGGATTGATCATCTTACCCCTGGTCCTTTTTCTTGTTTATTTTCTGTAGGTGTATAGATTTCAGTATGTTTATCATATCTAATAGGTCTATATAAATGAGTATATACCATGTGTGTCTTTCTGCTTGTGGGATACCTCACTCAGAATGATCTTTTCTAGATCCCATCATTTGCCTGCAAATGTCATGATTTCCTTGTTTTTAATTGCTGAATAGTATTCCATTGTGTAAAATACCACAATTTCTGTATCCATTCGTCAACTGAGAGACATCTGGGTTGTTCCATGTTCTTTATTACAAATAAAGCTGCTACAAACAAGGTTGAGCAAATGTCCTTGTGTACTTGAGCATCTTTTGGATATATGCCTAGGAGTGGTATAGCTGGATCTTGAGGAAGTGCTATTCCTAATTGTTTGAGAAAGCACCAGATTGATTTCCAAAGTGGTTGTACAAGTTTACATTCCCACCAGCCATGGAGGAGGGTTTCCCTTTCTCCACATCCTCTCCAGCATGTGCTGTCACTTGAGTTTTTGATCTTAGCCATTCTGATGGGTGTAAGGTGAAATATCAGGATCATTTTGATTTGCATCTCTCTGATGGCTAAGGATGTTGAACATCTCTTTAAGTGTTTCTCTGCCATTCTATATTCCTCTACAGAGAATTCTCTGTTTAGCTCCGTACCCCAATTTTAATTGGATTGCTTGATTTATTGCTTTTTAATTTCTTAAGTTCTTTATATATTCTGGATATCAGCCCTCTGTCAGATATAGGGTTGGTAAAGATACTTTTCCAGTCTGTAGGCTGTCATTTTGTTATGATGACAGTGTCTTTTGCTTTACAGAGGCTTTTCAGTTTCATGAGGTCCCATTTATTGATTGTTGCTCTTAGAGCCTGTGCTGTTGGTGTTCTGTTCAGGAAGTTGTCTCCTGTGCCAACGAGTTCTAGGCTCTTCCCCACTTTTTCTTCTAACCGATTTAGAGTATCTGGCTTTATGTTGAGGTCATTGATCCACTTGGACTTTAGTTTTATGCAGAGTGATAAATATGGGTCTATTTTCATTTTTCTGCATGTAAACATCCAGTTGGACCAGCACAATTTGTTGAAGATGCTTCTTTTTGAATGGTTTTGGCTTCTTTGTCAACGAACACCATCAAGTATTCATAGGTGTGTCAGTTTATTTCTGGTTCTTCTATTTGGTTCCATTGATCCTCCTTTCTGTTTCTATGCCAATACCATGTGGTTTTTATTACTATTGCTCTGTAGTACAGCTTGAGGTCAGGGATAGAGATACCTCCAGATGATCTATTGTTGTACAGGATCATTTTGGAAATTCTGAGTTTCTTGTTTCTCCATATGAAGCTGAGATTTTTTCTTTCAATTTCTGTAAATAATTGTGTTGGTAGTTTGATGGGAACTGCATTGAATCTGTAGATTGCTTTTGGTAAGATGGCCATTTTTACTGTTAATCCTGCCAAGCCATGAGCACAAGAGATCTTTCCATCTTCTGATATCTTCTTCCATTTCTTTCTTCAGAGACTTGAAGTTTTTTTTCAAACAGGTCTTTTACTTCCTTGGTTATAGTCACAACAAGGTACCTTATGTTATTAGTGGCTATTGTGAAGGGTGTTGCTTCCCTGATTTCTTTCTCGGCCCTTTTGTCTTTGGTATACAGGAAAGCCTCTAATTTTTTTGAGTTGATTTTGTATCCAGCCACTTTGCTGAAGGTGTTTATCAGCTGGAGGAGTTCTCGGGTTGAATTTTGGGGTAGCTCATGTACATACATCTCTCAAAGGAATTATTCTGTCCCATTTTTTGCAGTTCTTTTCATTCTTACCTAGCCTCTTCTTATACCCGAGGGCCTACAGCACCCTAGAGAGGGTTGTTTTGCCCTGAGACAGCCATGGAGAAATTTACCCCATTTTCAAGTCCCTGTAAGGGTGCCATTTGCTGGGGTCCACCCCAGGGAAGGGAAGGGCTTGAAGAAGAGAAGATGCAAAAGCTAAGAGGGACAAGGGATGAAAGGATCAGACTTGGGACACCATTCAGTTTCATTTCATGAGAGACTGGACAGAGAGGAAGCACATCTCAGTATGGCTTGACCTGCTCTGACAACTTGTGTCCCCTTGCAAGCTTTATTTATACACAAAATCATTTCTTCAGAAACTGTAGTTATTGATTACATAGCTTTAAGTCTTCCTTGGTTACATAAGTATATAGGAACAAAAGAAATAAA
This sequence comes from Psammomys obesus, assembly GCF_907164565.1. Lineage (NCBI taxonomy): Eukaryota > Metazoa > Chordata > Mammalia > Rodentia > Muridae > Psammomys > Psammomys obesus. The sequence continues at coordinate 13,658,225 of NW_026596095.1, read as the reverse complement.
GCGAGCAAACAGCAAATTTCATAAGAACTAAAAATTAACATTGTGATAAAATCAGTTTTCTTTTAACTCAAAGTTTCCTTTTTTATGATTAGTGTCATAAAGCCCTGCAGTTACAAAAATGCTAGACAAGTTGACTCTAGTTGAATTTAGTTCTGTTTTAAGTTGCCATAGAATTAATAGATTAAAATTATTTCCTTTCACCTGTTACATCAAGCCTATCTTCCTTCAAAAGTTCAATCTTACTGACATAAGTTGATCCTTCTTTCCCTTCCTGTATATTTCTTTTATATTTAAAATAAAACTATCATCCTTTTCTTGGATTTTTAAAAATATTGTGCAGCTTTTCTACTTAAAGGCAGTATGTCCTTTTGTTTTTCTGTAATATCAAAAAAGTCCTTCTCTGACAAGTTTGTTCAAAAGGCGGGCAGTTCACTGAGACAAAATGCTTGTCTCTGTGACTTTGTCATTAACCCTTGTTTCAATACAATTTCTATCTATTACAATCCTGTAAAGAATAGCATACGTGGGTTTCTAAACTTGCTTACTTTGTCTTCAGGAAGGTATCAAGGTCTGTCAAATCTCTTCTTGTCCATACTAGTTCCTTGTTTCTGAAGCTGAACACAAAAGCCTAGTGATTTAGTTACAGCTTCCAAAGTTTTTTCTTTTTTAACATTTTTTCTTAAATTCTATACATTATGCTTATTAATATTACTTATTAATAATCTGACACCAAATCTAAATAGATTCAATGGAAGACTCAATTTTCTGCATAGCTGTTTTCCCAGGCAACAGCCATTAGTGTTATTATTTTTATTAACAGCAGCTTTTGTTACATTATTCCAAATCTAGCTTTTGGAGAGAAGCCTTTAACAGTTGCAAATATCCACCAAGGGCAGTGATGGGTCAATCCAAGATGTACAGGCACTGGAACTTTGTCAAGTAAGTGTTGCCCCTAGGAAGTATGGCAAAGATGCTCGGCTCATCTGGGTACTAGAACTTTGTCAAGCAGTGCCCCCAGAATGCTTGGCCTCACCACTTATACTTAATTCCAAAATATCAGATTCTCTTTAACTATTTTATATTCACCTTTTAAATCATATGTTTAGTTAAGGACAAGAATAGCTTCACATCTAGGAGGCACAGTCTTAGATAGTATCATCCCTTTCTTTGTGAATGAATATCCTTTCTAACAAGTGTTACTACAATTTAACTGGAAAATATTCTTAGGTACAGTATATGTACTGTTCTCTGGTAAGTAAACATATTTGGTAAGACTTGCAAGTGGACACTTAAACTTTTAAGCAGCCCTGGCCTTCTAATCACTTACTTCATTAATTACAACATTCATAGTGCAGGGCAGTGAATGCACTTAAATCATTAGGGCTCTGTTGAGCAAGGCTGTGATTAAGTATTCTATGATCTCTTGTTTGTTACATTTTCTTGCATGCCAACTCCATTAACATAAATGTAATTCTGGATATCTGTGATCTACATTGCTTATAAAAATTAGTGAAGCTTCCCACAGAGAAGTGCATCTTTGAACATTACAGTAGCAGGCAGGATGAAACGCAGGTTTATTGTAAATAGGTAATATCTTCTTGGCTCAGCTTGCAAATAGTCTTGTGTTCTATTGCTTATTTGAGATCAATCACATTATGCAATTACCCAGCAGCATTAATCAACCACATTTTATGTCTCAAATATTTATAATAGGTGTATTTAATAATTGGATATCTTGCTTCAAGTCTATGTCTAAAAATACAAGTTTCCTATTTTGTAAAAAGCTTATATTCACAAAACTTAATCATGTATTTCATTCACATATTTTGCTTGTATACTGCCCGGAGGAAGCACAGATGGGTGAAACGTTAAAAAAAAAAAAAAAAAAGCTTATATTCAACAGTAAAAATGGGTTCAGTTTGAATATATATAATTATATATATATAATATTATATATATATAATTTGATAAATTTAAAGATTGACTTATTATTTTTACTTTTGTGTTTCTCTGTGTAATGTATGCTACATGTATAGGGGAGCCTATGGAAGAGAGGAGCAGGTGCTAGATCCCTCCCAACCCCAGGAGTTAAGGTTCCAGGTATTTGTGAGGCACCTGACAAGGCTTCTGGGAACAGAACTTGAGTCCTCTGAAGGAGGACAAAGTACTCTGAACTTCTGAACCAGCTCTGTTGCCCCAGTTTCATAAATACTTTCAAATGTAATTACCTAAAATAATGTTGCTATTCTACTAGTTTTAAAGGATATCAACTGTTTGATTGAAGCTTTAATCCATTTCTCAAAGAAAGCTTAAAAATTCCCATTTAGGACAACAAACTCATTGGGAGTCGGTCTAGTGCTATGTATTCTAATGCTAATTACTGGTTACTAAGATCTGGTTGCTACCTAGAGGAGTGCATTCTCACTCTTTGTTGTGTAAACCTTGCTCTACATAATTTAAAATTCATTGGTTAATAATGTTTCTAAAGCCTGTAACTTGGCAGAAGTAGGCAGAGCTTAGGTTCACAGTCCTGGGGTCTCAGAGGGACCACAAGGCTAGGAGGGGAGGAGAAAGAGAAGCAGAAGAAGAAGCAGGAGGATAGGAAGCCTGGAAATAAATCACTATGAAACAGTATGGACCATGAGCACGTGACGATGAGGGCTGTCCTGATAAAAGAGAAACATCCCAAGAACAATTTAGGCAAGTAAGATGGAGTGTGTAGCTGGGAAATAGCAAATAGCTTAGAGGGTTGATACCAGCCCAGTTTCTGTGCTTTAAAGGTGTTTTTTGTTTGTTTGTTTTCCCCAAGAGATCTCTGTATTGAGTATATGGGAACTAGCCCAGATGACAAAGACACACACAAGTCTAATATCTTCTCAACAACACATACTAGTGAACAAGACGTGCTAGATATATAAAATGTTTCTAGTAGTCATTATTCTTTGACCAAAATACAGCTTTATTCAACAACCCATTTTTTCAGTTGTTTTTTGTTTGTTCATTGAGTTATCTCAGAATGATATCAATTGCTGCAACCAAATTCATAGAGATAAAACAGACTTGTTAGAACAGAAAATTCTTCTAAGGATCATATCACAGGCTCTGTGATGGCCAAACTTCTACAAGATTAGATTTGGCTATTATTTAATATGAAATATTAAAGTAATTAAGCATTTTTGGGTACTTTTACCAATTAGTGAAATAAAATTCAACAAATATCTACTGTCTTTATTACAATTATTATAGACACCCTCTTTGTATTTTTTTACTGACTCCTTTGCAAGTTACTTATTTTCCAACATCGACAACAGAATTTTGGTTCTGTTTTCTGTGATATAGCAACTGTAGAGATGGATTTCAAGTGGTAAAAGCACACAATGACAATATTTTTCCTCTACTTCACTAACTGAGCTCATAACCTCATTTGGTCACTGAGAAATGAGAAGAAATCTATTGAGAAGCTTCTAATACAGGTCTTCTTTATACAACAAAATAGGTACCAAAGCATAAAGTATCCGTTTACATAGGCTTGTATTCTTGCTTATTACCATGTATACATCTAAGGAGCCATGGAAGCTGAAGATAGAAAAGGCATAAATCCAAATAGTTTCTGTGTGTCCCTGTAGAAGGCTACAAACCTCCAGCCTACTTCTTTCTTCTTCTTCTCCTTTCTTCTTCTTCTTCCTTTTCTTCCTCTTTTTCCTCCTCTCTTCTTCCTCCTCTTCTTCCTTGTCTTCCTATTCCTTCTCCTCCCCTTCCTCTTCCTCCTCCTTTTCTTCTATTTAAAGGAAGGTAGGGTTTTTTTTTTTGAAGATTTATTGATTATTTATACAGTATTCTGCTTGCACATGTACTTACATGCCAAAGAGGGCACTAGATCTCATCGTATATGGTTGTGAGCCACCATGTGGTTGCTGGGAATTGAATTCAGGACCTTTGGAAGAACAGTGTTCTTAACCTCTGACCTATCTCTCCAGCCCCCAGGCTTCTTCTTATATGAGATAAATATCCTACTGTTTATGTTATTATTTAATGGTAATACAATATCCATAGATAAAAGCATCCTTACTCTTATAAGAGACAGGTAGCATGCTGCATCTCTTAGGAGAGCATAAAAACATATTTTGATAATCTATTAAGACTCTGACTTCACAGCTGGCAAAAGCAGTAGCATAGTCTCTGCTAGAAACAGATCTTACATAGATTTACTACCTTTGACTAAAGACACATCTCCTGGCATGAGTGATATATTATGAGTTATAATATTTCATTATAAATGATCTAACACAATTTTAGTATTTTTGCATATTTTCTCTAGTTTGCTTTAAACATTTTAGATTGCTATAATAAGTCACATATTCATAATATTCTATGGATTCTTCACTATTTTGGAAAAATTAAAATCTGTTTTCTTCCAAGAGATTATACTTTTAATTCCATATCTCTTTATTAGATTCTTATGTCCATCTGTTTATGCGTAAAAGGAGCAGAGATGTTATTATTGGTGTCCACAAGGAATTCATGTTCAAATTACAGACTATTAAATTAGGAGAAATATCTTGCCAAAGAGTTATAAATACATGAAAGAGGGAAGGTGCTATGGGAAAACTATCAATATGTCAGATATTTCAAGGACAGCTAGGATGTTTTTAAAAAAATGGAAACAAAAGTACGTTTTACAGCTCTATTTTATTTCTATCACAGCATATGGCTATATCTTAGAAACTTGCTGGAGAGAACACTGAATAGTGGGTCCTAGTCAATTTAGGCCATATCTTGTGGAATATTAACCAAATGCTAATGTGCTTCTATTCGGCTCACTCTGTTTAACTGATGGAAATAATGATATTGTATGAATTTTATCCACACTGCAAGGCATGTGGAAATATATGTTTGGGGAGGGGTGCTTAGTGGACGAACTGGATCTACTTGCCTTTTTCTCAGTTCTTTTTATTGTTTTGTTTTTCCATTTATTCATTTTATCAATCTCTTTACAGCCTGATCTCAGTCCCCAATATCCTTTCCTCCCAGTCCCACCCTCATGCCCCTCTCCCTACTCCCATCTCTCCTTCTCAGAGAAGGGGAGCCTCCCCTATGGTTACCAACCCACCTTGGTACCTCAAGTCCAGCAGGACTAAATGCATCCTCTCCCACTGAAGCAAGACAAGAGGGTTAGAGTCCCTGACCATCATGGCTGGGAGCATGGCAGCAGATAGGCTGGCTTGGTCCTGGAGCAGCAGCTGAGAGCTTGCATCTGCTCCACAAGCACAAGACAGTGAGAAAGTGGTAGCTCAGAATGGCATGGGCTTTTGAAATTTCAGAGCCCACCCCCAGTGTCACCCCTCCCCTCTAAAGACCACACATCCCTAATATTTCCCAAACAGTTTCAGCAATTGGAGACCAAGCATTCAAATTTATGAGCCTGTGGGTGGAATTTTCATTCAAACTACAAAGCCCTTTAAGCTATTAGATTCTGTCTTCCCTTAAATTCCTGCCTTCCATGCATGCTTAATAAGTTTCTGAGCTCTGTGATCAGTCCAAGTGGACAACCATATCTAAAAAGTCAAAGCTTCATTCTATAAATAAGACATACATAATTTGTCTTTCTAAATCTGGATTACCTCACTAAGAATTACTTTTTACAGCTACTGCCATTTACACATGATTTTTCTAATTTCATTTTGTAATAGCTGAATAATTTTCCATTGTATAAATATATCATACCATATTTTCATTATCTCATCATCAGTTGATGAACATCTTAGGCTGTTCATATTTTCTAGGTCTTGTGAATAGAGCAATATAAACATAGATGATCAGGTATCTCTGGCAAGATAAGGAGTCCTTTGGGTATATACTCAAAAGTGATATAAGTTTATCCTGTGGTAGTTCTGTTTCAGGCTCAATGAGGAAGTTCCACACTGGTTTTCAGTGGCAATGTCAATTCACAATCTCACCAGCAGCGAATATGTGTTCCCTTTTCCCCACATTCATGCTAGCATTTGTCATCATTTGCATTTTTTTATTATACTTTGCTTTTTATCATAGCTGTTCTTGCTATATTTGAGTCATATGACATAAAGAAGTCACACTTGTACTCAGCTGGAACCCTCATCCCATCTGGCTAGATTTCATAGTACTTTAACTCTGGCAAAGAAAAGTAATCATCATTCTTATCCAGTTGTGAACCTTAAAAGCTACAATAACAACCATCCTAGCAAGACCTGTCACTGCTGCAATAGTGGGGAAAAAAATGCCATGGGAGTAACTTGCTACTTTCGTCTACAAAAGTTGAAACCCGTTCCTGGGACCATTATTGAGGCCAACAACATATATCTAGATAGGTCATAGACACAACAGAAGAACCTACTATTACTTAGCTAAATGAGTATAGTATTAAACCTGCTCTTGATGACTTATTATAATAATAGGTAATAGAAGATAGACCCAAGGTCATACCTTCATACCTTTAATACAGAGGAAGAGAAAAGTGTGTAATTCAACATGCAGGATGAATTAGCCAAAGCACAGGGGCCAGTGAGCCTGGAGTATACAGAATAGTAACAGAAGCAAGAGAGACCTACTTCAGCAAGGTAAAGGAAAGAACCAACTTCCAAAGATATTATCTGATCTCTCCTCTCTCTCTCTTTCTCCCTCTGTCTCTCTCTTCCTCTCTGTCTGTCTCTCTCACACACATGTACACACAAGAGCATTCCACAATTTCTCAGTATGTTTACCTTGACCAGTCATGGAACTCTGCGTTCATTGCCATCTGTTGCAAAAAGAAGCTTCTCTGATGATATCTGAAAGATGCACTGGTCTATAGGTATAATAATAAGTCAGTAAGAGTTGGTTTAATACTACAATCATTTAGGAATATATTCTCTAGTGTGCTGGCTATTTAAGAGATTTACCTATACTTGCATAACACACCATATTCATCAAGGAGGCCTGCAAACTCACATGATGTAGAAGAAAATGTCCACTCTTGGTTCCCAAGAACACTACATTATTTGATTGGTCTTGGTTGCATGCCATATTACCCCATCATAGGGAGCATGCACTCAATAAAGCACACCGTCCCATACCATATGAGAAAAGTAGCCTTATTAGGATTTGCCTCTGGGATGCTCCCCTTTCACACAGATCAGCTAAGTTGCATGTCTTATCACTTATCGCAGGGGGCATTCAAACCACACTTCAGTTCATCTTTGATTCTGTTGGTTCCTATTTGCATGCCAATTGTATTATGTTACCTTTTCTAGGGAGGAATGACTAAATATCTATTCACCCTAGATATGACATCAATGATAACCCGAAGAAACTATTTCACCAAAGTCAGTATAGATAACCAACAAACTTATCAGAGTTATTTATAGGAGCATTGGAAGCTAAAATATTCACACCTCCAAAACGTCCAACACAGAATGTATGACAACTCACAACATCTGCATCACTGGAGCTATTTGCTCTGTGTGTAGGCGGCCAGCCTCCAGCCTCTGTGGAAGCATTTTTTCTCCAACAATTGTCTGTGCTCTTATTAGCTGTGGGGAGGGACCATTAGGATACCTTATGTTTCAGAAAAACCCTGAATTTTTAAGTTTCATTTTCTTTTTTAGCATAACAGCCTTCCTCCTCTCTCCAGGAATTACATAACCATCTGGAAAACTCCTTTACATTTTCCCCCTGTGTGCAGTGATTAGAAAGTTGATCACAATTCTACCCTCATACAAAGAAGGATAATTGGAGTAAACAGGAATTCCAATGTTTGGGAATCATCATTAGACCCAAGACACATCTGCACCCAGTTCCAGATACTATAACCTTTCGTCTCATCTTTGTATCTTTCTACCAATTCTAGCTCATAAAAATGATTATCGGGCTTTAAATTGTTCATTGTATTATATCTCTTTTTATAGTTTACCCATTAATTTGGGTTCAGAACTATTTAACTTGACAGGGGGTAGGCACAAATTATGAATGCTTATGTATATTTCATGTTAGAAAAAAATTTTAACTAAATTGTAAAGGAAACGTGATCTGGTAGAGAGTATTATTTTGGTGTGTTAGAATAAGGAATTTGTAAACACAAGCAAGGAGCTCTTTCACTTACCATTGAGTTTCATTTTTTTTTTAAAGCAAACTGTATCTGGTTTATGTAAGAGCCTAGATGAATACTACTCAGCAATTAAAAACAAGGAAATCATGAAATTTGCAGGCAAATGGTGGAAGCTAGAAAAAGATCATCCTGATTGAGGTATCTCAGAAGCAGAAAGACACACATGGTATATAGTCACTTATAAGTGGATATTATACATATAATATAGGATAAACATACTAAAATCTGTATATCTAAAGAAGCTAAGCAAGAAAGAGGACCCTGGGTAAGATGATCAATCCTCACTCAAAAAGGCACACAGGACAAACATAGGAAGAGGGAGAGAACAGGGAACAGGACAGGAGCGTACCATAGAGGACCTTTGAAAGAATAGCCAACAAGGTATCAAAGCAGATATGGAAACACATAGCCAAACTTTGGACAGAGTGCAGGGAATCTTATGAAATAAGTGGGAGATAGAAAGACATGGCGGGAACAAGAACTACACAAGGAGAGCAACAGAACCAAGGAATCTGGGCCCAGGGGTCTTTTCTGAGATTTATACTCCAACCAAGGACCATTCATGGAGATAATCTAGAACCCCTGCACATACGTAGTCCATGGCAGCTCAGTGTCCAAGTGGGTTCCCTAGTAAGGGCAACTGGGACTGTCTCTGACATAAACTCAGTGGCTGGCTCTTTGATCAACTCCCCCTGAGTGGGGAGCAGCCTTATTAGGCCACAAAGGATGACAATACAACCAGTCCTGAGGAGACATGATAGGCTAGAGTCAGAGGGAAGGGGAGGAGGGCCTCCCCTATCAGTGGACTTAGAGAGGGGCATGGGAGGAAATGAGGGAGGAAGGGTGGGGTTGGGAGGGAATGAAGGCGGGGGGCTACAGCTGGGATACAAAGTGAATAAATTGCAATTAGCATAAAAATAAAAAATAAATAAAATAAAAAAGAGAAAATGCCCACATATTACTGGTGTCCTTATATTACAGAGATTACTGAGAGATTTGTTCTCTTGCCTGACATACCTTCCATTTTACACTGACTGTAGACAGTTTATTTGCTATGCTGTAGTTCTTTATGATACAAAATAAGGAAGGCAGTAGAGGAAGACAAGGCAACAGTGTTATTTATTACAAGGTTCCAATGATAGAGTAAAACTTGTTCTGGTAAAACAGTGATATTTGAGTATTAGGAAAAAGTCCTCAATTTTTATTGTTTTTTATATATATAGCAGTCTATTTTATTTCATTTTATATTTGTAGGCTTTGAAAGAGTCAAGACTGGAACTATTAAATAGCAATTCCAAGATTTACTTGGGAGAAAATGTCTAACCAGAGAAAGGGATAGCTAAGTAACAGGATTTTTAAAAAAGTAAGTAAAAGGGCGACAAATTATTGCTTATACCAATCTTCTAGAAAAATTCCTTACTAATTTTCTTTTACTTTTTTTGTTGGTTTGTTTGTTGAAGTATGGTCTCTCTACGTTGTTTTGGCTATTCTGGAAGTTGTTAAGTAGACCAGGCTAGTCTTCAACTCACAGAGATCCTCCTTCCTCTGCCTCCTGAGGGCTGGGATTAAGGACATGTGCCCCTATGCCCAGCTTCTTTATTATCTTCTTAAACGCAATAAAATGTTTTGATGTAAAAAAAAAAAAGTGAGATAAATATCTTGAAAAGAATCATGGATTCCGAAAGCTTCCTTAACTGTCTCAACATGAGTAAGTACATTAGCAAATAAAGTATTATTTAAGAAACAAGTTATTTACTAACACTTATCATTACAGGACAGCATGAAGAAAAGATCCGAAAGCTTTGACATTTTAGTATTAATTATACTTAGTGAATTTAAAAGCTGTTTTGGATGGATTTTGTAAGCATTCTCTAACGCAACTAATGGTATGATAATCATAAATTCTGCTTGTGATAATCTTGTCCAACATAAAGTAGAGAGGTTGAAGGATAAGACTTAACCAAGGTCATTAACAAAGTAGCAAAATGGCGAATTCAATTGAGATATGTTTGAGTCAATAACTATGCTCAGAACTATATTTATTATTAGGGAATATCATTAATAAAACTATGATTCTTAATCTAGTGCCCAGTTAGTTTAATCCTCTAAAAACCATTTCTACTTTTAGGAGTCATTTATATGGTAAACATGATGTGCCTGCTGATTGGATTTTGGAACTAGTTGATATTGCCTTGGGCTTACAATAAATTCAAGTTATTGTAATAAGCACTATTAAAATAATGTAATATATTATAAAACTCTTTATTGCCAGAATCCATCAAAGCTTAAGTATAACAAGTTGTGTAATAATAAGTAGCATCTAGAAAGCACGTAGGAATGGAGCCCAGGGAATTTGCTGAACTGAGACTTAGCTTTGATATCATGTGGCATGGCTCTACTCTCCTGTAAAATTGTGGAAATAACCACAGTCAGAGAGTTGATATAGGATAAACAGTAATCCAGTAGAGAGGACTCTCTAGGCCTTAAGTTCATTAATAATTATGGAAGTTGATGTTACCATGTATTTTCCATAACTGACTAAACCTGGTTCATCACAAACATTTAGAAGTCATTTTAAAGCATCCAACTAACTGGGCACGAGATTAAGAATCAGAGTTTTATTAATGATACTTCCCAATAATAAAAATAATTACAAGCATGGTTAGTGACTCAAACATCTCAATGGAATTCTCCATTTTGCTACTTTGTTAGTGACCTCTGTTAAGTCTTATCCCTTAGCCTTTCTACTTTATAGTGGACAGGGTTAATAATGGAATATTTATCCAGAATTTTCATGAGAAGTGAGTGAGGCATTTTTCCTGAAACACACTTGACCTAATTTAAAGTAGAAGCCACAATTTTAATAATATTACTAGAATTAAAAATTATTATTATTACAGTCAAATTAGACTTAATGAGTCTCTGTAAATATCCAGGCACTGCTACCCAACTCTTCAGACAAACACATCTGAAGGAATGAAGATCAGAGGTACTTTATAAAGTTAAGAAGGTATGTGAAGCTGTAGATGTCCTCATAAACAATAGGTTCAAATGTTTGAGATTATTAATACAGGGGTGTTGGAATGCACAGCCACCCATACTTCTTCCCACAACTGAACTTAAATGCAATGTGTATGCATTGCATAGTCAACATTTCAAGGTTGAACACAATAAAGATGTGCCATTTCATCTGCCTGTTTGTCTGTCTATCTGTCTATCTATCTATCATCTATCTATGTATCTATCTTCTATCTATGTATCTATGTATCTATGTATCTATGTATCTATCTATCTATCTATCTATCTATCTATCTATCTATCTATCTATCTACAATCTATATACCTATTATCTATTTACCTGGTTAATTTGGGCTTTTTAAAGAGTTTCTAATGTAGCCCAGACTTGTCTCAAAGTTACTACATAGACTATGATGGTCTTTTACTTCAGAATCTCCTGCCTCTACTTTCCAGTGCTATGATTACAAATGTACATCATTGTATGTGTCTGTTCTATGCCATTTTATACTTGGCTGTGGAAAAAACCATTTTAAAGACTTTAAGGATATATTTATAGAACATACTGGTTTTAAGGGATTATTAATGCACTTATGAACGCACACCCCTGCTAGTGTTTCAATGCCTCAATAAAACTTATTAGGTCACATGGCATTTGTTATGAAGTGCCTAAAATCCACATAGATTTTTGAGTGTAAGATTTTTTCTTTTCTACTAATTGTTTTCAAGAGAATTTAATATAAATTCTATTATACCTTCTTAAAATATTATCATATATGGCTATAGGCATCACCCTACCTACTTTTTCTTTCATGTATCTTGTAAGTGGGTTTGTCTGTGTTGTTTCTACTTGAAAAAAGAAAAAAAATAGTGATTTTTATCAGGGAACATAACTGAATCAATGGCAGAGTATGGGTAATAATGGCTGAGCTTAAAAAATGAGAAAAACAGGAACTCGATCATTCCTTTTATTCAAAAGTATCTTCTATTGTTGACCTAAATGTCTCAGCAGTTTAAGGATACTTGACTGATTTTCTAGCAAATCTAGTTTCAATTCCCTTTGCCCACATGGCAGCTCATAACTCCCTATAGTTTCAATTTCAGGGGTCTGGCAGTTTTACAGACATGCATGCAAACAAATCACAAATGCACATTATAAAAATAAATATATCTTTAAAAAAAGAAGAGTGAGTTTTGAGGACAGCCAGGAGCTACACAAAGAAACCCGGTCTTAAAGCCTCCTCCAAACATTTGTTTTTGGGGAAAAAAAAAGCTGAAGAGTTGGCTCATCAATTAGGAGCCTTTATTCATCATTCACAACATTTTCACTGTTAGATGTCTGTGAAGCCTTCCTGGATATTCTCACTGGGTTCTAGCCTGTACCACGTCCAGCTTTTGTCACACTTACAGGATGAATCTGTGATTTGATCTTTCAGTCCTGAGTTCCTCTTGGGCAGAGAATTGGGCTTCGTTCATATTTGAAACAGGACTGTAGGTTCTGCATCTATGGACAGTCAGTTGTTCATTAGGAGCAAAACGGTGAAAAGTACAATAGAAACAAATGCAATAGGTTTCAATTTTGAGATATAAAAGTTAACTTTTTTATTTTTTAGTACTAAGTAATTTAAGGTAGTAGGCTAGCATGTTTGTCAAAGAAAAATTAATAATAAGCTATTTATCCTTATACAAAGTTCTTCAGTTCTTGACAAGCTTTCTCTGTTTTTCTTGTCTTGAAACAAATAGAATCTATTCTAAGATCCCCTATAACAAGCCTATATCAGGTTAATCTGTTTCCTCTTCCTTTCTCCTTATGAAGTACCTCATATTTAATGACACATAAACTATATATACATTGTCATGTATTTTCTTAAATGTTTGCAAGATACTTCTCTCTCCAAGTAAGAGAGAAAGTAAAATACTGTGACAAATTTTAAGGAGACAAATTGTGTGTAGTTCTTACCAAACTTTTTATAAATTGGTCTATTTCTAAATACTAGATGAATAAAACAAATCTAAAGATTGGCTTTAAGAAGTACATGGATATAGGATATAGGAAAAGACAACACAAGAAGAGCTCAGAGTTATTAAAAAAGCTAAAAGAATATGTTCTGCTCTCGCATGCTGCCTCCAATAATCAAAAAAAAAAAATCATCGTTAAATTTGATATACAGGCTGGGGTTGTAGTTCAATGGTAGACCACTTACTCAGCATGTACAATTCAATCCCCCATACTACTGAGATTAAAAAAAAAGTCCTATAAAGCTGATTAATGTTCCCACCGTTGGAATTAGAAAGAGATTGCACCAAGTTAATGTTTATTAAATGCCAAGGGCTAGGAGCTCTGTCCTCTCTCATCCATGTTTTATATTTGGCAAATTTCACTATAACTTTATGAAATAGATATTGTTACATTCATTTTTTAAGATTTACTTTTACTATTTTAATTATGTTTATTTTTCAGGGGTGGGGCACGTTCACAGGGCGCTCAGAGACGTCAGATCTCCCCCTCGAGCTGGACTTGCAGATGGTCATGAGCCAACCAATACAGTTGCTAGGAATCAAACTTAGATCCTCTTCAAGAGCAGGACACATTCTTAACCTCTGAGCCCTCTCCCCAACCCCACATCATATCCATTTTATGGGTAAAGAGATCAAGGCATACAGAAGTTGGCAACACAGCTAACAAATAGTGAAACTCAATTCAGTTCAGCTAAGTTATTATTTCTCACAAGCATTGATATTTTCCACTGAATTCACTTGTGTCCCAGAGTTTCTAGACACCTTGGGCAAAGGTGCTTCTTGCCCTGGACGCCAGCCTGGCAGATGTCGCTGCCAGCACGCACTTTCCGTGGGCATTTGAAATTAACAGTGAATGAGCTGTAGAATGAATGTAGTAGGCAGCAACAACAAGGCTATTTTGTTCTACCTTGGCTGAAACTTCCTTCACAGATATGTTATCCAATGGAACAATTCTGTAACCTGACCTGTATGAACACTTCCTGTTAATTTGAATGGGAACTTGAAGGATGGATTAAATATGAAAACTATGCTCTCTTCTTTGAAAAGCAGTAGCAAATGTTGTTCATTTTATTTAACCATCCTGTCAATAATACTAAGTGCCAGTTGATTTGCCAGTTGATTTAAAACAAAGAGAGTGAGTTTTTTATAAAAGAGCTAACCTTTATAGTTTCTTTTGTTGTTTCAAAGTCCAAAACCTAATTCAATTCTAATTTATGCAAGGGCATAGTACGCTTACATTGTGACTTGCCCTTTCAGTGTTTGGCTGTGATAAATACAAAAATCATGGCCATAGCTACACATAATAACCTGGAATGCATTTTTCACTATCTGTAAGTTTGACAAAAATTTACAGTATGATCAGTTAATATGATTTTATTAAGCACACGGATGTGACACAAACTATAGAAAAAAATCCAAATTATTTATTAAATTTCTCATCTCAATTTTTGTCAAGAATACATGTGCACTTTATTAGGATAATTACAACCAACCTACATGATTTTTGAGAAAATAAAGTTTTAAAAAATATTTACATTCTCTATTGTCATGTTTGATACGTTTCCAATTTTTTTCTAGCGCAATTTAAACAAATAAATACATGTAAGCCCCATTAATCTCCTTAGATCAAGTACAATGATTGCTAACTTACAAAGAAGAAAAATGTGTCATCTCCTTTTTAAATAGGTATGATCTTTGGGCACTACAGTTGCTAAATAGACTTATTAAGAACGATACTGAATAGACTTTTTAAAGCACCATTATACAAATTTCCTTTTTTTTTTTTGAGCACGAAGTCCCAAACCTGAATCTCCATTTGGAGCAAACAAAACAAAACAACAAAAACCCGAAAAACAAAACACGAATGACATTCTGAACACTGAAACATAAAATTTGCACGACAGCACTTGAGGTTCTGACCTGGTTTGTGCTTATTCAGAAAGTTGGATCGTATTCAGCTGAGTTCACATACGTCTATGTGTACCTGTCCATGCGTGTACGGCGTGCGTGTGTGTTGAAAAGACTGTCTAGCAGGCTCCACGTGAAAACAGACGACCCTCTCCTAGATTTCCTGACACTTAAAGGGCTTGGCCTGTGGGGTCTGGGACACCTCGGGCAAAGGTGGCAAAGGTGCTTCCTGCCCTGGACGCCAGCCTGGTAGATGTCGCTGCCAGCACGCACTTTCCGTCGGACCCGGGGAGCCTGACCCAACTAGACCAAACTTCCCGCAGAAGCTGCAGTCGGCTCTTTCCGGGCGCCGCGGCCCGCGTCCGCAGCGCTCTCCACGTGTGCGCAGGCGTGCGCGGGGGTCCCGCCACTCTCCTCACGGAGCGACTCCGCGTCTCTCAGGCCGGCGGACAGGAAGTGCAGGGGGCTGGAGCCGGCGGCGCCCCGCGGGCAGCTGAGGGCGGGAAGGAAAAAACCCAAAACGCGAGGAACCGGGGCGGCAGGTGCAGCGGCGGCGGCGAGGCCTCCCCGGGCCGCCCGTCGAGGCGCGTGCGCGCCGCGGCGTCCCGGCCGAGGAGGCGAGGAGGTCGGAGCGGCGGCCCGGGGACGCGCGCGGGGGAGGGGGTGCTGGGCGCGCTCCCGAGCGCCGGGGGCGGGGGCGGCGGGGAGCGAGGGGGGCGGGGCGCGCGGGGCTCGGCGGAGGAGCAGGCGCGCTGCGGCCCCGAGGGAGGGCACCGGGGAGCATCGCCGGCCCTAGAGGGAGAGAGGGAGAGAGAGAGAGGAGACAGAGGAGACAGAGAGCCCGTCTCGAGCCCGCGGGCGCGCTGCAGCCTCCCGAAGGCGACGACCGCGCGCCCCACGGACCCCGTCCCGCGCCTGAGGCGCTCTCCGACTCCCGCGCAGAGGCAGCGGCGGCGGCGGCGGCGGCGGCGGCGGCGGCGGCAGCCGGAGGACGCGGTAAGCGGCGGGCACCCTCAGGGCGCGGGGCACGGAGGGCTCGGGGACGCGGGGTCGGGTCGCCGCCCGAGGTGAGCGGGCGCCCGCGCAAGCTGAGCTGGCCGACCCCGGCGGGGGGGGTGCGTGCGTATGGAGAGTTCAGTCTTGTCACCCTGCGGGGGTCCCCGGCGGCGGGAGCGGGTGCCTGCAGACGCTCCTGCTCGCTCGGTTGGGGCTGGAGGTGTTTGAGGGGTGCACCGGGGAAGGAGCGGCCCCCGGCTGCGCGCGCACGCGGGACCTTTCGGGGACCGCAGTGGGAGACAGGGGCAGCGGGGTGGCGCGGACGGCGGTGCGGGGACGGGTCGGAAGGTGAGAGCTCTGCGGGCGGGCTGAGGAGCGCTGAGGCCCCCGGGATCGGTGCTGCGGGCTTGCGGGAGGGGAGCGCATCTCTGGGCGCTCGAGGATGCAGTGCGTCCGGGCAAAAGGACGCTCAGAGGTGTCTCCCCTCTGCACCTGATCTGTGCGCTCCAGGGCACCGGGTTGTGAGGGCTTATAAAGTTGGGTGCTAGTCGCTCTGCGGCACCCAGGGACCGGGTCGCTGCTGTATCTGTGTGGATACCAAGGTGCTCAGCACCTTTTAAGATTCTGAAGGGCATGGAGTCTCAGAAACTTAAAAGGTGGAACTCTTCTTTGGAGGAAGTCTTATCACAAGGAAGGAAAAGAGTGACATTCTCAATCCTGGCCTTATCTGGAAAGGCACAACTGTTGTGACAGTGTCAGGAGTGTCACAGGCTTCTGTTTCACCTAGATGCCCTCTGAAAAGATTCAAAGAAAAGCACTAAGTTTTTGTTGATTTGGGGGCTGGCAAGTTGTACAACTTTCTCTCTCTCTCTCTCTCTTTCTCTCTCTCTCTCTCTTTCTCTTTCTTTCAAATCAATGACAGAAATATGTGGCAGTTTGGCTACATGCCAAAATGCCATTGTTTCTATCTATAACTCCACATTTCCCCGAACAAACAAATAATACCCTCTTGAATATAGCTTTCCTTAACCCATGTGCCCAGACAAAAAGGACAGCTGTTAGCAAAAGGCTAGAGAAAGTCTTCATTAATCAGCATTCTAATAGCATTAACAGTCACAGACTGTCCCTAGGCCTTTTTTTTTTTAATTATTTGAAAAAAAAATCTCACATTTAAGTATGTGGTAAGGAAGAACAGAACTTGTGTTAATCGAATTAACTGTGAGTTTGCAGTTTAACTTCTCTTGAAGAAACAATTTCTTGTCAGCTTGAGGCCTTGCTCTGACCCGTCTGCTCAGTAACTCTTACCTGTTCTAGATGGAATTAGAAAGAGGCAGCATTTTTTTATTCACCTGCCACCAGCCAGCCCGGTTAAGTGCACATCTAGTTTTGTCTGATATAGTACAAGAGGAAGATTTTTAAACTATGGGGAGGTAGTGTCTTTGACATTTAGAACAACAGCTCAGCTTTGTTTGGCACATTTGAACAACAGCACATAGCATTAGTCTTTTTCTTTTGTGGAGATTTGAACTCTTTGAGTCTAAACTTTACATTTTTGTTTATACTGGTACTTAGAACACTTGTTATCATAAATTCAGTAAATAGATTTTATGTCCAGATTTTGTGAGATTATTTTTGATAAGAGTTGTTGATAGTTAATATTTCTAGTTATTTAAATTGGGGCATTTCAAGGTATCCACTAGCAGTCCTGAGTTTAGTTATCATTTAAATATTGTTATAAAACATATCATCCATCCTCAGACTTCTTTTCAAAGTAATCTATGTATCTGAATATCAAACAGTACAAATTTATTGATTAATTAATTCTCAATTTCCAGAGTACATCTGGAAATTTTCCAAGGCACATAAGCAGTGGGTATGTTTGTCTGCTTATGCAATATATATTATAATGAAAATATTTGAGTTGGTGCTTATTTTCATACAGATATTTTTCGGGGCAGGTCACACCACAGTATTAATAACCAGAACTTCAAAAAAGCTAGCCATTAAAATTAGCAGTTCCTAAAGCTTAGTCTGCCTTCAGAAGTGATTGGATATGCTATTTCTCTTGTAAGTGGCTGGCTATCTTTATTAGTATGAATGTGTACAGGAGCTGACAGTGCCATTTGTTGGGGTATACAGCACTATTTTTGCTTACAGTTCCTGCTCTGCCTGCTGGGTTGAAGTACTAGAATGGAGACAGAGGTACCATTCTTCTTTGTGTGTTTTGTCTGGGTCCCCTTTCTGTTATCAGCTATCACTTTCTGCTGCTTCAGGCTGGGAGAGGGTCCTAATGCTAGATTTTTTTTTCTTTTTTTGTCCTTGTGAAAAGGTGTTTCCATTGCCAAGTAAAAAGCCTGCAGATTCTGTGATAGATAATTTTTGTTCATGTGCTCTTTGCTGTACTATGTTCTGAATGATTGATATTCTCAGAAGAGTGACGTGTACATGCAAGGCTTTATTGTGTTTATATACAGAAAATTTTGTAGAAAGATCTTTCAAAGAGTATCTTCACTTTAGACAATTTGGCCTTTCAAAGAGTATCTTCACTTTAGACAATTTGGCCTTTTTAAAACATTGAATCAGCACTTTTAAAAATTATACTTTTCTTAGGTAAGCTTGGGTTATTTTTTCTAGGACTATGTTCTATGTCCTGTCCTTCTTTCTGGCATTGAAACTCATTAACCTGGTGTAGTGTTAAAAGTCCCCTATCCTGGATGCTAAGTAAAAGTGTAATTTGATAATGCTGCTAACCATACTGAGTGCTTGTTAAATTATTTAAATCTTACTTTGCATACCTGCCTAAGGAGGAGCTACATAATCAAATCAATTTGAAAACAGTCGATTAGTCTTGAAAACAATGCTAGTCATATGTTCTTAATCTGAAGTATTTTGTGAATATATATTCCCCTATTAAGTATTAATTAACAGCATAACAATTACCAGTCTCTACACTGAGTTTATGCAGACAAATCAAACTGAGATGGTTTCTGGGTCTAACAGGGAAATCTAGTGTTATGTGATAAAGGGCTACAGGAACATTTTTGTTGTTGTTGTTGTTATTCAGAAGTACAGTGTCTTGACGTTTGAACAACAGCTTAGTACACTATATCATGTTTTGCGCATCGGAGACAAAGTAGTAAACTAATTAGTAGTAAACTAATACTAATAAATGGAAGAGCACTGTCATTTAAGTTCTGTGGTGGGAGTGTGATCAGAGTGCCTGAGGAATGGCTTAGGAATAGCTAGTTATCAAGTCAAGAAGACTTGAAACGATTTATGGAAGGTGACATAAAACAAGGTTAGCAGAAATAAGATCCTGGATGTTTGTTTGCCACCCTGAGGATTATGGGACTCTCTCTCTATGCAGAGTTGCTTTTAAAAGAGGTGTGATGTAGTAGGAGGTCGGCTTTCACAGCAGTCTACAATGATGGATCTCAGACATCTGAGACAGGAAACAGCTTTTACGTATTGGGATGACCTTCATAAGAGGACCTAGTATGTAAGTGTTACTTGAGTGAAGAAGAGAGAGTACCAAGGTATTTACTTGGTAGAGTCGAGAAGAGCAGGTGATGGATGTGATGGCAGAATACTGAACTTTGGGATAAGAAATTGAGATTTGAGAAGTAAAGGTGTCAGGTTCAGCTTAGGGCATAGATAATCTGAAGTGATATAGAAAGTTTACTAGAGATGTGCCGTCAGTGAATCACTTAACGAAGTTTTGAGGAGAGAGGTCCTAGGTTAGATAGTAAGTAGGTAGATTAATGCATGGATACATGGATGACAGATGTAGCATGTGGCTTAACCCTGAACATTGAAAGTTGATGGGCTTACCAGGAAAGATGGAGGAAAATAGACAGCTAGGGAGAGCCTAAACTTTGACAGCTAGTTTGCAAAACAGAGAGCAACAAAACTGAGAAAGTGGAAAGCAAGAGGGTAGGCAGAATGAGAGCACAGGAGATAGCTCCAAGAAGTGATCCTTCAGAAGATAAAAGGAATATTAGACAATCCTGCTCTGCCTTCAGTCTGGTATTTCCGTGTTCTGGGGCTTGCAGTTTAGTTCCTATTCTTATCCTGCAAAATGGGGATCAAAGCACTTGCTTTATAAGGCTTATGTGAGGATCAAAGATCATCTGCCTACACACAATGCCT
The DNA here is from genome assembly GCF_907164565.1 of Psammomys obesus. Lineage (NCBI taxonomy): Eukaryota > Metazoa > Chordata > Mammalia > Rodentia > Muridae > Psammomys > Psammomys obesus. The sequence goes on along the minus strand of NW_026596095.1, from coordinate 13,638,019 downwards.
AGAAGGTCCCCAATTTGTTGCCAACAAGTAGGAGCTGTTTTAGTGAAAATGAACCTTGGATTTTTTTTTTTTTTTTTTTTTTTTTTTAGGAAACTCATAGTGGCAGGGGTTATTTCGAAAACATTTATAAAGTGATCCATTTTGTAGCCTTTTGCTTGAGAAGCCAATGGCTTAGCAGACATTGTAAAATGAGTAGCCAGCTAATTCATGTCCTAGAAGAGGGAGTAGGAGTTGCTTTTAGAGTTAAGAGGGGGGATGCTGAGTTTCCAGAACAGCCTCTGTTCCAGCTGAACTGTGTTTAAATACCAACTGTTCCTCAAACGGAGGTCCTCAGCATTCTGAGTATGTCTTGGATTATCTCACAAGGTATTGATTATTCATTTTAATAGAACCAGGAAACAAAAACAAAACTGAAGATAGATATCAAAACTTAACGTATCAAATTATGTAAAAGACATTTTATAGTTATCAAAGGCTTTAAACTCAACATTGTGAGCAAGTAATAATTAACCTGTAAGGCAATGGTAGGATGATCATGTAGTTTCTTTCCCTCCTCCCTGCAAGTTTATTATACTAATGTATAAATATCCTTGCTTTCTATCTTAGTCTTTTTCTCTATTTGAATGAAGTAATGATGTTTTATATCCACGATAAACACTTGAAATTAAATTTTCATTAATTTAATTATTAAATATCTTGCTTTGTAACTAGTGAATATTTTCAGAGTAAAATGTTTACATATATGTATTGGTTTGGCAACCAGCCAATAACTAAACACAGTACACAGGTTGTTACATATTAATTGGAGGACATAATAGTGATTACTTTGTTATATGTAATTACACTTAGCTCAAATTAGTAAATCTATTAGTCAATTCTATCTATGGTTGTTTCACGCTTTTTTTTAAATAGCACTCTTAGTGCATAGTTTCAGGACACAGGAATTTATTGAAAAAATGAAACTTAATGTTTAACATTGTAAAGGTGAAATGCAATTTGTTCTGTTAATGGGTCAGCTGTTTCTCTTTGAGAGTCTCTAGCCACACTTTCTGCTATCAGTATTTCTCTTTGGCAGAGTTGACTTCTCAGGATATTTTTTCCCCACTCTGTTTACTGAATAGTACATGGTCCTTTTACTTGAAAATCATAGAGAACAGTGGGATTTCAGTTTAAGATTTTTTTTCTATGTCCTATTTGTATACAAACCCAATTTTTCTCACTGGATATTTACTGTCTTTCTCAGTGCTCTATTAGAGAGACAGCAAAGACAAGTTGAAATTTGATTAGAGGAGAGTGTTACGTGTAGATAAGCATTAAGCATTGTATAGTAGCCAGAACAAAAATGCTTCTTTTGAATTGATGAGCTGTATGGTAGCTCTGCTAGCTGAGGTAGGTCAGTCGCTGGGAAGTAGTGCACAGCCCCAGGATGTATAAGAATTTACTGAAAAAAATTCAGTAAATCTCAGGTTGGGTAGTTGCCTAAGTTTTAAAATATTTTAGTGGATGGGAAGACTGCATAGTAGGGACATTTTTGGAGATCTTCATTATGGCCTTAAAATATTTATGTGAATTTTTAATGCTTAACATCTTTTCAAGATTCTAAATCATGTGTTAATTATTACATTAAGTATACTGTTTTAATTAGAGTCAACTATGGGACAGATATTTCTCCAAGTGAGAAGAATTCAAGTGTATGCCCAAGTATTGAAATTGAAAAAGTAAAATTATGTGTACAAATTTGCTATATTATCTGTAAGATTCTCTTTGTGTTGCATAAACTGAATTATATGGATTTTAAAACTTCAAAGGACCAGAAAGAAATAGGACAGACATTTGACATTTGTAAAAATACGTCTGATGGCTAGGATGGTAGTTCAGTAGGGTAACCATTTCTTCCACAAGCCTCAGCATGTGAGTTTGGGTCTTTAAAACATACCAATAGCCAGACATGGGAGTGTATCTGCCATCCCAGTATTCCTATGGTGAGATGGGAAGTAGAGACAAGAAAATTCCAGGACACTCACAGGCTATCAACCCAGCTGTACACAGTTACAAGCAAAACAAAACAAAATAGACAAACAAACAAAAGAACAAGCAACCTTGTCTCAAACAAGGTGAAAAGTGAGCATTGAAATCCAAGGTGTTCTCTGACTTCCACACGTGTGCCTCAACTATCAGGAATACAGGTACACATTCACTACACTACATATATGCATAACACAGATTTAAAAAATAGTATAGTTGGTATTTTGCTATACTAATTACACAACTGTTGTATCACATAAATACTTTTTGCAGGAAAAGAAAAATGTAGCCAATGGTTTAAAACAACTCATATTTTAAATAATTTAAAGTAAAAGACTTTGCTATTCAAAGCAACATCAAAGAGCATCCATGGGAAGAATCTTCTTTTGAGTAACCTATTCTGCAAATTCAAAGCTTTTTATTTTGCTTAAGTACACACACACAACAACAAAAATGCTTGGACACATCTCTAAAATTGAATGAAATTCAACCATCTGATTTACTTTTTTAGTCTTTTTGGTAGCACAACTAACTGTTCTCAGATTTGTAGTCCTCTAGCCTCAGCTTCCAGAATACTGTGTCCCCACACATAGCTCTATTATAAATTTTAAACACCATTTCAAACAGTCTTACTATTATTCTACACCATTGCCATTGCAGTGTTGATAATGTAGAAGAATAGCAAGAGGAATTTATTTTTAATTTCTGGCAATAACATAAGTGAGTATTGCTGAGGTCTCAGTATTCTGAAAGATCTGCTCTATACTGCAAGTACTGTGCAACCTTCGCTAAGAAAAATGGCCTGTGTGTTTTCCATAGATTTATCCATTGTCAGGTTGGTCTTTCTTCAGAGTTGGGCAAACTAGTCAAACAGGTTTGCCTGTTTATTTGACAAGGCTGGGGGAAGCAGGGAAAGGGTACATTTTTATGGATAAAGGCAAGAAAGCTGTTTTAAGGAAATTAATGCTAATCACTAAGTCTTTTTTCTCCTGACTTTGAAAATTTGTTGCAGATATAAGAACATGTTTTAATAAAGATATGATTGGGGTAAGGAAATCTAGAAGGGAAAATAAGAAGTGAATGAATAAGAATGAAGTGAGGATGACAGAGAATGAGAAACCTTATTGGAACAAGAAAACACTCAAAGCAAAGCAGATGTGCTTCAGTGTTAGAATCTGTGTTATGTTTTCCGTGAGCTGGCTGTGTGACACTAGGAAACCAGAATATTGATCTGGGGATAAATGTGATTAAAGCAAAGGCTTGCCTGTGGTATTGGCATTGTATGTGGAACCTCTCATCCCAGGTCTGAGGTACACTATGGGTAGGATGGAGTTACTTTCCGAGTCTTATGTTAGAAATGGTAATTATCTTCTAGAAAATAGGAAAATAGATCCACCCAGACTTAGACTTTGCTTTTGAAACAAGGTTTCCTGTAGCTGAGGCTGGCTGAAAGTCACTGTGTAGTAGACAATGACCTTAAACTGGTCATGGTCCTCCAGTCTCCACTTCTCAGAGAGCTAGGATTAAAAAAATGTGTATAACCATGCCAAACTAGCTTTTTGTGTTGTTGTTGTTGTATATTCTAACATTGTATTCTTGACTTGCATCAGGCACCTGGCTAAGAGGGAGTAGAATTTTGCTACAGGAATGATGTGAGGGCTCAGAGTTTTTAAATTGCATCTTGAGGTGACCAGTACAATAAATGGGATTTCAAGGTTAGGACCTCAGTTCCTTGCTGAGAGCTATGTGCTGGAACTATAACAAACACCTCATTTTCTGAAATCCTTTCATAGTCCTGTGGAAATTACATGACAAAGTTTATTTTAGGCCCTACCATAGTGCCCATTCCTTTCTCTCTTGCTGAAGACTCCCATCCCTACTCTGTAACAGTGTTCTTCATCTACTTTTCTGGTTCTTCCTCTTTGTATTTTCTGAGCATTTTTCACTGTGGATAAATAGTTCTTACCAAAGATACAGTATTCAAACATCATGGAATGTTATTTTTTGCTACTTACTAGTGAAGGTAGAGAATTTTTCTAGTTTTTCTGTACATGTGTTGATACTTTTGCTGTTTTCTCCCAAACTAGATCATTCAGATTTGAAATGCTTCTTTTTTTGTGGGGGAGGGGTATTCTGTGTCGAAATTGTAAGTATTTCAAAGACCCCTGTTCCATGTAGTCAGTCACAGTGGAAAGGTCTGATCCATAGAAAAGTCATGTCATAGAAGTCTTTATAAAGATCATATTCATATAGCAAAATTTTCTTTTGAATTTACATGGTGCTTCTAGTAGATAAAAATGCATTTTCAAGTAATTCTAAGTGAAGGTAATAATAAGCAATAACCATAACAGTAATTAAATATACTTAGCTTTCGTTTATGTCTGAGTGTCATGAAATAGTAGTTGGGGTGGGCTACATATACCAGAAAGAAGACTTGGAAGCCTTCTAATTTCCTCACCTTGATTTTTAGAATAGCTGCAGATAATGAAAATGCTACCCAAGTTGTTTTGTTTTGTTTGTTTGTTTGTTTGTTTTTGTTTTAATTCTCTTTCTTTGTTCTATGTTTCTCCCTTGGTAATTACCAAAATTCTTGTTCAAAATGGCTCCCCTTCCATTCCTTTCTGGGCAGAGCAGTAGGAGAAGGGATGGGATTAAGGATATATTTTAAAATTAAGACAAACTTTTAATATATTTAAGCCCAGGATAAAAATGAATAAAAGGAGAGAAAGAAAAACAGGAACTATAAAGACTCTTAAAGCCTGTACACAACTTATCTGACTATGACTCAGGCAACTACCATAAGAACTCAAACAATCTAGGTTATTGCCATTGTTCTTAGTTGCCTGCTATAGATAAATGTCAGGACAATGTTGCTAAAGACACCACATAGTTTGATTATAAGACAGAGAATCCAAGCTCGAAATAAGTAGGAAACACTCTCCCTCCAGACTAGCCTCCATAGTTCTACAAGATGCCATATAGGCTATTAGAAGAAAAGATATCAGTGGTCCATACTGGACCCTGCAGCAACATGAATACAGTAGTGAGAAGATATAATTGGGTTAACCAAGAGCTCTCTTGATTGAGTTTTAGGTTTATTCCACAGCAAGGAATTCATGCTTGCTAGTGTAAACATACTCATGGCCTATGGTTAGGGAGGTTATAGCCTCCAGCAGGAACCTACTATTATTGTTTGGATAAATGGACATTTTTTCATACTGCTTTCTAAATACTTTATGTCCATAATTTTGTGCTATAAATTTGTGCTATTCTCAACCTTGGTTATAGAAGCTTTTTATTGCAATGGGTAGTGGTTAATGCAGAGATTGATAGCTGCTCAAAGTGCTGAGAATAATAACTGCAAGTCTTATTCTCAGTTGACGCATCTATATCAACTTCTTACCTATAGGGCTCATAAAATGGGGTGAAAAAAAGTAAGCAGAGGTAGAGAATTGGAAAGAATGCTGTGAAATGTCCTTTGATCATGATATGGCTGTAAATACATAATGAACCTAGAGCAGCTGTCTTTACCTGTATGAGACCTGCTCAAGATAAATCCAGAAAAAATTCTAGAATGTATGGTGGAGGGGCAACCAAGCCCCCAACTGCAGCTGAGGAGCTCTTGGAAGTCTGATGGCTCTTGGGTGAAGAATACTTTTTCTTTGGGGAAAGGGAGTGAACACTGGTAGGTTGCTCCTGCTCACAAGAAGAGCCACACACCTGAGCACATATAGGCAATACTAATTGGACAACAACATAAAGTGTTATGTGCCAGTTTGATCATTCTTAAAGACCTTGAGGGATATGTATTATTTAGAATGGTTATCCTTTAAATAAGTCCATTTTGCAATGTCGTGCCAATAATGTAAACTGTGCAAAGTACATAGACATATCTCTTCTGGACATCTTTGCTTTGTTCCTTTTTCCTTACTCTTCATTATCATTTTGGAGATAAAGTTCTTCTCTTTCTTAGAGAATCCTTCTGCCGGATCCTACTGATGAGCTTACAACCTGAAACTTAGCTGGGCCTGGATGCCCATGACTTTAATCCCAGCACTTGGGAGGTAGAGGCAGGCAGATCTCTGTGAGTTCAAAGCTAGGCTGGTTTACAAAGCAAGTTCCAGGACAGCCATGTATCCCTGTCTCAGAAAATCAAAACCAAACACAACAACAACAAAAACATGGATCTGGTCTCCAGAAATTGTGTGAACTTGATTGTGGCAACAACCAACAATTTAGGCATTGTTAGCTTTTAAAGGCAGCTCAGTATCCAGCTAGAGTTGAACTGTAGCCATGTGCTTAAAAAATGTCCATTTATCAAGCCAATTAAAACGTTACATATAAAGTTAGTTAGGTACTTATATTATTTTAAGCATATTGTCCTTTGTGCATTCATGATTTAAAAATAATCTGCTTCCTTGTAGGTTTGCATTTTTGACTGCTTAATGATGAGCTTGTCTTGACTACTTTAGGACTGTTATAGTGTTGGCTAGATTCTGGCCTATAATGAGAGTGTATTTACTTTATCTGAGTATCAGCAGCCTGATGTTCCTAAGGAGCTTGTTTCAGAAATACATAAATTGGGCCTCCCACTCCTGATCTGTCAAAGTGTAATTTGTATTTTAACACATCTTATGAAGTGTGTGTGTTGAAGAGTCTCTGCAACCTAAATTTGGAAATCAACTTGAATTCTTTCCTCATCTGTAAATTTAGTATTCCATTGATTTGATCTTAACTGTTTTATGAACCAGACAAACCACATCAGTCTCATTAAACCTATTTTTTCCTCCCATTCCTTCTTTTTTCCCCATCCCCACATATAAGTTGTTTTCTTAGCTTTTTCTAAGTTTGTTCATAAATCCAGATTTGAGGAAGTTTTATAATAATAAAGCATGTTCAAGACCTTCCAATTTGATAGTCTCACTGTTAGGTTGGATAATTGGGTTCAAAGAAATACAATAGTTGGCTAAATTCACAAAAATTACTAGTGACAGAATTTATGGATGCATGCTATTTTATTTTTTCTTTCATAATAAGTCATTTAATACCCTGCTGGATAGATATTATTATCAAAGCAGATGCTGAGACTCATAGCCAAACCTTGGGCAGAGTGCAGGGAATCTTATGAAAGAAGGGGGAGATAGAAAGACCTGGAGGAGACAGGAGCTCCACAAAGAGAGCAACAAAACCAAGAAATCTGAGCCCAGTGGTCTTTTCTGGGACTGATATTCCAACCAAGGACCATGCATGGAGGTAACCTGGAACCCCTGAACAGATACAGCCCATGGCAGCTCAGTGTCCAAGAGGGTTCCCTAGTAATGGGAACAGGGACTGTCTCTGACATAAGCTCAGAGGGTGGCTCTTTGATCACCTCCCCCTTCAGGCCACAGAAGAAGACAGTGCAGCCAATCCTGATGAGACCTGATAGTCTAGGGTCAGATAGAAGAGGAGGAGGACCTCCCCTATCATTGGACTCGGGGAGGGGCATAGGAGAAGAAGAGAAAGGGAGAGTGGGATTGGGAGGGGAAAAGGGAGAGGGCTACAACTAGAATACAAAGTGAATAAACTTTAATAAATAAATTAATTAATTAAAAATAAGTCATTTAAATACTATTTCCATATTTCAGATATGAGCTAAGCAATCATAGGTTCTCAAATATACTTCCAAGTCAAAATCTTAAAAACTCATTTACAACTATTTTAATTTTATTCCTAAATGAATCTTGATGTATTTTACTAAGAAATTTCATTTTAGTAATGCACTAACAACGTAAATTAATGTAGAGTTTCTGAAATGAATTAGATGAGCGAAGGAAAGCCCATTCCTAAAAGGAATGACCATGAACGAGATGGCTGAGTTTTCACTGCTGGAGTACTACTAAGAGCCTTATTCATGTGCTCTTTGAGTCTGTAGGTCATCTTAGCAGGGAGAAGCTTATAAAGATTTTGAGGTTGTTCAGCTGTTTATTCTGTGTTCCGTAGGATCCAGGCTATTACTATTACTCACCATCATTATTATTTTTAGGCAGGGTCTAATTCTGTACCTAGGCTAGGTTGGAACTCATGGCGAGCCTCCTATCTGAGCCTCCTGAATGCTAGGGCTACAAAGTATCAAATGCAACTTTGATGTTTTAGATAGCTAAATGGATCGTGATCAGGCTTAAGTGGATATGAGGTTTCAAGCGCAGTGTTTGTTGATATTCCTATCTCTCTGTCCTCTCCATAGCCTTTGCTTTTAGTTTTCTTTCCACTTGACGGTTGAGGAGAAACTCTCCATATGGACAGGAGCCAGCTATTACTGATAAAGGAAAAGGGTTGAGTTTCTCATTACAGCTTTGCCACCTGTACTGTAGATGTTAGGAAAGAGATAAGTGTGGGTAGTTATAGTAAGGAGTGCTGAGTGTGCCTAGCTTTGGTTGTTACAAAAGCAACAGTAATACTGCATTTCTTACCACCTTTTTAGAAGGTATTGCTGATGATTGTTTTGTTTTGTTCTTTGTATTTCATTTATATAAATCAAGATATGCCTGTTTGTACTACTCCCAAACACTGTATCAGTCTGACTTTCTATAATGGAATATGTTAGTATACGGTACAATACAATATGAATATAATATTTTCATCATGATCTTCCAAATTTTTATTAGTCATGGGTAATTTATTTTTCTTTTAAAAGGGATTGTGTTAGAAATTTTGACCGAAAACTTATGACAGGGAGACTCAAATTAATTTATTTTTTAAATCTGTGAAATAGACCTCATTTTATTCAGAATTTTTTTCTTATGTATATATAGGTAAACTGTGCATACCTGCTGATTACACTCAAACAAGCATAGTAATGCTTTTTGTTGTTGTTTTGTTTTCTGAGTAAATTAAAACCAAAAACTTAGAAAAGTTGTACATTTTGAAAATCTAGTTATCTATTCATTAACTGCTGACATTCATTCTGAGTTTTGTCAGCCTATGACTTTCACTTTCATCCAGATTTCAGTTCAGTGAGCTCAGAGTATCAAGCATCTATCTTTCTTTCTTTCTTTCTTTCTTTCTTTCTTTCTTTCTTTCTTTCTTTCTTTCTTTCTTCTTTTTTTTGTTGTGTCTGTGTATTTTATTTTTTATGTCCGCGGGTGTTTGGCCTCCATGTTTGTCTATATACCACATACATGCACGATGCCCTAGAAAGGTAGAAGGTGGCAGATCCTCTGGAACTGGAGTTACAGATGGTTGTGAGCTGCCATGTGGGAGGTAGGAATCAAACCTGGGTCTTTTGGAAGTTCAGGCATTGCTGTTAACCACAGAGCTATCTTTCCAGACCTCCCTCCCCCATTGCCATCTCCTTTTCTTTAAGGTGCTAGCTAACTGATAGCAGAGGGTGGAGGGATGGGGGTGGAGGGATGGGGTGGAGGGGTGGGGACATACTTTTCTAAATGGTGTGTTCTTTTTCCACCCCAAGCTGAGAAGCTCCTATTTTATGAAAGGGATTTTACTTTCTGTGGCTCATTTGCAAACAGCTAGTCATAATTTACTCTAGAACACCAGATATTCCTTTCATGTGAAAGTAGTAACCATAGAAGTACAGCTGGGTTTTACCCAGTGTGTGTATGAATTGGAGACATAAGTGCATATGTGTGAGCTTTTTTCCTCTAGTGGGGTAAAGTGGATTAATTTACTAGGTATTAGCTTTTGTCAAGTTCTTACCATTTTAGGCTCATTTCATAAAATGAGGGCACCTGTCTTACTGTAAGTGAAGTAATACTTTCAAGTCTCAAGAACAACAACAACAAAATACTACAAGGCCAGAGCTATGAGGTGAGCCCTTTGCTTTAGTTGCTCAGGGATTACTTAGTTTTAGTACTGAAATGTCCATCCCTTTGGAACTCTCTTAGTTCTGAGAAGACTATGATGATTTATCGCCCTGGTGTTATTGACAGAGATAGTGCAGTGGCTGAGCAGGCAGGTTAGCTCCTCATAAACACTAATCTGGCATAAGCAGGGAGGAATAGCATTTCTGGCTCCAAGCATCTTTGTGGTTACACCTTTCTGGGTTTACTCTTTGGAGTACATGGTCTATATTGTTAATAATTACCACAGTCTCATTCCACCTAGAAGGCATGCAAGACTGCAAGACCAATAACTATTATGGCAAAAATTAGAAAATGCACACAACATTTCTCCTCCTGTAAGAGTTTTTAGGACATAAGTCTGGCACTGAAAGCCCCAGCATTCTGGGTTTGGCCACCAGCCCCCATACACTGTTTATAGAGAGAAATTAAAAGCAGACATATGTTCATTGTGGACATGCTGTGAAGAGAAACTAGAAAAGGGGTACAGTGACCCTAAGTCCTTCTTGAGGAAACTCACAGGAGCTTTAGATTTAGAAGACATCGTTTCTACCTGACATTGTTTTTATCAGGTCCTGGAAGGTGATCTCAGAAAGAAGTCCTTATTGCCAGAGGGGCTGAGGTCATTCAGGTAATGGTTACTTCCATTCCAGAGCTGAGGTTGTCAATGCTAGACCCTCACTTTATTTGGGAAGGATCCATATAAATGTGTAGGATCATATATATAAAGTGACCCAAGGATAGCACTTTAAGCCAAAATAAAGGAGACATCAATGGCAAGAATATTAGCTTTTCATCATGTTTCAGCACCCGTGGGCCCCAGTGAGGAGTCATTGCTTTTGGGCAAACGAGGTTTCTAGGCCCCTGCTTTACTCCATCTCCTGTAGGAAAACTTAGTTATATGACTGAAACCACATGCTGAAAAATGCTGTCTTTTATAATTTTGGCCATGAACCAAGTTGAAGTAGAGGACGCTATTCCTTGAAAAGAGAACAGAAACCACAGTCATCGTCTTTTGCCTCAGTATGCCAGCTAGCATGTTCCAGAATCCTGTTAGTGTATTTACTACAGTTTTGGTTGAGTATAATGGTGATTCTCTTAGCTGTTTGTAGCAGTGCTATGATTATTGGGGTTATCCAAGGAAGAAAAATAGAACCTCCAAAATCAAAGAAAAGCTCTCAATTGTCAACAGCAGTGTGGCTATTGGCTGAAGACTCAGCTCTACACTGCGTCACTGGAGCAGCCTTCGGGCTTCTCTTCAGAAATATTTAGTCGGGTGAAGCTGGGGTTTTTGACTGTGCCTCAGAAAATAATTTAGGACAAGTCAGAATGAAACAGTTGGAATTTATTATAAAGAGATTTTAACATGACTTAAGCACAAGGTTTAATAGAATGAGATAAACCCAGGTGTGGGTGGCTTCTGGAGAAGTGCCTTTATGTTTAAGTATTCTCAGGTTTAAGTGCCTTTGCCTTTACAGTAACCATATATATGATTTGAGTGGCTTCTGAAGTTACTGATACTTCTTTATAGCCCCATTCAAACCTGCTTTGGTATAATTGCTTATTGTTTTACCTAACGTAAAACAAATAAATATTCTTTGAAATATACAATGCCAAGTGTTGTCTTGTGTCACAGATTGGAATTGGTGGGTCATAGTTAATCTATGTTTAATGTAAAATCCTCACACAGTGGTATAGAAACATCAATTCTAATTTATAAATCAACCAATACTTAGTCAAAGTGTTTTGATGAATAGGAAATTTGTAAATGCTTATAGATAAGGGATTTAGTGCCACATCATGTTTTGTAAATTAAACTTTTACCTATAAAGGTTTTTAAATTAATCTTAAATTATTATTTCTTCCTGTCTTACACCTGAGGTGAGGGAGGGTAGATGAAGGGAATAGGAAAATGGAAAAGCTTTCCCCCATGAAAGCACTGAGTGGGAAAGCCATAAGTAGAGAGACCGGTGGCCACATTGTCCCCATTCTCCTAAATTAGGCCTCAGGTCTCTCCAGCCCTGAGTACCACCGCTATCACCTGAAATCTTAAGATGAGGCCCAGGTCACCTGACCTTCCTCTTAATATATTACATCATCACTTTTAAAATAGATACAGGGTCAGGTCTGTCACCCCTCCCTGAGTGACCCCTCCCCACTGTTGGGGGACCTGAGCAGCTATGCAAATGGACATAGAGGTACCTAGTACAAGAAGACCACTGGGCCCCTGAACCTGCTCCTTTTAAGGACCTACCCAGGCAAAGAGGGTAAATAGTGCAAAGCAGATCCCAGGCTTCAATAGGAGTCCAGGACCTAGCGAGGAAAGGGTAGGGGTAAAGATACTTCCCACCCCACGAGAATTGGCAGTTAAAAATACGAAATTCGATTTCAACAAGACCATCAGAAGAGGCTATATATAGAATGGGGGTGGACTCAGTCTTAAGAGTGACAGGCAAGGTCCAAGGAAAGTATCCCTGTCCCCTAGGTCTGCTTAGCATCTCACTTTTCAGAGGGGTTGCCTAGCCACTTAACAAGAGGGCACCTGCTCACAGGCCAGGATGGTAGGATCTGAGTCTAGGTCACAAAAGTGGTCACTGGGGGCGCTCGCCCATACAAGGCATGGCCACCAGAGGGCGTTGCCTCACTGAGCCCACCCTATTCCTATCTCCATCCCACCCCCCAAAAAGGGCTAACTTAACCTCTCACCCCTCCTTCACCCTGCACCCTCCAGCCAGGGAAGGCTTGAGTCAGGGGCAGCAAGCAGCAGAGATGGCTCCTGCTTTTAGCTGGACAGGGAGTTAGGGAGAAGAGGGTAAGAAGCCCAGCCCTCTGGGACCAGGGAGGGAGCATCAAGAACAAACATTCTCTGCCCTGAGAAGAGATGGATCTCTTCTGCTACCTCCAGGGTCAGGGAAAACAATTAGGCAACCCTGCCTCTTTCTTATCCAAGTCCCCGTGATTCAGTGTTGGTACTGGGTAGATAGGGACAGGGATGGCTCCATCCTTACAGGCCCAGTCCTGCCACCCCAGGCTTTCAACCTTCACCCTGTTTCTCCTATCTACCCATCCTTTGCCACCCCTCTCTGAAGAATTTAATACCAGGAAAAAGAGAACAGGAATCAGAAAGGAATCTCTAAAGGGAGGGGCAGTCCACTCCCTCTCACACAGCCAAAACTCAGGAGGCAAGGGAGTAGGGCAAGGTTTTCCTCTTGAGCCCTATCCTGTTACAAACTCACATAGTGAAAGTGGGACCCCACAAATCAGAGATACATATGGCTTCAATTCCCCAGTAGCTGCTGGAGATAGGGACTTCTCCCTCTCCGTGTGTGTGTGTGTGTGTGTTTGTGTATTTGTGTGTATGCACTGTGTTTCATGTAATACTCCTTGGGTGATCACTCCAATTTAGAGAGTTTGTGCCCGGAAACCTCAGCTTGGAATTAGAATGAAGGCTCCTGGGAAAGGGGTTTATTCTGACGCCAACAAGGCTCAGTATCCCTGACCCAAACTCCACTTGTCTTATTGTGCTCCCTGTTGATGGCATGGCGTCCCAGGGCTTGTGCTGTTCCAGCCTGGCCATTCACCCCTCTTTTAAGAGAATTCCATGGCAGCTTCAGCCTATGGTGTGGTAGATGTTCCCTCTTCCTCCTTAGAGGGTCCTTGTGTAGTGACTAGGGGTCCTGTACGGGCCGATTACTCCAAGAATCGAACCAGAGAGAGGCAGAAAGTGTCCAGCTGGCCATTGGAGAGGTCAAGGTAAGGGATGGTAGGTGAGGGTGGTGGGTTGTGCTGCTGTGTAGCATTCTTGCAGAGCCTTAGGGTGTGCACCTCCAGGCGGTTCTGGCCCTTAAAATGGCGCTGCAGGTGTTCCTTGTTGCTACAGGTGTTCCTTCCTTAGTGGAAAGCCTTGTGACACAGGTGGCACTCATGGGCCTACCCATGGATTATCTTGTAATAGACTGGGCACTCAGGGCATCTGTGAATGGCATTTACTTGCCAGCTTTTCTTGGCCATCCAGGCCTGGTGCTAGGGCATCCTGGTGCAGGGAACTTAGGTAGTTTATCAGATCAATGGTATCTTCATCTGAGCCCAGCTCCTCTGGTGATAGTGGGGCTCATTGCTCTGTGCTCCAGCTCATCCTCTTCTTCCTAACCCTCAAAGCTTTCATAGGGCAGGGCCCCTCAGGAGGTAAGGCAGCACTTGAGGGAGTACTGTAGCTGTCCCCAAGCCCACTGCCCCCAATGTTGCCTACTCTACCAGCCACCTCTTCTTCGAAGGTCAAGGGATTGGTGAGTACTGTGGGTGCCTCAGGGACCCCTTGGTTTGAAAAAAGCTTTTTGGGGCTTGTGGCTATGGCAACAGTAAGTCAAGGCAGTGGTGGTGGTAGTGGTAGGAGAGGGACCTGTGGAGAGCTGTCTTCACCATTGGGGGTTCCTGAGGTTGCAGCTCTGCTGGTGGCAGTGGTAGAAGCCTCCAGGTACTTCATACTTGTTCAGTCATCTTCATCTGTTCTGGGGGCTTTTAGCCTGTTGTCTTGTAGAATATTCGTGTAGGCAGCAGTGGGGCCACAGAAAGCCACTGGCTCACTCTTCAGGACCCTGTCCTGCTGTGTCACCTGACCTCTTGTTTTCCTTCCATCCCTTCCCTCCTTCTCCCCACCCCTGTGATTCCCAAACTACTCCCAACCCTTGTCACTTCCTGGTTTTTCATTGCACCCCCTCCCCTGCACCTCCTACTTCCACCCAATAAGGACATAAACTTCAGTCTCTTCCAAAAGCTAGTTTACAGCAGGGAGCTTCTGGGTTCCTCCCTCCTGTTTGTCCCTCCATCTGAGCTACAAGGCTTTCTGAACTTCTCCTGCACTTTTCCTTAGCCTTTCTATCTCCCTTCACCTGCCCTGATCTCTCTCCCTCTCTGCTTTCTATCACTACATCCCCCACTCCACCTTCACCTATAGAGTTTTTAATAAACAGTCTTCCTAAAACACAAAGGAGTATAAGGATAAGATATTGTCTAAAACACCAGAAGATCATTGTCCAGTGGATGAGCTCAGATGATTCTGGACTAGGAGAACTTCAGCATTTGTTTCTAGCTGTGCTCCATCGTTTCTTATTCACACAGTGATACTTACCGCGCTGGTTTCTGTGCTTTGGTACTGCCGTAATCTTTCATAATTGATCTTGTGTTTAAGAAGTAGAACACAGTGACCTAATTGATGTTGCTTTCTTATAGTCACTGGTTTGTAATGAAGGCATGGTAGACATTACTTTAGGAGGTATTTTACCTCGAGAATGTTGATATTTAGAATCAGTGTATGGAATTGTAGTTTTAAAATCTTATTTTCAAGGACACTACTCATTAGGTACATGTAGCTGAACTATTAATGCAATTTAGATCTCAGCTCTCACTCTTACAAGCCTCAGAAAACTGCTCATTAGTTACTGATGAATACAAGATGGCCAATAGAAAAAAATGGGATCCACATTTTTCATCTCACAGAATATTCTCCTGCACAGAGCTATTCTAGAACATAAGTTCATTAAAGCAAAACATCTTATGTTAATTCTTATTAATTTTTAATAAAGACTGAAATAAAATACTAAGATAAGGAAGAGTAAGAAATACAGAGGAAAGGTTTGTTTCTATGATGGTAGTGTTAATGTTATTATTTATTCAGTTATTTATGATCAGTTCATGGCTTTGAGGGTGACTGAAGTACATGCTAATCGTCAGAGCAGCAGAATAGAAGAGTAGCTGTCTGTCACGGATCCATCCTTAAGTAGATACTGGGTATGCATATGGTGACAGTAGACAACTGTATTTATGGCTTACCTGCTTTTCCATAAGTTTCATCCATAGAATTTATAGTATGTGTATGTAAAATGTCTTTTTTTTTCTTTAAAATTTGAAGAAAATCACATCAAAGAGACACATCAATATGAGGCAAAATCGTAGTACATTAAAAACCCAGGAAGCTTTTTTAAAATTTATTAATTACAATTTATTCACTTTGTATCCCCCCTGTAGCTCCCTCCCTCCTCCCCTCCCATTCCTACCCTCCTTCCCCCTTCTCCACACATGCCCCTCCCCCAGTCCACTGATAGCAGAGGTTCTCCTCCCCTTCCTTCTGATACTAGTTTATCAGGTCTCATCAGGAGTGGCTGCATTGTCTTCCTCTGTGACCTGGCAAGGCTGCTCCCCCATGAGAGGGAGGTGATCAAAGAGCTGGTCAATCAGTTCATGTCAGAGACAGTCTCTGTTCCCATTACTATGGAATCCACTTGGACACTGAACTGTCATGGGCTACATCTGTGCACGGGTTCTAGGTTATCTCCATGAATGGTCCTTGGTTAGTGTATCAGTCTCAGAAAAAACTCCTGTGCCCAGATTTTTTTTTTTTTTTTTTTTTTTTTGGTTTTGTTGTTCTCCTTGTGGAGCTCCTGTCCTCTCCAGGTCTTACTATTTCGCACTTCTTTCATAAGATTCCCTGCACTCTGCCCAAAGCTTTTTTCCCCTCCAAATTTGACTACTTATTTCATCCTACATAGACATTGTAATTAGAAAAAGCATTTGCTATGGAAACAATTCACTGTTTTTTATAGATTTGTTTACAAATCTAAGAGGTAATTCAAGCAAGATTTAATATTTATAATATTTATAGAATGCATTGCTTTTATTTCACCTGGACATGAGAAGGTAGAAAACAGCTGAAAATAGAGTGTATTTATTATTGGAAGAACACAGCTTATTTTGTGTGTCATTATTTTAGATTGCTTGCAGAGTTTAAGTATTGAGAAAGCGTATTTGTTTCAATTGTGTTTAGATGGTGGGGATTTGCCTGAAGAGTATGGGTAACATACAATCATGAGCAAAGTTACACAAATGAACCATCATTTGTTATATATGTCTAAACATATTTGTTGATCCTTGAGATCAAAGTGTCCAGTTTCCTGTGTAACTCTTGAGACTGGCTCTCTGTTTGGGAGTCTAACCTAGATCCTATGTTGATTATATTGAGTAGGTTTTATTTACAGTTATTAGCTCTCCTGCATATAATGTGTTTCTTTCTTACAAATATCAGAGTAAGACTTTGTACATAAGCCATTAACCTGAAAGGCTAGGAGAAATATCTGACTTGAGGAGTACATCCATCTGATTTGAGGTTGGCACTCTAGGTGAAGGTGGAACATAGACAGTATGGTCTGGGACATATTCATTCATCAAATACTTCAGTACTTGGTTAGTTACTCTTTGGAATTTTCTTTTGAAAGTCAATCATTTGCCCCTGAATTAATACATATAATGTTACATAAATACACTGTCAGAATATTTAGTGTACTTAATGATTAAGAAAAACACACTAAAGGTCATTTTATCTGTGAGAGGGAATGCATTTTCTACAGAATTATTGAACTACTACTTAATTGTTAACCTTTTTTTTTTTTTAGTATGACTTCTCTTGGCAACCTTTAGTCACAATTGAAAATGTTATCACTAAATTAGAATGATTTAAGTGATGATTATATACTGATACATCTGAAAATTAAAAATTGCCACTCTTCTTGGAATTAACATTGACATTTTTTAAGAATAAGAATTTCTTAATAAGGTTTCATAGATAATGTTCAAAGAAATGCTGTCACTTGGTTCTAGACCTTTCTGAAGATTTTATCTAGGTTAAAATGTTCCCTTTACTGAGGAAATAACATTTCAGATTAGTCTTAATATATATTGTATGCTAATTTTTCTCATTCTGTACTTAAAGAATATTGCTGTTTTTGTTTCTTTTTTTTCCTTTGGAACATATATTAGGCTTATTTTTTTAAAAATAATTAAGTCATTATATATTTTGGAAAATAAAAATCTTTGTGATTGTGTTGAATGGCCAGACTCTATATAACTTTTTTAAGTCATTTTCTGGTTGTCTTTGCAGCTATGAAGTCTTACACTCCATATTTCATGCTCCTATGGAGTGCTGTTGGAATAGCAAGGGCTGCCAAAATCATCATCGTGCCGCCAATTATGTTTGAAAGCCATTTGTACATTTTCAAGACACTAGCATCAGCCTTGCACGAGAGAGGCCACCACACTGTGTTCCTCCTCTCAGAAGGCAGAGACATTGCCCCATCTAATCATTACAGCCTCCAGCGATACCCAGGGATCTTCAACAGTACCACCTCAGATGCTTTCCTGCAGTCTAAAATGCGGAATATTTTCTCCGGGAGATTGACAGCAGTTGAACTGGTTGACATACTGGATCACTATACAAAGAATTGTGATATGATGGTTGGCAACCAAGCCCTAATCCGGGGTTTGAAAAAGGAAAAATTTGACCTGCTCCTTGTGGACCCCAATGATATGTGTGGATTTGTGATTGCTCATCTTTTAGGAGTTAAATATGCTGTGTTTTCTACTGGCCTTTGGTATCCTGCTGAAGTAGGAGCACCTGCTCCTTTAGCTTATGTCCCAGAGTTTAACTCACTCCTCACAGACCGCATGAACTTCCTGGAAAGAATGAAAAATACTGGCGTTTACCTCATATCCAGAATAGGGGTTAGCTTTCTGGTTCTTCCCAAATATGAAAGGATAATGCAGAAGTACAACCTGATGCCCGCGAAGTCCATGTATGATCTGGTTCATGGGTCCAGCCTATGGATGTTGTGTACTGACGTAGCACTGGAGTTTCCAAGACCCACCCTGCCTAATGTTGTGTACGTTGGAGGAATCCTAACAAAGCCGGCCAGCCCACTGCCAGAAGTAAGGTTTGCTGAACTCCTTGGTAATTTTTCCTAATTATAAGGGTCAATTTTTATTCTGCAAGAAAAAGTATTGGTTAAACAATTATTAGTATTGGTTAAAAATGTATTAGTATCACATTACGATCCCATAGCTGATCAGCCCTCTTTGTGGATCTTTCACGTCTCTGAAATTCATCAGCTTTGGGTGAGTGTACCTGAAGTATCAAGAAACTCTCTGTTCTGTGTAGTGAACACATCAAATGGGAACTAGATTTTTAAGTGATAAGTATAGTCTGTTTGTTGAGAATACTTAGCTGTTTAGTTTTACCAAACATAACTTATTTTGCTTTTAGTTAAACATCCTGTTTTCGACAATAGTATGCAGAACTCGCTGTTTATTAAACTCAGTAAAGACTGAAAACATAAAGGTACTTCTTTGGAAATTTACAATGACTAGAACATTTCCTTTCTATAAAGTAGGAAAACAACTAATTTAAATCAATAAAAAATGTAACATTTTAAGAAAAGGATGCCCTATTGCAGGTAAATTTCAAAGACAGAATCAATGGTACTTTAGAAACATCTGTCTGCTCAAGCCTGCATACATTTTGCTAGTTGAACCATCAGCAAATCCGTTGTTCTTCAGAAATTGTTTTTCCATCCTATTTTGTTTTAATTAGCTATCTAAACTAGCATGAGTCAATTATATGTGTATTACAAAAGCTTTTCTAACTTCAGGATGGCTCAGTACTTGATACCACTTACAACAGCATTAGTGCTTATATAACTTTACCTGCTCTTATGTCTGAAAATAGACACCTCCACAAATGGTTCATTTCCACTGTGGACACTAAATACAAAAGTCTGTAGGCCCCCAATGAAGAGAAAACCCAGATTATCTCCTGTAGGAATTACATAAAAAAGATCACTGGATAGTACTTTCTTACAGTGTAATCAGGCGGCTGCAATGCAGATGTGAGGCTTTTCTGGTAGAACCATTTGCGTGGTACTTAAGAAATACCTTGATATAGTCTGTGTGACATGGAAGCACAGAAATAGCTGGCTTCATGTCCAGGGCGGTGTCAGCAGCTTGAACTGATGAAGCCGCTGGAGTGTCAAGGGCACTGCTGCACTCTCAAGTGTAGAGGATGACAATTAGCCTTAGCTTATCTCAGCCTTTCATGACTTTGTCTCCGATTTCAGTCCTTAAATGTTCCCCACGCAAGCCACCTTGTAATATATCACGCTCCTACCTAAAGATAGGTAAAGTCGGATTGTAAAGGCAGATTCTCAAGGATTTAGTAAGCAGATCTGTCTTTACTCTAAGGGGGTCATTTATAAGGTCACAGACATAGCTTTGTTCTTTCCACAGCTTCATCATTTCCCACTGAGAACAGTGCTCTCTGCCAGCTTCATCAGTTTTAGCCTGAGTACATTCTCTCTGTCTCTCCACTCTCTTGATTAGAGAAAGATCTTCTGATTGTTTTTTACTCTTTCAGTTTCTATGTGTATTTCTTGAGTTGCATCAACTTTAACAACCAACTATAGGTATACAAGACTATTTTATGCTGGCTTTTTTATGTGCTTTCTGTCTTAAATATGATACTACATGCACATTTTTTTTCCTATAGTTTGAGCTTATGGATACTGCCTTTGTTCCCTCTGTTCATCCATATCTTAACTAGCTCAATTATTGTGTTTCTTTTTTTTTTTTTTGCATGTGTTTTTCTTTTTTTTTTAACTTTTATTAGTTACACTTTATTCACGTTGTATCCCCCCATAAACCCCACTTTCCTCCCTTCCTAATCCCTTCTTCACACATGCCCCTCCCCAAGTCCACTGATAGGGAAGGCCCCCCCTCCTTCCTTCTGATCTTAGTCTATCAGATCTCATCAGGAGTGGCTGCATTGTCATCTTCTGTGGCCTGGTAAGGCTGCTCCCCCCTCAGGGGGAGGTTATCAAAGAGCAGGCCAATCAGTTCATGTCAGAGGCAGTCCCTCTTCCCATTACTATGGAACCCACTTGGATACTGAGCTGCCATGGGCTACATGTGTGCAAGGCTTCTAGGTTATCTCCATGCATGGTACTTGGTTGGAGTATGAGTCTCTGGAAAGACCCTTGTGTTCATATTTTCTGGTTCTGTTGCTCTTCTTGTGGAGTTACTGTCCTCTCCAGATCTTTCTCGCTTCTTTCATAAGATTCCATGCACTCTGCCCAACAGTTGGCCATTAAGTTTCAGCATCTGCTTTGATAGTCTGCAGGGCAGAGCCTTTCAGAGGCCCTCTGTGGCAGGTTCCTAACTTGTTTCCTGTTTTCTTCTTCTGATGTCCATCCTCTTTGCCCTTCGGGATGGGAATTGTGTTTCTTTTTAAATTTAAAATAAAATTATTTATTTTATGTGTCTGGGTGTTTTGACTGTGCACCACATGCAGTAATTAGAGATGATTGTGGTGCTGGCAATCAAACTTGGATCCTCTGGAAGAGTAGTCATTGCTCTTAACCAGTAGGCTGTCTTATTGTTTGTTTTGTTTGTTTGAAAACAATTTTAGTGGATATGTTTTCACATCACTTAATGTACTAATCAAAATGTTTTAGACTCACCTTAACTTGGTTAACACTGGCTTGACCTACTTTTTGAGCTCTCACTTCCCTTTCCCTAATTGGGTTCTCTGTAATGATTCCTAATGAATGTGTGCTTCTGATTAGCAGCAGTTGCTGTATGTCTATTGTATGTAGCCCTTTCCCTCAACCCCTCCCAGTCTCACTTTTCTTCCCTTTTTCTCCTACTTCCTCCATCCCCTTCTTATAGTCAATTGAAAGGGGGAGTTCTCCTCCCTTGCCATCTACCCCTAGCTTATCAAGTCTCATCAGGATTGCCTAGATCCTCTTTTTCTGTGGCCTTCAGACACCAGAAGCGGTGGAAGTGGAAGAGAGGGAACTGGAAGGTTTGGATTCTAAATACTGAATTAGTCTTTGAGTGTACAATCTATAGTATGGATGTTTTGACAAATATTTATCTTACTCTTTTTTGTTTTCCTTACTGTGTTGAAATTGTACATGCTCAGAGAATGTCTTCCTACTGAGGTTTTTCTGTTATCTGAGATAAACTGTACAATAGTAGTATAAAAGTTAATGACTTTCTCAAGTGTTCACGTAGTTACAGGGCATGTGTATGACACTAAAATAGGAGGATCCAGCAAGCAGCTGGTGAGAAATGTCATTTAATAACAACTATCCAACAGTTAATTGCCTTGGCATTTCATACTGGGAACATAGTTCTTTTTCTAGATGTCTGGAAATGACTTTACAGTGGATTTGCATTGTACAGCATGGGATGAAGAGATAGAAAAAAATTCTCAAAGATGTTTTTAGAAGATTTTATGATGTTTGAGTATGCAGAAATTATTGTATCTATACCAGATCCATGCAGTAAATTTTTCTGCCTTCAAAATATAGAGAATAGACAGTGTAGCCTATTTACTTGTCAAATAGACTTAAAGAGTATGAATGGCTTATCCAAGGCCAGAGTCTGGGAAGCCACTTGTAGCATGGTTTGCTCTGCTATTGATTAGTTTTTCAAAATGAGTATTCCCTTTGTAACTCATGCTATTTATTTGCACATGTAATTGTGTACATGACTATACAGAGATAGCTGTTTCTTCAGTCTTATTTGATAACAGTCGTTGTGAGTGCTTAGTATGAGAATCAGTTGAAACTCTTTGGACTCTTATGTTTTAAATATTCTATGTTGATCATAGGTATAAATATAAACATGATTTTATTAATAAAGTGCTGTATTGATATAGTATGAAGCAATTGTTTAACCTGGATAATTAAAGAAGTAAGTTAGAAATGTGGCCAGAGAAACCACTCCTGTCATGCCATGAATGCCTGACTGTCCAGAGTAGGGTCCTAAAAACTTCTACAGGGAAGACATCTGTGTTAGGCCACATTCTCTCCCAGGGTTACCTACTATTATTACAAGTCAGTAGAAAATGCCAATTTTCTAAAAGATAGTTTGCCTTAGCCTAGAAAGAGGTCTTTTAATTAAACTGTGTTTAAATGGGCCCTTTAATGTTAAATATAAATGAAATAATGACATATGGAGTGAGTACAGCTTGAAGTAGTTTTATTGGACACTATATACATATTATTTAGTGAGTCTATCCATTATTAAATTGAAATGTTTCCTATGACAACTTTTGATATTTCCATAGTGGCTGTAGTTCTCTAGCTCTGACGGGCTGCTAGTGTCTGTCAGTTTTCAGCTTCTACAATATTGAACTCTAATAGCACCTAACTACTGGACCTTCACTGTTAGTTTGACAGATTTTGTTTCCTTAACATGAGTGTGGATACCTCAAAGGGTGTCATAATTTTTGTACCCTGAGTGTCTGATCAATTTCAGGCACGCAGTAGATGTTTTGTATTGAGTGAAACCAGTATAAGTAGCTGCCAAAAGATAAGATAATTCAGCTGGTAGCACATTGTTGTTAAAGATTAAAACCACGATCTCTTCCAAATTTATGTCTACCTGTTATTCTCCAAAGCAACTAAGACTTCCAGACCAATTATTTTAGTGAACAAAAATAGGTATACTAATGGTTTTGGTTGATAAAACCTAACTGGTGAACTAAAATGTCACTTTGATTTTTCTGAATATGCACATAAGGAGTGTTGGTAGTGAAAGAGAACATTTGTTGCTATCTAGAAAGATAGCTTTAGCTGGTATGCTTCTCCAGGTGAAGAATACTACTGCCATCTGCATTTTACCAGATCTGTAGGTTTTTCTTTCTTTTTTTTAAGTTACAGAAATAAAGTCATGGAGAGCGCTACAGGAACTAGATAAGAAAAAGATGAAAAGAAACAGGATCAAGGACAGGGTTATGACACACTCCTCATTTTTTGTCATTTGGTCATTTCCCAGAACTGCCTCATAGAGAGAAAGAGACTTGCGTAACAGATTTAATAGATTAACCTCCCAAATGGTTTGAAAGGCTAAAGTTATAAGCACAATGAAAGAAAGCAGTGGCTTTCCATATGCAGTATTCAGTTTCCTTTGACTCACTTGATAAGTGATGGACCTATGCTATGATATGCTACCAGTGTCCTTGAGACTAAAAGGCTTAGTCAAGCTGCAGCAGGTAGCTGCTAAAACTGAGGCTATTTTTTTTATAAATCTTTTATTTTTTTTTATTAATTACACTTTATTCATTTTGTATCCCCCCATGAGCCCCTCTCTCCTCCCCTGCCGATCCCACCCTCCCTCCCCTTTCTGCATGCATGCCACTCCCCAAGTCCACTGATAGGGGAGGTCCTCCTCTCCTTCTTTCTGATCTTAGTCTATCAGTTCTCATCAAAAGTGGCTGCATTGTCCTCTACTGTGGCCTGGTAAGGCTGCTCCCCCCTCAGGGGGAAGTGATCAACGAGCAGGCCAATCAGATTATGTCAGAGGCAGTCCCTCTTCCCATTACTATGGAACCCACTTGGACACTGAACTGCCATGGGCTACACCTGTGCAGGGGTTCCAGGTCATCTCCACAAATAGTCCTTGGTTGGAGTATGAGTCTCTGGGAAGTTCCCTGTGTTCAAATTATCTTGTTCTGTTGCTCTGCTTGTGGAGTTCCCGTTCCCTCCAGCTCATACTATTTCCCACTTCTTACATAAAATTCCATTCACTCTGCCCATCAGTTGGCCATCAGGCTCAGCATCTGCTTTGACAGTCTATACTGCAGAAGCTTTCAGAGGCCCTCTGTGGCAGGTTTCAAGGTTGTTTCCTGTTTTCTTCTGGCTTTCAGAGGCCCTCTGTAGCGGGTTCCGAGGTTGTTTCCTATTTTCGTTTTCTTCTGATGTACATCCTCTTTGCCTTTCAGGATGGGGATTGAACATTTTAGTTAGGGTCCTCTCCTTTGCTTAGTTTGTTTAGATGTACAGCTTTTAGTGGGTTTATTCTATATTGTATGTTTATATGAGTGAGTATATACCGTGAGTGTCTTTTTGCTTCTGGGTCAACTCACTCAGGATGATCCTTTCCAGGTCCCACCATTTACCTGCAAATTTCATGATTTCCTTATTTTTCATTGCTGAGTAATACTCCATTGTATAGATGTACCACAGTTACTGCATCCATTCTTCAGTTGAGGGGCATCTGGGTTGTTTCCAGCTTCTGGCTATTACAAATAAAGCTGCTACAAACATGGTTGAACAAATGTCCTTGTTGTGTACTTGCGCCTCTTTTGGGTATATGCCTAGGAGTGGTATGGCTGGATCTTGAGGAAGCGCTATTCCTAGTTGTCTGAGAAAGCGCCAGATTGATTTCCAGAGTGGTTGTACCAGTTTACATTCCCACCAGCAGTGGAGAAGGGTTCCCCTTTCTCCACAACCTCTCCAGCATGTGTTGTCCCTTGAGATTTTCATCTTGGCCATTCTGATGGGTGTAAGGTGAAATCTCAGGGTTGTTTTGATTTGCATTTCCCTAATGGCTAATGAGGTTGAGCATTTCTTTAAGTGCTTCTCTGCCATTCGATATTCCTCTGCAGAGAATTCTCTCTTTAGCTCTGTTCCCCATTTTTTAAGTGGATTACTTGGTTTGTTGCTTTTCAGCTTGTTTAGTTCTTTATATATATTGGATATGAGTCCTCTGTCAGATAGAGGGTTGGTGATGATTCTTTCCCAATCTGTAGGCAGTCGCTTTGTTTTGATGACGGTGTCCTTTGCTTTACAGAAGCTTTTCAATTTCATGAGGTCCCATTTATTGATTGTTGCTCTTAGAGCCTGTGCTGTTGGTGTTCTGTTCAGGAAGTTTTCTCCTGTACCAATGAGTTCTAGGGTATTCCCCACTTTTTTTTCTAGCCGATTTAATGTGTCTGGTTTTATGTTGAGGTCTTTGATCCACTTGGACTTCAGTTTTGTGCAGGGTGATAAGTATGGATCTATTTGCATTTTTCTACATGTAGACATCCAGTTGGACCAGCACCATTTGTTAAAGATGCTATCTTTTTTCCATTGTATGGTTTTGGCATCTTTGTCAAAAATCAGGTGTCTGTAAGTGTGTGGGTTTATTTCTGGGTCTTCTGTTCGATTCCATTGATCCACCATTCTGTTTCTATGCCAGTACCATGCAGTTTTTATAACTGTTGCTCTATAGTACAGCTTGAGATCAGGGATGGAGATACCTCCAGAAGATCTTTTATTGTAGAGGATTGTTTTAGCAATTCTTGGTTTCTTGTTATTCCATACGAAGTTGAGAATTTTTCTTTCCAGGTCTGTAAAGAATTGTGTTGGCAATTTGATGGGAATTGCATTAAATCTGTAGATTGCTTTTGGTAAGATGGCCATTTTTACTATGTTAATCCTGCCAAGCCATGAGCATGGGAGATCTTTCCATCTTCTCATATCTTCCTCTAATTCTTTCTTCAGAGACTTGAAATTTTTTTCATACAAGTCTTTGACTTGCTTGGTTAGGGTTACGCCAAGGTACTTTATGTCATTTGTGGCTATTGTGAATGGTGTTGTTTCTCTAATTTCTTTCTCAGCCCTTTTGTCTTTTGTATACAGGAGTGCTACTGATTTTTTTGAGTTAATTTTATATCCGGCCACTTTGCTGAAGGTGTTTATCAGCTGTAGGAGTTCCCTGGTAGAGTTTTTGGGGTCACTCATATATACTATCATATCATCTGCAAATAGTGATAATTTGACTTCTTCTTTTCCCATCTGTATCCCCTTGATCTCCTTCGACTGTCTTATTGCTCTAGCAAGGACTTCCAGCACTATGTTGAAGAGATATGGAGACAGTGGGCAGCCTTGTCTTGTCCCTGATTTCAGAGCGATTGCTTTAAGTTTCTCTCCGTTCAGTTTGATGTTGGCTATAGGCTTGCTGTATATCGCCTTTACTATGTTTAGATATGTGCCTGGTATCCCTGATCTCTCCAGTACTTTAAACATGAATGGATGTTGGATTTTGTCAAATGCTTTTTCAGCATCTAGGGAGATTATCATGTGGTTTTTTTCTTTCAGTTTGTTAATATGGTGGATCACATTGATGGATTTCCGTATATTGAACCACCCCTGCATACTTGGGATGAAGCCTACTTGGTCATAGTGGATAATATCTTTGATGTGTTCTTGGATCCGGTTTGCAAGTATTTTGTTAAGTATTTTTGCATCAATGTTCATAAGGGAGATTGGCCTGAAATTCTCTTTCTTTGTTGAGTCTTTGTGAGGTTTAGGTACCAAGGTGATTGTGGCTTCATAGAATGAATTTGGTAATGTTCCTTCTGTTTCTATTTTGTGGAATAGTTTGAAGAGAATTGGAGTTAGCTCTTCTTTGAAGGTCTGGTAGAATTCTGCGCTGAAGCCATCTGGTCCTGGGCTTTTTTTGGATGGGAGACTTTTGATGACTGCTTCTATTTCTTTGGGGGATATAGGACTATTTAGTTGATTTACCTGGTCCTGATTCAGCTTTGGTGAGTCAAATCGATCAAGAAAATTGTCCATTTCATTTAGATTTTCAAATTTTGTGGCATATAGACTTTTGAAGTAAGTCCTAATGATTTTTTGGATTTCCTCAGTGTCTGTAGTTATGTCCCCCCTTTCATTTCTGATTTTGTTGATTTGGGTGGTGTCTCTCTGCCTTTTAGTTAGCTTGGCTAAGGGTTTGTCTATCTTGTTGATTTTCTCAAAGAACCAGCTCTTGGTTTCATTGATTCTTTGAATTGTTTTATTTGTTTCTAATTGATTGATTTCAGCCCTGAGTTTGATTATTTCCAGCCGTCTACTCCTTTTTGGTGTGTCTGCTTCTTCTTTTTCTAGGGTTTTTAAGTGGGCCATTAAGTTGCTTGAATGAGCTGTCTCGAATTTCTTCTTGAAGGCACTTAGTGCTATGAACTTTCCTCTTAGCACTGCTTTCATTGTGTCCCACAAGTTAGGGTATGTTGTGTCTTCATTTTCATTGAGTTCTAAAAAGGCTTTAATTTCTTTCTTTATTTCTTCCCTGACCCAGCTGTCATTTAGTAACAAGTTGTTCAGTTTCCATGAGTGTGTAGGCTTTTTGCTATTTCTGTTGTTGTTGAAGTCCAGCTTTATTCCATGGTGATCAGACAGGATACAAGGGATTATTTCAGTCTTCTTGTATCTGTTGAGGCTTGCTTTGTGACCAACTATATGGTCTATTTTGGAGAAGGTTCCATGAGGTGCTGAGAAGAAGGTAAATTCTTTTGTGTTTGGGTGTAAAGTTCTGTAGATGTCTGTGAGGTCCATTTGATTCATGACCTCTGTCAGAGATATTGTTTCTTTGTTTAATTTCTGTTTTGTTGACCTGTCCTTTGTTGAGAGTGGGGTGTTGAAGTCTCCCACTATTAATGTGTGGGGATCTATATGTGGTTTAAATTTTATCAATGTTTCTTTTACAAATGTGGGTGCTCTTGTATTTGGGGCATAGATGTTCAGGATTGTGATGTCTTCCTGGTGGAATTTTCCCTTGATGAGTATGAAGTGTCCTTCCTCATCTATTTTTATTAATTTTGGTTGAAAGTCTATTTTATCAGATATTAGAATGGCTACTCCTGCTTGTTTCTTGGGTCCATTTGCTTGGAAAGTCATCTTCCAACCTTTTACCCTCAGGTAATGTCTATCTTTGTGTCTTAGGTGTGTTTCTTGTATGCAACAGATTGCTGGGTTTTGTTTACATATCCATTCTGTTAATCTGTGTCTTTTTACTGGAGAGTTGAGTCCATTGATGTTGAGAGAGATTAATGACCAGTGGCTGTTAGATCCTTTGATTTTGATGTTGGCTGTGTTCATAAGTTTGTGTGCTTGGTTGCTTTTTGTTTTGCTGTAGTAAGGTTAATTATTTCCTGTGTTTTCTTGACAGAAGCTAATTTTCTTGGGTTGTATTTTCCCTTCCAGTGTCTTCTGTAATGCTGGATTTGTGTGTAGGTATTGTTGAAATTTGTTTTTGTCATTGAATATCTTGTTTTCTCCGTCTATGAGGACTGAGAGTTTTGCAGGGTATAGTAGCCTGGGTTGACATCTGTGTTCTCTTAGGGTCTGCATGATATCTGTCCAGGCCCTTCTGGCTTTCATAGTTTCTGTTGAAAAGTCAGGTGTGATTCTAATGGGTTTGCCATTATATGTTACTTGGCCTTTTTCCCTTGCAGCTTTTAGTATTTTTTCTTTGTTCTGTATACTTACTGTTTTGATTATTTTGTTGTGGGAGGATTTTCTTTTCTGGTCAAATTTGTTGGGTGTTCTGTAGGCCTCATGTATCCTTATTGGCTTCTCCTTTAACTTGGGGAAATTTTCTTCAATGATTTTGTTGAAAATATTTTCTGGGCCTTGGAGAAGGGAGTCTTCTTTTTCCTCTATTCCTATTATTCTTAGGTTTTGTCTTTTCATATTGTCTTGGATTTCTTGGATGGTCTGAGTCAGGAATTGTTTGGATTTAACATTTTCTTTGACAGATACATCGATTTCTTCCATTGTATCTTCTACACCTGAGATTCTTTCTTCCATTTCTTGTATTCTGTTGGTTATGCTTACCTCTGTAGTTCCTGTTTTCTTCCCTAAATTCTTCCTCTCCAATATTTCCTCCATTTGTGTTTTCTTTAATTTTTCTAGTTCTATCTTCAGGTCTTGAGTTGTTTTGTTTACTTCCTTCACTTGTCTGCTTGTATTTTCCTCTTTTTCTTTTAGTTCCTTCAACTCTGTCTCTTTGATTTCTTTCAGTGATTTAATTATTTCTTCTCTGAAGGCCACAAGCTGTTTGGCTGCATCTTCCCGTATTTCTTCACGGATGGCCCTAATTTGCTTGTCTTTATCTTCCTCCATTTCTTTACGGATAGCCATGATCTGTTTGGTTTTATCTTCCTCTAATTCTTTACGTATTTTATCTGTTTCCTCTATTATTCTCTTCATCAACATAGATGTAAGGTCATCTTCTTGGTTTTCTATTATGCTGCATTGTTCAGGGCTGTTCGCCCCTGGATGGCTGGGTTCTGGAGATGCCATATTGCTCTGTCTTTTGTTGGTTGAGCCTTTACGCTGACCTCTACCCATTGGGCTGATTTAGGTTTTGGCTGTTTGTTTCTGTGCTTCCTGGAGTCCTGAGGTAGGGAGTATCCCCTTGGCCGGAAGATGATTTTTCCTGAAGGAGTCCTTCTCTGCTTTTTGGTTATGGTCACTGTATGGCCAGTGTTTCTCCGGAGATGCCACTGCTCACCTCAGGTTTATAGCCCTGAGTAGTAGCTGTGGTCTATGTTAGGCAGGGGGGGATCTCCTCTTACCCATAAAATTTCTCAAGACAGCTGCCCCACTGCTGGGTTTCTTGTTATAAATTTAGTGTGCTGCTGCTCACTAAATTTCCATGTACAGTCCTCTTGAAGAAACTGCTGATTCCCTAGCTATGGGGTTTTCTCCCAACAGGGAAACTCAGTCTGTTCTCCTGGGGCGCACAGTTCTGTCTGAGAAAGTGGGAGGTGCACTCAGCAAGTCTCTGGGCCAAAGGCTGATTGCTCTGCTCTGGACCTGGAGAATGTGCACCTAGGTTGAGTTGGCGCCTGGGGGCACTGTTCTGGTCTGGAGGCTGGGTGCCTCACTCTGGACCAGAAGCTGTGTGTCTCTGTCTGGGATGGCGGCTGTAGGGACCACTCTGGTCCAGACGCTGTGGGTGCAGCCCCCCTGAAGGATCAGGGATTCCTACAGTTTTGGCAGTCCAGCCAGGGACAACTGGCCGATCCCTGGCACAGTATCTGAGGGCTGCTGTAATGGCTCTTCGGCTCCTGCAGGTCCGAGGATGTAGCTGTGTGTCCCAGTGCCTCAGGGGAACGCAACAATGGCGGCAGAGCACAGCGCTTCTGCCTGCACTAGAGTCTGCGTGAGTCCAGGAAGTGTTTTGGTGCTGGGTGTCCTAAGTGTTAGAGCTGCTGACCCCCTCCGCTGGGGGTTTCCTCCTGCCAGAGACACGCAGTCTGGTGCCGTTGCCCTGGTGCCCACAGTTCTATCTGAGGCGGCGAATCACGCGCGCAGGCAGGGCTCTGTGCAGGCAGGCGCCTTTGTCCCTCCCGGCTCTGGGTCTGGGCTGGCTCCTGAGGCACCCGCGGAACCCGAGTCTTTTCCTTGGGATGTCTGGGTAACCTGGGGTCGGTCCCAATTGTTTCCTGCTCCGTGGGGTTATCTCTCGACTGGGAAATCCAGTCTATGGTGTTGTGGGCCCACAGTTCAGTCTGGGACCGTGACCAGATCGCGCTGGCGGGTAGCTCTGGGCTGGCGACCAAGCGCCTGGCGGAACGGGGATCTCTTCTGCGGTTTTGCAGGGTGAGTTAAAGCTGATTGAATCCCCCACCGTGGGGTATCCTCTCACCTGAGAAACACAACCACTTGTGTTTTATGGCCGTGAGTTCTGATTGCTGGTCACTGTGCCAATCCTGCTGTGCTGCTCCTCAGAATGAGAGTCCTCCCGGCGCTGCCATCTTGCCCTGCCCCCTAGGCTATTTTAATAATATGTTTTATCAATATCTGATGTTAAGTTAATTGGTTTAAGGATGGAGATTAGATTATAGCCATTATATACCATATTGATTGATATGCTAAGTTTTAAAAGTGTCACTTATAAGGATGTATAATCCCTATCACTAGGTTCCTAGTATGGATTCCATCGGTTTTATAAGATGTCTTCATACTGTTATGTTGGTATTTAGAAAACAGAAAGTTGAGGACCATAATGTTTGAAGAGTCTGCAACTTAATTCCATTTGTGCTCAGATGTTCACCACAAAATGGGAGTTGGGGAGGAAATGGCAGATTCAAGTTTTTACAGTTTTGTGAATTTATCATAACATTTTGACATTTATTTTGCAGTAAAAAGCCAGAAGTTTTTATAATGCAAAGTTATTGAGAAAGTAGTTTAGAAGCTGTGGGAGCCATCAGTAACTTACTATTCAGTTCACTGATACAGACATTTTCTAAGAAACATTGTAACAACAAATAACCTATCTGCTGCTCCTGTAAGCATTATGAACTAAAGGGATTTATTGACATAATGTGAGATTCAATTACATGACCAGATTCTGTTGTCTGCAGTTGATATCAAAGGGTTTAGCATAATTTTAAGTTCTCTGCCTCAGTGTCAATCCTTAAACTGTTATTATACACTTGTTAATTTATCAATTTGATATTGATCAAAAATTGGCAATGTTAAAAGAAAATATTTTAATTGAGATTTCTACCAGTGAAAGTTATAATAATAATGATGTTGGCACCATATACTTGCTCTATTTCCCATATATTTTTATTCCAAGACAAATATTTTTAGTTAATTAAACTTGCTACTGTCAAAGAGTTTGGCACATTTATTTCTTAGTGTATATTTTTAAATAAAATATTTTCACTTTACATATTAACAATAGAATATTGTAATACAGTTTGAAACAGAAGAAAAAAAATTCAGGTAACAAAACCACAAAACAAAATTTCCTGAATTACATTTCCTAAATGGGTCAGTGTGACAAATGTATTCAGTTACCAGTCATGTCTAATTTCTGCTGCACTAAAGTCAGTGCAATTTAAAGAAAGCCCAAATTTACCATCACTCCCTCAAAATTAATACATATTTGGTTCTTTTGGTATGCAAAATGTTTCTTGCTACTTCAATACCCAGAAAGTTGAATTCACATATCCATCAAAGGAATGAAGGAAGAGGTAAAGGAAGGAAGGAAGGAGGGAGGGAGGGAGAAGGGAGGGAGAAAGGGAGGGAAAGAAAGTGGTATGTGTGAATCTTGTGGTTGATTGATTTTCAGCTTTTTGAAGACTCTCCACATTAATTTCCAAGGTAGCTGTACCAGTTTTAGCCCCATAAGCATTGATTAGGTTCAGCATATGTTATAAATTTGTTTTATTGCCCTTGACCACAGGTTAGTTTTTATTTTATTTCCTTGGTGACTAAGGATGTTAAACAGTTTTTTAAGTGCTTCTCAGCCATTTGCATTTCATCTTTTGAGAGGTCTCTCTCAGTTTAGTTCAGTGTACCATTTTTAAATTGGATTGTTTTTGCTTGGAGTTCAGGGTTTTTTAGTTCTTTGTTTATTTTATATACTAACCCTCTGTCCGATGTAAATTATAAAGATCCCTCATTCTCCAGGCTGCTTTTCTGTGGTGCTAACTTTTTGCTGTGCGAAAGCTTTTGAGCTTATTGGGATCCAGTTTATTAATTGTTGATCTTAATGCCTGTACTACTGGGGTCCTGTTCAGAAAGTCCTTTTCTGTGCCGATGAAATTTTCTTCTGTCAAATTCAAGGTGAACTCACGTGGCGACACAAGATCTGCACAGGTTCAAGCCAGACAAAGTCCAAGCACTGAGAAGGAGTGAACACCAACTCCCACTCATAACCAAGAACTTGACATTGACACCTGCTTGGAAAGGGAAAATCAGTTTTCTCCAATGGGCATAACTAAATCACATTCCAGGGCAGGCCCCATTCCCAGGAATAGTTAACTAGTTTAAAACAGTCTCCGTGGTTTTTATATGTTTTTGGTTTGTTTTGGTATTTTTTGTCTTTTTGTTTGTTTTAGTTTGTGTTTTTATATTTTTTTTTTTGAGAAAAAAGAATATAAACTTGGGTGGATAGGGAGGTTGGAGATGTTGGAGGGGAAAATATAAATTGTATACAATTATATTCAAAATAAATTGTATTAAATTCAAAATAAATTGTATACAATTTTTTAATTAAAAAAAAGCAATTTTAAACTGTCCAATTATAAAGCCACGAAGGTAACCAAGAAAAAATTACATTTAGGAAAGCATATGTGCACCAAACTCTAATACAACCAATTTCATAAAAAATATCTTACTAGACCTCAAGACAAAGGTTAATTCCAAATCAGCAGGTGATTTCAATACCCTGCTTTCTCCGATAAACAAATGGTATGAACAGAAATAAGCAGAGAAACAGAATTAAAGGGCACAATACATTAGATGGACCTAACAGATACCTACTGAATATTAAACCTCTAGCTAAAGAATATGCATTCTACTAGCAGCCCGAGAAGTTCATGTAAAACAGACCCTATATTATAACATAGAAAAGCTCAACAAATATAGAGAAATTGAAATAACTCAGTGTATATTCTCTGACCACAATGCAATAAAAACCAAAACCAACAGCAAAGGAATCTCTAGTACAATGGTTCTTAACCTGAGGTTTTTGACTCCTTTGGGTTTGCATATCAGATATCAGATTAGGATGCCTAGAGGTGGCAAAGTTATAAAGTAGCAACAAAATAAGTTGATGGTTGGGGGTCATCACAATAAGAGGAATTGTATTAAAGCACCACAGAACTAGGAGGTTGAGAACCACTGCCCCAGTAATTGCACAAACTCATAGATAAAAAAAAAAAAAGCACAGTACAGAATGATGGATGGACAAATATATAATCAAGAAAGAAAGAACTTTATTTTTCACAACACAAAATAATGTTTACAAATTTTTCTAAAAATGTAATTGTATTAGAGGATCTGGAGCTATAGCTTAGTGGTTGAGAGAGTGCCACTCTCAGAGAAAACCCAAATGATTCTCAGCACCCAAGTAGTAAAACAGCCTGTAGCTTCAGCTTCAGTGGGTCCAGTGTCCTTTTTTGGCTTCAAAGGTACCTGTATACACACTCTGTATTTTCATGCAGACTCATGGATTTACAAAATAAATAAAATAAAAATAAAGATCAATCTTCTAAAAAGAGAATTCTATTTTTTAATTTGATTTTATTTATGTATTTATTTATCACAATTTATTCACTTTGTATCCCCACTGCAGACCCCTCCATTGTCTCCTCACAGTTCCACCCACCCTCATTCTTCTCCCTCTATGCCCTTTCCCTAGTCCTTTCCATATATGCAATTTAGTTTCTCCTCTTAAGAAATTGTATGTCCCATCTTTGTATAATGGAGGCTTTTAGGAATAAAATTTTGTAAAATATTCACATTTTTACTTTTTTAAGCAAAATTTCAGAATATAGAGAAATACTTCAAGCTTTTAAAAACTTAATTTTATTTTGGTAAATTTCAGATGCATACGTTATTTTTCTTACAGTTATTTAAGCTAAGTTTTAAGTAGAGAAGGTTTGTCTATCATATTTCTTTGTACTTTTAAAAATAGTAATTGATGTAATATAAAACTTGGATCGAGTTTCTGTTATAAAGATGCTATTTTTAATAGATTAGGTGTGAAAGTCGTTACAAAGAAGAAAGGTAAAGGTAAAAGAATTTACTTCTCTACTAAAGTGTGTGTGTGTGTGTTTGTGTGTGTGTGTTTGTGTGTGTGTGTATGTCTTTTTTTCTCTTGTGGTTAAATGCCCCAAACCCCTATTTTTATTTTTCAAAGTAATAATAATGTTTTAATATAAATGGTATAGTTCATCACAGTAGATTTGCTTAGTAATAAAATTAAACACTTTTCAAATTATCATCTAATAGAAGTCATATTTAGCCTAATGTGATATTAACACAATAAGTTCTTTAACCGGAGTTATATTCTATTTATCCCATGTAAGTTTTCAACAGAGCTGAAAAGTACATTAGCTGTATTCACATATTGTATACATAATCTGTACTTACATTGATAACCCCACTTCTTTCAACTGAATGGAGCCTCAAAGTTTGTACATCCAGGATTTGAGTAATGTGTTATTCCTTTAAGAAGGCAGTATTAGGCACTACTGGTTACTACCAGTTGAGGCTTTACACAGCTGTGTACTTAGCATTTAATCATGCAAAGAATTGCTAATGAGAAGATCACGCTGGACAAAGCACACCCAGTGAATCTGATACAATACCATTTTTGTTTGAGAAACATAAATAAATAATCTTCACACATTAGTAGTTTCATTAATAAGTATTTGTGCCGGTATGTAGAGCAGTCAGGCATTAAGAAACTATCTTAAGCTGCTACTAATAATTTATTCCTCTCATAAAAATTCATATTCTCTTTAAAATAAAACTCTTAGTCGTATTTCTGTCTGTATTTGACTTTTACCTTCAGTATTTTAATTTTCCTTTCAACAGTTTCTTCCTTACATGCTTATAAAGTGTCTACTGATCTCCTCTCCCACTTCTGTCACTCATAGAGAGAGCCACGTAGCCAATAATCCCAAGTAGAAAAGTCACTCCAGTAACTTTACAGTGTCTCAGGCTGCCAACTGTCCCTGTTCTTTCATCAAAAGCACCATATCTCTACCACTTGAATGCAGTAAGTTGTAGCAAAAGGAATGGCAACTAAATTCATTTGTTGCAATATGTTAAGTGCTGAGAACAACCTGATGTATTACCTTTCTAGAAGTAGTAAATATTTTATGCTGAAATTTGAGTTAGAATGACAGTGAGGTGTTGAGTCAGAATAATCAATACCAGCCATGTAATTAGGCTGGAAGGCAAATGGTAGATGATGTTATTTCAGGACAATTGTATGGAGTACTCAAGGTGTCCCCAATGCCAGTATTTCTAGCTGATTACAGGTGGGATTATCCCTGAAATAATTGGTATTTCCTGGAGGGAGTAAATTCTGAGCTTATGCAGTTCATATTTGAGTCACAAATGTTTTTTATACAGCACATTTGACCAATTGATCTGACTTTCACTTTAAGGCTTCGGAAGAAAATAGACCAAACACATGCTGTATTGAGAAGCTAATGTGTGCAGCAAAAAGCTGTTGTTAGCCCTGCCCTCAACACACACACCTGGAACTTGGCCTTTGTAGAATAGCAGTGCTTCATTAATTGATACCCCTTGACTTGGGTTCTATAAACAACCATGGGTGCCTGAGTTCAGGATCCAGGAGTTTGAGCTGCAGGCCTGCTCCCAAGAACTACTTTCATTTTCATGAGGCTAAAACATTCAAAGAAAAACAATGATTTAGTCAATATTAAAACCATTAGTTGTAGATCTTTTGAAATATTTGTACTTACAAATTTTGGAACGTTATAAGAATGAAAGATTTCCATAGGATTCAATGGCAATTAACTTTATTTAAATAAATATATATTATATCCTCATATCCTCAATGTCTTATTTGTATTGCTCCTAAAAACTAGAAAGTAAGTCTGTACAATATTTGAAAGGCTGGAATAAATGTTATAGTATCCAGGTCAATACCCTGCTGGGTAGAGTCTTTCAGAGGCCCTCTGTGGTAGGCTGCTGTTTTATTCCCTGTCTTCTCCTGCTTCTGATGACTATCCTGAATGAGGATTGAGCATCTTCCCTATGGTCCTGTTTGTTGATTTGCTTTGATGCAGATGCTGATATTTATATCACCAAACTTTGGACAGAGTGCAGGGAATCTTGTGGAAGAAGGGGGAGATAGAAAGACCAGGAGGGATAGGAGCTCCACAAGTTGATTAACAGAGCCAAAAAAATCTGGGCCCAGGGGATCCTGCAAAGACTGATGAATCAACCAAGGACCATGCTTAGAGAGGACCTAGACCCCTGCTCACATGTAGCCCATGGGCAGCTTCGTCTCCATAGGGGTTACCTAGTAAGGGGAGCAGGGACAGTCTCTGTCATGTACTTTGTTGCCTGCTCTTTGATCACCTCCTCCAGGCAGGGTGACCTTACTAGGTTACAGAGAAAGAGAATCTAGACAGTCCTGATAAGACCTGATAGGCTAGGGCCAGATAGTAGGGGAGGAGGACCTCCCCTATCAGTGGACTTACGGAGGTGCATGGAAGGGGCAAGAGGGAGGGATAGTGGGACAGACCAGGAAGATATGAGGGAGGGGGCTACAGCTGGGATACAAAGTGAGAAAATTGTAATTAATAATAATAACCATAATAATAAATTTAAAATGTTATATCTAGGAACTAAAACTGATATCCTTGACTCACAATAGCCACTTTAAAGTCCATTTCACATAGTTAACTTGCTTTAATTTTATATCTTCTAAGGATCTCAGCTATTTTATTTCTAAAACCATAAAAGAGTCAAACAACATCTATAAAAGTAAAAGGAGACACGCTGAAGGTGGTTAAACGAGACAACATCTATTCAATTTCACTGTCAGAGAAGAAGAAAAGCTCCTCTAGAAAAAACAAACAATGTACGTGATTCAAAAAGGACAAAGGCCCTTGGGCCATTTAGTATCATAGACCCAGAGGAAAACATTAACCACCACATCACATCTCATAATTACATTCTTAACCTTGGAACTGGGCAATCAAGGAAGGGAGGACAACACACCTTCTCCAGGGGCTCCTTCAGTAATAGGTTGTGGTAGTTACTTTTCTTGTCAGTGTGGCAAAATATCTGACAAAAACAACTTTTAGAAGGAACTATTTTTTTTTTTTAACTCATAGTTTGGATATAGAAACTTGTGGTGGGAATGGCTTGGTGAAAGCAGTTTGAGACAGCTTACAATATTGATTCTACTGTAAGGAAGTAAAGGGGTGAATGCTGGTGGATCTCAGATGAATTTCTTCATTTTTATACAGTCTGACACCTCAATCCGTGCAATGGTGCCATACCCATTTAGAGTGAATATTTCTAGCCTGGAATACAAAATATAGATAGCCCAACACAGACCTTGTTTTCTTTTTATGATTCTAAAACTCATCAGGTTGACAATCAATATTACTTATCACATAAGCTTCATGAAAACTGAAAGGTTCCAGACGGTGGCAATCCACACAGGCTTTGTACTTAGTTAAGGAAATCCAGATTTATTCATCAACATAGGTCCAGATTATTTTTGTGCAACCTGAAACTGGCCTTTAGAATGTTTTGAACATTTTTATGTATATGGCATTTTACCTACATGTATTTCTGTGCACCACTTTATGAAATGCTGGCGGCCAGATGAGGGCAAGAGATCCCTGGGACTAGAATTACAGATGTTTGTGAGCTGCCAAACAAAACTTGGGTCCTTAGCTGTAGTGAGCCATCTCTAGTTCCCACAACAAATTATTTCAATAACAACTTTATTCAACAAAGTTTTCTAATACCTATGGAAGTAATAAACATTTTATGAACTTTGCAAATATCGCCCATTCAGAAGGTAAGTGTAGAAGCAGAGCAAATGGTAAAAATTACAACTATTTATTGAATTGTTTATTGGAAAAAATACTATTTTAAAAATAGAAAAATTAATCTCTAACACCTTCACATCTCCCTGGATGTCAGATACAAGTTTATTCTTACAACATTGTGACTGACTTGTGTTGCAGTAGTGGTAAGACCTGCTTTAAGGGTCTGGTGAAGTTACCCAGGAGGTCAGGCACTGGTCTGAAAGCATTACATCTGAGTTCCATTCCTGGAACCAACATCAGAGTAAACTGACTCTTAAAAGTTGTCAGCTGTTACTACTCAGCAATTAAAAACAAGGAAATCATGAAATTTGCAGGCAAATGGTGGGAACTAGAAAAGATCATCTTGAGTGAGGTAACCCAGAAACAGAAAGACACAGATGGTATATACTCACTTATAAGTGGATATTAGCCACATAATATAGGATAAACATACCAAAATCTATACTCCTAAAGAAGCTAAATGACAAGGAAGACCCTAGGGAAGATAGTCAATCCTCATTCAGAAGGACAAGTGTGATAGACATCAGAAGCAGGAAAAGAGAACAGGACAGGAGCCTACTACAGACGGCCTCTGAAAGACTCTACTGATTGCGGTATCAAACCAGAGGCTGATCTCATGGCCAAACTTTGGGCAGAGTGCAGGGAGTCTTAGGAAAGAAGGGAAGACAGAAAGACTGGGAGGGGACAGGAGCTCCACAGTGAGACCAACAGAGCCAT
Organism: Psammomys obesus; assembly: GCF_907164565.1. NCBI lineage: Eukaryota > Metazoa > Chordata > Mammalia > Rodentia > Muridae > Psammomys > Psammomys obesus. Next base: position 13,598,644 of record NW_026596095.1, on the reverse strand, counting down.
AAAAAATGAGCCCTGGGGTCCCTGAAGAGAATGATATCCTGACAAAGGACAGTGCACAGAAAGGACCTAAAACCCCACCTCAGATGTAGCCCATAGACTCAGTCTCCACTGGGGTCCCTAATAAGGGGAACAGGGACATTCTCTGGCATGAACTCAGTTGCAGGTTCTCTGATCACCTCCCCCTGAGGGGGTGCAGCCTTGCCAGTCCACAGAGGAAGACAGTGCAACCAGTTCTGATGAGAGATGATAGGCTAGGGTCAAATAGAAGGGGAGGAGGACCTCCCCTATCAGTGGACTAGGGGAGGGGCATAGGGGGAGAAGAGGAAGGAAGGGTGGGTTTGGGAGGAGATAAGGGAGGGGCCCACAGCAGGGATACAAATTGAATAAATCATAATAAATGATAATAATAACAAAAAAAATGTTTCACACTGACTTCTGCCTGAGCACACAGCATGCCCATGCCCAAACATGCACATAAGTAAATAAAGTGTAGTGATTTTTTTTTTTAAGTCTGAGCGTTGCTTTGATGTTTGTTGACATGAGAAGAACTACTAGGGTAGACTAGAAACTAATGTATTAAGGTATTGGAGTGAAACTCTCTGAGAAGAATGGTGGAAAATACTTCATTTTTAGAACCAGAGACACACAAAGTTAAAATTTGATGCAATTATTAGATTAAATTTGTTCATTGCCTAAACTAGTCGTCTTTCATATATTGACCTAAAGATTTGTGTTATAATTTCCTGTCTGCCTGTGCAACAAATATTACACCAATCAGATGTATAACCTTAAAATAAAATTTAAAGGTTGTAAGATGAATTTTAGTAGTTTTAAAATACATGTGAATTAATACTAAATGGAAAGAAATAAATATTAGTGGAAGGAGGCAGTGGGGTTCTTTATTCTTGTCACACAGCAGAAGTGGGGAGGTGTCTCAGTCTGCAACAGTATTTGCTGCACAAGCCCGAGGATCTAAATGTGGATCCTTCCAAATTAAAAATCTGCACACTGCAGTATGAATGTCCAATTGCAGTGATGGGAGGCAGACACAGGAGAAACCTGTGTGGGCAACCAGTGACCCTCATTTTCAGTGAGTTATTCTGTTGAAAAGGAAAAGGAAAACTGAGAAAGACAACAGACGTTGACTCCTATCCTCCGTGTATCACATATTCACATAGGATTACAGAAACACACAAGCATTTCTCTGAATACAAGAACAAAACAAATGAAGCAATTAATTGCACTCTATTATGGCTTATTTATCCCCTTAAGAACCTTAAAAACAATAAATGCTTTTTGAAATAAAGAATTTTCTTTATCATACACTAACAGAAACTTAAGCAGTACCTTTAATCCAATGCTTACAAACCAAATAGTGACAGCATGGTTAAGTAAATTGAAGTTCTACTCATTGAAATAATCAGTGCTGAGTTTACTCAGCTGTCGATGCCAGGTCGGTGATTCAACATCATACAACTGCTCAGTCAAGTGAAAATAAAGGAAGCAAAATATCTACAGTTCAAGACATTGATTTTAAAATAGAATTAGTAGAAAAGCGTATAGTGAAAAGAAAGCATCAGTAAAATTCTACACTCTAAATTATAATCATATATACATCTTGCTATAAGGTAGATAATAGCTACTGATTTAAGTACTAATATATGTTGGCCATGACATTATGTAAAGTGGTTATAAGTTACTCAGTTTTGTTATGACAACTACAAAACATCACCATATGGTAGACTGTCTCTTTAAAGGAGGGAATAGAGCACCTTTTCGTGCTTGTTATTTCAATGCTATTTTTTCTCATATGTTTGGTCAAATCTGTGGTTAGAAAATATGAAGGTGGTACTGTGTTCATAAGTCATACTTTTCCTGACTTGTTTATATTTAATAATGAAAATATTTTACACAAAATGATGGAAATGGCTTTGTCTACAATTGCACTTTCATATTCAAAAAGGACAGAAATCGATGATTAAAATTTAATTTGGAATCTAATAGTTATTCAGGAGTAGACAGTTATAAACCCATGAATCACTTGAGTTGTATTTGGAGTAGACAGCAGGATCTTTGAAGAACAGCACTAAACCCTACAATGGCAAGAAGCTTTTCTATGAGTTCTCTGCCTTTTATTTGATGCTAATAAAGGAGCTTATGAGGCTTAGAAGAAAATGTTATACCACATGTGAAGCTAATAATATTGAGGGGATTTTAGGTGACATTATTTTAGAGTAAGGTTCTGTTTCATAAACACCAGTATTTCCTTATGTATTGCTGATCTCTGTTCATGTGCATAGCATGTTCTCAGTAAAACCTATTAGGTGAATGAATGCATTTATAATTTTTGTCAGTTTCTCAGAGAAGCACTGCAAGAGTTTATTATTTTCTTTCTGTGAGCTAGATCTTTGCCAGGTTTGAGGGACGGAACAGAGAATAATACATTTCCTCTAAAGAATTCTTGAAAGGAGAATGTATGAATGCATGAATGCAGAGATAATGTTTTTGTCATATCTAATATGAATAATAATCAATATTTCAGGAGAGTCACAATGGACCTCTAAAAGAAAATTAGCTCAGAGAAGCCTCTGTCAGCGGCACTTAGATTTTACTGTTTTGCAGAATTTATAGGAAAGCTCCTATATTATTATTCACATGTCCATTGCTCTCTTGCAGTGTATACTGATAATTTCTGTTGCTATGCTTTAAAGCACCTTTGCTGCTTTTAAAAACCCAAACAATCTTGTAATATGATCCTTAAAGAGAGCTTTCTACTACCCATACTCGGTGGCATGTACCTATAATCCTGGCACTCAGGAGGCTGGGTCAAGAAGGCTGGAATCTAAGGCTAGTATGGGCAGCAAGGTAAGTGTTAAGACATTGGCTAAAAAAAGTAAAAGTGGAAGAAAATAAAGAATTCCATGAAGCTTAATAGTGGCATAGAACAAAAGTGCATTAGGGAGAAAAAGGCCATTTATATATTTTTTTTCTGGTAATAAATAGTATAGTTGAAAAGAGATAACATTAAGTATGTGAAATTTTCTAGGAAAGGGTTAGCTCCTCATTTAATTGCATTAAATGAATGCATACATTATTTGTGCTATACAAAACAAAACACTTCAGCTCCACTTGGTTGTGAGATTTAAAAAAAAATGCAGAGCACAACAGAACTGTTGTCCTCCACAGCAACAGCACCTGGAACATGGTTGCTGCTTTAATGAACAGAGTAGTTTCACAGTGGTAGTATTATTATTCAGGGTTCTGTGGAAGAGTTACATTACAGAAAATAAGAAGTGGTTCTTTGTGGTTTTGGCTCTAAAGGTAGTAGTCAGCTAGAACCATCCCAGATGTAACCAAGGAAAGCTATTTCATTAAACTGGTTATTCTAGATAGGCTTTAGCCTTCATTCTCCCACAAAACACTGGGGTGCGGAAGTACCTACATCAGGATTCCTACTGAGACTTGCCTTCCATCATGACATGGCATGGGTAATGCCTAGAAAGCATCTTTTGTTTCAAGTACATTTAAGCAAGCTTGCGGTTTAGACAGCTTCCTGCTCTTCAGTTGTTTGGGAAGTTTATGGGCCAGCTTCTTGTCACAGCTATAACCCATAAGTGGAGTGCTGCCAACACTGTGCAGCCTTTGCACACCGCTCGGAGTTTGAGATTGCAGTTTAGGAACTCAACTCTTAATTTAAGGAAAATAAACATCTTCTTTCATGGGATTTATTCTGATCTCTCAATCCTAAGAATACACAGATAGACACAGGTAGATAATATCAGTGGTCATCCTTTTTATAGTCATGTTGGCACCTGTAGAGATTTCATAAAATATGTTTTAATAGATGAACGTCTTCCGGGGAGAGTCATCTGAGTTATAAATTATGTGTCAATTGTTCCTTCCTAAATAAATAAATAAACCTTTAGTAATAGCTTCTGAATTTATTTCTTTTTTTTAATGCTTGGGTGTATGTGTGTGTGACCCTTAGTGACAGCTAAGGAATAATAGCTACTATCCACTGAGCATTTTTATATACCTGTTTCAAGCAGTTACTATAGATTGCCTTGTTGAAGCCTCATAGCTTCTCTATGAGGCAATAACTGCCATGGCTCTTCATTTGTAAAATGAAGAATTTTAGGCCCAAGGAGGCCAAGTAACTTTTCCAAAGTGATGGTAGAAGACTGCACTTAAAATTCACACACCTTGGAGTATCAGTCTCAGAAAACGCCCCTGTGCCCAGATTTTTTGGTTCTCTTGCTCACCTTGTGGAGCTCCTGTTCCTTTCAGGTCTTACTATCTCTCCCGTATTTCCTAGGATTCCCTGCACAATGCAAAAAGTTTGGATATGAAGAACCATACACATGCATGGAGATAACTTAGAACCCCTGCACAGAAGAAGCCCATGGCAGCTCAGTGTCCAAGAGGGTTTCCCAATAATAGGAACAGGGACCGTTTCTGACATGAACTCAGTGGCTGGCTCTTTGATCACCTCCACCTGAGGGGGGGGGGGCAGCCTTACCAGTCCATAGAGGAACACATAGAAGCCACTGCTGTTGAGATCTGATAGACTAGGGTCATATGGAAGGGGAGGAGGACCTCCCCTATCATTGGACTGGGGGAGGGGCATAGGAGAAGAAGAGAGAGGGAGGGTGGGGTTGGGAGGGGATGTAGGAGGGGCTACAGCTGAGATACAAAGTGAAAAAAACTAATTAAGAAAAAGAAAAGAAAAAAGAAAGAAAAAAACTCACACTGCTAAATCACAGATACTACTTTCCTCTCCCTTCACTCTTTTACTCTCTAGCACTACACACACACACACACACACACACACACACACAAATACACAAATGACTTTTCCACTTCCCATTTCTCCTTTTCTTCCTCCAACCCTGTGTGTATTTATGTACACCAAATTATGTCTGGTGTCCTTTGACATCAGTAGATATACTGGAACAGGAGACAGGAGACAGCAAGTTTGTTGGGAAACAAACTGGGCACCGTGCAAGAGCAACAAGTGATCTTAACTGCTGTATCATCTTATAAGACTTCATTAATAGAATGGTTAGTACGTATCAGTTAGTCTTGTTTGCCACTATGGTGGTTTTCTCACACCCAGAAGGGTCTGTAGCATCAGCTTAATGGTGCCTTTCTTTGAGGCACTTTGCTGACTATTTTTCTTCTTTTTTTTTTTGTTGTATATTTATTTATTTATTACAATTTATTCATCATATATCCCAATTGAAATCCCCTCCCTCAACTCTTCCCAGTCCCATCCGCTTGCCCTCTTCCCCACTATATCCTCTTCCCCCATGTTCTCTTCCTCCCTATGCCCTTTCCCTAGTCCATTGAAAGGAGGAGTTCTCCTCTTCTGCCTCTGCCCTTAGCTTATCAAGTCTCATCAGGACTGCCTAGATCCTCTTCCTCACCAGGGGGAAGTGATCAAACAGCAGGCAATCAAATTCAAGGCAGAGGCAGCCCCTGCTGTCCTTACTCAGGAACCCATATGAAGACTTGGCTGAAAATCAGCTACATCTGAGCAGGGGGTCTGGGTCCTCTCCATGCATAGTCATTGGTTGGTTCATCAGTCTCTGCAGGACCCTCGAGGCTCAGGATTTTTAGTTTTGTTTGTCTCTTTGTGGGGCTTTTGTCCCCTCAGTATCCTTCTATCTTCTCCCTTTCCACAAGTCTCCCTGCACAGCCCAGAGTTTGGCTATGAGTCATCAACTGCCTCTTTTGCCTGTTAGATGAAGCCTTTCAGAGGACCCTCTATAGTAGGCTCCCATCCTGTTCCCTCTCTTCCACCACTTTTGTTGTCTGTCCTGTTTGCTATTCTGAGTGAGATTTAAGCATCCTTTCTAGGGTCCTCCTTATTGCTTAGCTTCTTCAGGCCTGTAGCTTTTAGTGTAGGCTATCCTACATTATAAGGGTAATATCTGCTTGTAAGTGAGTGTATACCATGTGTGTCTTCTGCTTCTGGGATACCTCATTTAGGCTTAACTTTTCTAGTTCCCACCATTTGCCTGAAATTTTCATGATTTCCTTGTTTTTAATTGCTGAGTAGTATTCCATTGTGTAGATGTACCACAATTTCTGTGTCCATTCCTCAACTGAGGGACTTCTGGGTTGTTTCCAGCTTCTGAATACAACTGGGTCTCTTTTTCTTGTCTTCTCATGGGCTGTTTTTCTTCTGTTTGTTTTGTCCTATTCTGATGTGATAAGCTTTTTTAATCTTACTATATTTTATTTTGTTATATTTTATTATTATTTTTCAGAAGCCTGTTTGTTTTCCAGTGAGAGACAGAAAGTCTGTGAATCTGGATGGAAGGGGAGGTGGGAAGGAAGTGGAAGGACTAGAAAAAGGGGAACCTGGAACCACATTATATTATGTAAGAAAAAAAGTTATTTTCAATAAAAGAAAAAAGCTGCTATGAACATAATTAAACAAGTGTCCTTTTTGAATGGTGGGGCATCTTCTTGGTATATGCCAAGAAGTGGTATAGCTGGATCTCGAGGAAGCACTATCGCTAATTGTCTGAGAAAGGGCCAGATTGATTTCCAAAGTGGTTGTACAAGTTTACATTCCCACCAGGAATGGAGGAGGGTTCCCCTTTCAATACATCATCTCCAGCATGTGTCATCCCTTGAGTTTTTGTTTGTTTGTTTGTTTTTTATCTTAGCCATTCTGATCTAAGATGAAATCTCAGGGTCGTTTTGATTTGCATTTCCCTAATGACTAAGGGTGTTGAGAATTTGTTTGAGTCCCTTTATTCTTCATTACGTAGGATGGAATGTCATTGCTACATATTTGAAGCCACTTTTAGCAGATCAAAGTGATACATTTATGTTCAAGGAAGATTATATATGTCTTGCCTGTAATAAGGAAGCAGTGTTTAAACGGTTTATACACATTTTTATGTGGCAGCAGTCTATATAAAATAGTCTGTTCTTCCTCCTCCTCCTCCTCCTCATTTTACTCCTTCTTAGTTAAGTCATATCCAGAATAAATAATGATTGGTATTCCGACTTCCTGTAGACATTAGCTTATAAGTATTGCCATTATGGCACAAAAGTGAGGTTTACATGTATATGATGTAGTTCAATATTTCATTATTATGTTTTTAAATAAAGACCTAGATGGGGCAGGAGTTCCACAAGGAAAGCAAAAGAACAAAAAACAAAACAAAAAAACAACAACAACAACAAAAAACCAACTGGGCACAGGGGTCTTTTCTGAGACTTCTACTGCAACCAAGGACCATGCATGGAGATAACCTAGAACCCCTGCACAGATATAGCCCATGGCAGCTCAGTATCCAAGTGGGTCCCCTAGTAAGGGGAACAGGAGCTGTCTCTGACATAAACACAGTGGCTGGCTCTTTGATCACTTCTCTCTGATTGAGGCAAGAGGGGAAGCCTTACCAGGCCACAGAGGAAGACAATGCCGCCAGTCCTGATGAAACTGATAGACTAGGATCAGATGGAAGAGTAGGAGGACCTCCCCTATCAGTGGACTTAGGGAAGAGTCATGGGAGGAGAAGAGGTAGGGAGGGCAAGATTGGGAGGGGAAAAGGGAGGGGGCTACAGCTGGGATACAAAGTGAATAAATTGCAATAAATAAAATAAATAAATGTAAAAAATGAAATACTTAGAAGAAACAAATTTTAAAACTACAGTAGCAGTGTAGAAAGTAAAATAACATCTGGATTGAAGGGGGAAGAAAACAAAACAACAAGCAGCCAAATACCACCAACAACAATTAAAAAATACAACAACAACCAGTAAGTACACAAAGAATATAATTGCATCAGGAGAAAATAGTGCCAACTCACTGTAGCACTGGCTGACAGTTCCTCCTGTACAGAATTGTTTTCTCTTTAACCTTGCCAATAGGTTGGGAACATTATCCTCTGAGGAATATCCATGCATTGAGTGAATTTCAAAGCCTATGAATTAGTTCAATTTTTGTATCTTTATTCTGATGAGGAACTCTAAACAGTCTTTGTCCTGTCTCATAGAGTATATGGCCATACCAGCATTTTAGAACAAAGGCCATTGGTCAGGAAGTTAAGCATAGTACATCTTCTCATGGCCTCCTCTCAGTTACTGTCTTACTTTGATTTCTTTAGTACTAACTTGAATAATTGTTTTTCTTTTCAATTAATGATGTTATGGATGGTGCTAGATTATCATTTACAACTTCTGGTTCATTTGTTATTGCAAGTTACCAAATATTATATAAAGGTATTCTGATTTTAAAGCAAATCGAATGATCCGGAAATTAATATTAATAATTTGCACTCAGTACATACCAAAGAGGAATGAATTTGCCCAGCTGGGCAGGCATAAGAAAGCCATACAGTGTTAACCATTTTTTATGATTGTGTCATATGCATACACATTACTGAAAATAAATAGTTATATACAAACAAATATATTTATGTCAAATCAAGGACTTTTTGAGTTATAGCATGGTGTGGCAGTGCAAACAAGTAAGTTGGGGAGCCAGGTACAACATCTTTGTTTTCCACAGGGTGCTCCTTTCATCTGGAGGATCTTAATAGCTGCTATTATCCCTCTCACTGGGATGAATGTTTACTAGCCATGTTAATGTTAATTAACTTAGCTTCAGGTTTCTGAAAAACATGTTTTTGTTGTTGTTGTTGTTGTTGTTTTTGTTTTTCCTGGGCTGCAGTGTTTGTAGCTAAACATTGAATAGCTAAAGAAGTAGGAGAAATGAATATTGCTGGGCAGTTAGCTTTCTTTTTCCCACAGTGATACACACTTCTATATTTTCCGTAAAATAAAAGTTATTTTGCTGCAACTGTATTTATGATTATAATGATTATTCCCAGATAATACATTTATCTGTGGCCTTATAATAAATAATATGTGCCTTTGGTGCTCTGTCAGAGGCCAGCCCCAGAAGTCAAATAGGTTCCAGCAGAGGAGATAAGGATCAGGCAGAGGGGAGTAATGAGTCAGAGATCATGGCTGGAAGACACTTGCATTTCTGTCTGACTAGCAACCAGGATGTTTCTTTATTTACACAGATTCCACAAAAGGGGCAAACTTACGATTTCAAAAGAGATACAGATCATATAATTTTGTCCTTGGACAAGTGTTACAAGAACAGAGAGAATGGGTGTCATCAATATCAAATAATTTTAGACTATGTGAGCATTTATGACATATGACATTTTATTCTTCAGAAAAATGAAACATTAAATAGATAAAAAAAAAAAAATTGAGTCAGTCCAATTGAGTTACCAACCCTTGAACAGTGCATAGTGGTTGAAGTACAACTTGTGAGTTAGCCTTGCTTAAACATTTGAAAGCTCTCCCAGGCTATAGGCTGCCTTGTTCTATTTATTTGTTTTCTCTTTGATTTTTTAGTTTAAAGACTTCACTGTAACAGTGTAAGCCAGTTTTCTTATGATTGGCAAATTCTTATATTTCTTTTATATTAATTGTATATTATTTATATATTATCAAAGCTTGTTTTAGGCAAACAAACTTTATCAAATTTTTATTGGGCAATGTCCTGTAGACTACCTATAGGAGGAATCCTGTAATCTAATCGATTGTCAAATCTATTGTTTCTGAGTTTGCTTAGAGGCAGGTGTGCCAAGAGAGCTTTGGTGCTTTCTCTGCTTTTCACAATCTCCAAGGTAAGGAAGACTCCCAAGTAGAGCCAAATAAAGTTACTTTTTTGAGAGCAGAAAATATTTAGCAGCAGGGGCAGGGGAGGCATAAATGAATCATAATGTAAAAACCAAAGTGAAAAACAGCAGAATGGCAAAAACAGCATTGGCCTCAGCTTTACTGGACTCTGTCAAACAGCTGTGCTGGTTTCATGGCTCCCGTTGTTTTCACTAGTCATGGCTGTGACAGTACACATTGTTTCTCATCTCTGAGAACTGATTCATATACAGTTACTTTAATTCAGTGAACAGTGATTATTCCATGAGTAATGGCTTAAATTTGTGAACTATTCATTTAAAGCAGTGGTGTTTTGGACCAGTGGGTTTTAAAGCCACACTTGATTGGTATGCAGAGATTTTCCCAAAGGAGTTCACAGCAGAGATTCTGCCTCCAGGACCTCAGGTGTTAGGATCATTGATTTTCTCTGCCAGGGCGGCAAAGGATTTCCAGTGACTGACTGTGTGGTTACACTTATTGCCCTTGGAACTGTGTTATGCCAAAGTGGGCTATGATCTCACCTGCCTGGTGTACTCTGGAACCATTGCAGTTTACATGGGAATTCTTCAGCTTTAAAATTCTGCTTTTGTATGAGATGCATTTTTTAAATATATTCCATGAAACATTCACATTGTCACTACCTCTTACAAATATATGAAATCATTTTTTTTACATTAAAATATAATACTTTTAATGAAAAGCTTATCTAATATCATGATTGCATTTTCTAGTTCTGTTACAGTTGCTGTCCTAATGGTACTTTTTACGTCTGCTGGTAGATTTTTAAATCTATATTGAGGATTTCTAATTTTTCAGAAATTATTTGCCAGATACCTGGGTCCAGAATGAACTCATGACAAATTCAGGAATTTTTATTAATATTAAATTATTTGTAAACTGCTTTTTAACCAATCAAGCTCATTTCTTTCTTTGGTGTAGCAAAGCATTTCTCACAGATATGTGCATTTTCTTTCTGTTCTAAAACTCTTCCTACAATTGTCCATTGCACATACTTATTTTTCTTTACTAAATAGTCCTTTTTAAAAATCTTCTACCATCTCTTCTATTTTAGTAGCATAAATTTCCCTGCTTAAAACTGTCCTCTCTAGAAAACTCCTAATTTTGTTTGTCCTGGGGAAGGCTCATCCTTGTTTATTTTTTTCTTTGTGGACTATGACTATGACAAAACTTGATGAGACATTGAGATCCTTACAAATATACCTTTTTATCGTAGATATTAATTTAGAGGTGCAAAATTTTTATTCTTTTTCTTTTACTTTTTCATTCTAGTGGATAGTTTCCCAAGAGATATATCATGAAAATTTGTAAACATTTAGACCTAAAGAGATATTCAAGTTTTGATGGACCTAACTTGTCTTAATTGAGAATATTTAAAATGTTCTTCTAGAAATGTTGCTGAAACTGTTTTCTTTCTAGTCATGATTCTCTGTTACCAATGTGAAAGTCTCATGATGCCATTTCATTTCTTGGAAAATTTGACACAATTTCAAGACAGAAACAATGAGAGATAAATACATAGGTATATAGATACACACATAGATATAAAATATCTGTCCCCACCCCCTATTGAAATGCTCCAAGTGGGAGTCTTTTCTGAGTTTGCTGCTAGCATGCCTTAGCCCAACAGTTTACCTCATGCTCCCTGGTAAGGAAGACATTGTCCAGTGATGCAGAGAATGCACTGCACAGTGGTGCTGTGGCGAGGTAGGAGAAAGCATGAGTTGATGTCTAAATATTCATCTCTCAGGTGTCTTTTCAGTAATAGGTAAAGTTCTAGAATATACCTTAAATCATCTTAAATTTCCAGATATAGCAACACTAGGTGGAGAAAATGCACATTGAAAACTTCATATAAATATTTAGAATATTTTTAATAAGTTGGTAATGTTGTACATATATCTACAAAGATAATAAAGTTATCTAAATGAGTAGAGAACACATAAGACGTAGGACACTAGGCAGAGTGGCACATGTCTGTAATCCCAGCACTTGGGGAGGTAGAGGCAGGCAGACCTCTGTGAGTTTGAGGCTAGCCTGGTCAAAGCAAGCCCAGAACAGCCAAGGGCTATAAAGAGAAACCCTGTCTTGAAAAAAGGAAACAAAAACCAAAACCAAAAAACAACAACAACAAAACAAAAACAAAAAAGAAAAAACTAAGACATTTTGGATGAAATTTATTATTCTTGATGCCTTGATTTCAAGAAAAATGTGATCTACTAAGGGATATGATTATGTAAATAATGTATAAGCAGTTCATGTATGAATCATGCCATAGATATATGTAGTAAAAAGGAAAAATAAAGAATACATGATTAATCTTGGCAAGATGAGATAAGAACTGATGCAGTAAAGTAGTATGTGAGCTGACCTTAAATGACTTTTTGAATTAGGATAGATGAAAATACTATCATGTGTAGAAAAGCTGTGTGTAAAACCTCCAGAACAAGAACAGAATAAGCTAAGAGAGGAGACTGCAGTTAGTATAAGTTGTACATAATATGTAAACCTTGGATGAACCATCAAAATTTTAAGTGTTCTTATGAAGTTAAAAAGAAGGAACTAGTATTAAGAACTTGAGCATTGGGCATGGATTAAACTTTGAGTGAAACTTTTGAGTATACTGTTTCAGACAGGTAAGTGTGCTTTCATGAGAAGGGCCAGGAAATAAGTAAAGGGAATAGGTGTGAAAGCACATCAGTATTCTGCTAAAGATCATTTCTCACATAGCCTTCTCTGCATCCCCAGAGTGTTAACAGAATGATTTAGTCTTGGGATATAATAAGAGCAGATTAATTCATGTTTTAGTGCTATAGAATTGGCTGTGCAGTACATATTATGACTGGATGTTCTTGCCAGCCATTTGTCCAGGGTATCCAGCATTTCCAATTGGGGTTTCAGTGATGTTGGATAACTGAAGTTCATTCTTCATTTGTATAGTCATTACTGGATTCAGATAAAATTATTTTATTAGCCTGATGAAACTATCATTTTCTCAACAGAGTAAGATTTACTATTTTCTTCATAAGGTTATACATGGACAAACAGAGAGTCTACCAAACAGAGAGTACAGGTTGTTACTGTGGTTCTGCCCAAGGCAAACATGCTTTCTCTGAGATAACCAGCTACTCGTCCTGAGATCAATGTACATTATCCCTATCCTTCTGGATCATTAACGTTATTGTATAATAGTAGTTTACTTCCTGCATAATTGGAGAAAGATATTATCCGAGTGATGAATAAAAGGAAGAAGGGTATATATTACATAATCACTTCTGCCAAAACAAGTAGACCACAGACTTTTCCAGCCTTCTTCAGTTTATATACTGTTCAGCTGATCAAACACAAACACTGAGCTAATGGAAATATCCATGAAGTCGTGGATATTTGGCCTTTGTCTAACAGCAGATGCACTATTTCATAAAGCATTTGAGAGCAACTGACTTAAGTGTCATCATCAACCTGGAAAGATCGGTTTGAATGATTTACCTTAGTAATTATGTTAAACTAGTTATAAACTAGCTCTCCTTTTTCCTGTTTTGCTCTATACTGGCTTGTAATTTAGAAACACCAAATACCAATGTCATAATATTAGAAAAAGAATTTCTAATATTTATAATTTAGTTATTATGCTTCCAGTGTCTCTTTACTACTTTATTTAACTTAATCAACTCTAAATGTGAGTCTAATACACTCTGGAAATATTCCTACACCTGGAATTGATTGTCATCAAATTATTTCTGTGACACTGCAACTCTGAAATTAGGAGAAAAGTAAGATGTAATCCCCGGATATTTAATATAAATGAACTTTCTAACATTTAAAATTTAATACTTGCAGGGAATTCACTTGGTCAGCATGGGGAATGATACAGCAAAGACAGTGTTAATTTATTGTTAGTGAAGGCCAAGAGTCTGAGCTGGACTTTGAACTCCCAGGCAGGAAACTCTGTCTTGCTCTTTTATATACCTGGCATGTAATCCCTTGCACATAAAATGTGGCCAATACAAATTTAACAGTGATTGCATCATTGATGAAATGAATAAGCCTACAGATGAAATAAAGGCACTGTATCCTTTCCCTTTAGACTATAAGGAATACACATGCCCATTTTTTATAGCATAATTTTGCTGTTTACCCTGACAGGAGATTAAGGAATGTGTGCGTCAGGCTGCAGAGCTGTACTCTGCACTCTTTCTGAAAGAAAGGTACCTCAGATGCATCTTGGTCTCTTCCCTCTTGTGCACATGCTCATTTCAAATTAGTTTCCAGATCTCTTGTTTTCTTATATCTCTGGATACTTAGTTTACTTATGTAACATAAGATTTACATATCATTTTGAGTGGCTTTTTTCTTTTCTGTTCTGTTTCCTCTGTTTGTATTGTATCTGCTCTTTTATTTACCCCGTGCCTACTTTCCACAGAACCTCAACACCTTGCTCAACATCCTTGGGATGTTTGAAATGCTTGTCTGCAGTTTGCTGAAGGTCTGAAGAACCTTGAAAATGTAACTTCCTCAAAGGGTTTCAAATTTTGCTTACTTCTAATTGTAAAAATTAAAGGCCTACTGGAAAGGAAAAGAGACACTTCAGTGTCTGGGTGGGAACTAATGTGCCTTTCAGGGTTTTTTCATTCTCTTGAATGTTCAGTGTTGCTAAGATTTAGCCATCAATCACCTTGATATTGATTTCTCTATTGCCTCTTTATATTGGTTGTGGCTTAGCTTCCTGGAAGCTTGGAAAACTTGGAAAGCACTGGAATTTTTTCTTTTAAGGAAACTTGACAACTTAATACTGCATGAAAAACATTGTACTATTTTTCCTTTATATATTGCAACTAGCTTTATTCTAAGAAATATAAAATACTATAATAAAATGCAAAGAAAATACCTTGTTTAGGAGAACTGTCTTTTCTTATCTTTTCTTTTCTTTTCTTTTCTTTTCTTAGGATGAGTATCTTTTAATGCCATAATTTGTGTTCCTTATTAGATGTCTTAGCTAGGAAAAAGAACAGGTTTGTTTTTAGCTGACAAAGTATTTTTTTTTAATCTTTGATCCCATTTAATCTCAAAGCTCTGTGAATGTATTACCTGCCCTTATGGAAGTGAGCAAGCCAGGCTTTTAGTGACTTAATATCACACAGCAAGTGGTAGAATTGGTCTTTGTGGAAATTCTTTTGTCAACATGAAAATAGTGGCTGGTATACGTTCATTTTGAGGAGTAACATTTAAATATTCTTTTTTTTCTCCTTTCATGTGTTCGTGTATGTGTGTGTGTGTGTGTGTGCGTATGTGTGTATGTGTGTTTGATATATACTTTACCTGTGCTGGTGTGTGAAGGCCAGAGATTGACATGCAGTGCCTTTTATTTTTTGAGACAGGGTCTTTTACTGAGCTTAGAGCTCACCATCTTGGCAAGACTGACTGTTAGGATTTGCCTGCCTACATCCCCTGGCTCTGGGGTCACAGCTGGGTCCTGGTACAGCTGACTTTTGCGTGGGTGCTGAGAATCTGAACTCAGTTCCTCATGCTTACACAGCAATCACTTTACCCCATGCTACCTACCTAGCTCTGCTTTTATATTTCTTTCTTTTTTTTTTCTTTCTTTCTTTTTTTTTTTTAAGTAGGTCTTGTTTAACTATTTTGGCACTACTCAAAGATCATGTGATACCTAGTTATTTTTAAAATATTTTGCATCAAAATATTTGCTATTATTCTAGTTGCTGAGTTTTGCAAAGTAAATATTTCAATTATTTACAGCCCACCTGACCTAAGCAGAACATTCTTTATATCCAACATGGTAAAACAGAGAAAAAAGCCCTATTGATGCTGGTGTTGGGAACAACAAAAGTGGCCTCTGCACCCTCCCCCTTGTCTTCCATCACCATCTTTGTGTAGGACTCACTCACAGTCCAGGCATTCTTTCTCTCAGAATGCATGGGGCTAACAAAGGGTGCAGTGTTTTACAGCTTTCTTGACTATTCTGGCCCTCTCTCAGGGCTCCCAGTTTTGGGTGAAAAGGGGATATAGGTTTGAATCACTGGGTGCCAGCAGGATATACCTAAAGCTACCTACTGCTATTCAGTTTATTATCAAGCACCAGACATGAATATCTTTCCTATGTCTGGAAGATTCTAATATCCTCAGAATGAAGCCTCAATGAGGATGGAGATGGAATTGCACCATCCAATCTTTCTTTAGTCTTTTTTGGTTTGGGAGCAATTATCTGAGGAATTAAATGATCTAAAATTAATAGGAGACTGCTATTTGTTATTGGATAGAGAGATGAATATTAATTATTCAGTATGGTCTCTGAAAAGCAGGCTAGACTTTTATGCTGTCATTGATTTCTTAACATGTACCATATAGAAGTATTACCTAAGAATACTGAAATTGTTATACTTTTGGATCATTATTCTTTAATCCATGTGTGCCCAGTTTCCTGTTAAAGAGCACAGGTACTATATTCCATGCTGTGCAGCTCTCAAAAGAGTGGGTGAACCAGTAAGAAGATAGCCCACACACCTGTTTTCTGCTGCATATGGCTAAGTCAAATCATTTGGTATATACTTGATTCAGAGGAAGGAACCTGGCAGCTAGAAAACAAAACGCTGACTAGTCATGTTGTGGCTGTAAAGAAGGCAAATATTTTAATGTACAGCATATGATTATGATAAATGTCAAACATAAACATTTTCCATATATTTTCTTTACCGCAAAAGGAGCAGTCCTGATAGGTCACAGAGGAGGACTTTGCAGCCAGTCCTGAAGATGCCTGATAAAACAGGGCCAGAGGAAAGGGGAGGAGGTCCTCCCCAATCCATGGACTTGGAAAGGGGCAGGGAGAAGCTGAGGGAGGGAGAGTGGGATTGGGAGGGAATAAGGGAGTGGGATACAGCTGGGATACAGTTAATAAAATGTAACTAATAATAATAAACAATAATAAGATTTAAGCAAACTTACTTAACACTGCAAGAAGATAATATGATTACTTTTATTTTAAAGTTATCTTTTCAAAATGTTCACACAATAAACACACATATAAACATACAGAGAGAGAGAGGAAGAGAAAGAAAGTGGAGAGAGAGAGAGAACTGGCAATTAAACTATATAGAAATGAAATTATCCACATGTAGTGGAATAGAATCTAACATCTTTGTTACTATGATTATGTATAATATTTTATTCATTGTTTTGATCATTGGCATTCATTTGCATTTAGAGGATAGGAGAGTTATTCCTCTAGGGTTTTGATTTTCTTGAATTCTTAGGATTGAATATCGACCTTAGACATAATTATGTCTCTGGACATAATTGTTTGAAGACATAATTATGTCTGTGTCTGCCATGCCACCTGGTGGTGTAAAGTACAGTGCTGTGCTGACACCTTAATATAAAGGAATGGGTGTGATTTCTGAATTTACATTTTGGATGAAATGAAATGAGTATTCTGAGTATATGTGTATAAATATCCACAGTGCATATAAGAAGTAACATTGTTAGTGGAAGTTTTGAATTTAAAAGGTAATTAAAATGTACAAATGTAAAGATAACCTAATTAAAAAATAAAATGTAATGAAAGAAATTGAACCCTGCAAACATTAAAGTATATTATAAAGTAACAGTACATAAATTTTAGAATTAGAAGGGATGACAGATAAGTGGAACAAAGCAGTATTTAGAAAGCGACTATGATGGTGAGAGTTTGAATTATTGAGATAAAATATTCAATGAATATTATTGAGGAATCTGACTAATGGGATGATTAAAATAATGAGGGAGACAGGCATTATGGTGCACTTGGGAGATTAAGGCATGGAGATTGCTGTGGAGTTGAGGGTATTCAGAGCTACATGGCTAGTTTCAAAATAAAAGGAACGAATGTTGAAAGAAAATTGTAAAACTGTAATACATATTAAATAAACATTAAAATTATTTCTTTAAATGTTTCAAGTTAAATGGATTAAATTGTGGTACATTAGCATTTAATAGAGTGCTTGTAGATGTTAGAAAAACATTTTGAGTTTCTGTTCCTCTGAAGTAAGGTGAGGCATTTTTCTGGAACGTTTATTCAATTTGGCATTCTGTTGGAGAAGTTTACCCAAGTCATTTACATATATTTCTGTCTATTTGGTTTTCATAATAATCCTTTATTTTATGTTCTGAATTCCTTCTTGTTTATTTATGGTTTTGTTGCTCCCATTCTCTAGTCTGCTTTATCTCTAGTGAGATCTGCCTTTTTCTTTTGTGGCTTCTGGTGTCTCTGACTCAAGAAGACCCTTCTGGACCATAACAAAAGCATTCTTTTATGTCTATAGGTAAATCATCTATTTCATTCAGTTTAACATTTTTTACTCTGCTGTGATTTGTGATCTGTGGAAATGTAGAACCTTGTCATCATATTTCCCCTAGACCTATACTTTTATATAATCCTTTACTCTCAGTGAAGATCCCCAGCTCACATCTGACAGCAGCTTGTCTCCATCAGCTCTGTCCCATTTGCTAACATAATTGCTCTAGACTCTAGGCCATGTTAGTGCCTAGGAAGTAAACTGTCTTTCCTCTTCTGAAACTCCTTAGTCTTTTTGGTGTATTTTCATTTTTAAATGAGTATTTGTTTGTTGTGATCATGTGTTTATGTGGCCATGCATGCGTATGTACATGTGCAGGCACACATGCATTTATATGCATGCATGTGGAGACCAGTTGCAGACGAATCATGCCTCAACTTATTTTTTGAGACAAGATCTCTTGTTGACATGGCTAGAGAAGCAGCCAGCACATCCCGGGGTCCTTCTATATATATTTCCGAACGGTGGGATTATAGACTTGCACCACTATGCCCAGCTGTGGATCTCAACTTACGTCTTTGTGTTTGCACAGCAAGGAGTTTACCAATTGGCATCTCCCTGGGATTCCAATTTGTTTTCTGAAGTTTTAACTCTCTTTTATTAGTTTATAAATTCTCTTGGAAAATGCACTGATAACATACTAAGTTTAATTTTTCTAAAAATTGACACCATTCTAACATTAATATTTACTACTCAGATTTTTTTCCTTTCTTTTCTAATTTTCATGTTTTCTTCAAGTGTGTTTTATACATTTCAGCTTAGTGTCTCCTTATGTATTTATTAGTTTGCTACAAATGAATGAACTTTTAGCCATTTTTTAAAATTTGGTATTTTATTAGGGGGAGGAAGGAAGTTTCTAAGTACTTTTATATTTTATATTATTAAATTTTGGCAATCAGGTTTTTTGGCAAATTTTTATTCTGAAGTTAATTTTCTTAAAGAATCTTTACAGAATCATTGAACCATATCATTGGTGAGTCTTTAAATTCTGGAAGATATTTTATGTATGTATGTGTATATATATATATATGTGTGTGTGTGTGTGTGTGTGTGTGTGTGTATGCATATATAGTAACAGCTAGAGCTTCCCAACCCATTGGCGCTTAGACATATTTTTCATGAAATCCCAGTTTAAGTCTGCTGTAGGCTTATCAGCCATAACATTCCTGTAACCTCTAACTCAAATGTGTTTTCTGCGTGTCATTCTAGCCAAATCCAAAACTGTCAGTTTCTTCAGTGTCCCCATTGTGCATCTGTCAATTCAATATTCTGTGCACTTGTAAAGATTAGAAACCATGGGGAAAGGAGGATTTCATCAAGTAGAAGCCAGGTGCCCACTCATTTCCCATCTGTACTCTGGTCATTCTCCTCATCTCTTTTACCTTCAACCCAGTATGAATATCACCTTGAAGCCACATTGCCTTTCTAAGCCAAGAAAAGTATTATATTACCTACTGAAAATACTGAACACTTTTCCTGTAGGTAACTATGATGAGGACAACTTTTTCTAGTTCTTTGCCAGTGAGTAAAGTCTAAACAAATATATTCTTACTATGGTTAATAGTTGTGGTAGGAAAAAGAGGGAAAACTAGGTGTGTGGATTTTATTTTACATCATTCAGAATAAAAACTGGAGTAGTGTTTATTACAAGGAGTTCATTAAAACTTTAGGATGTTTACAGTCTTTGTAAAAGAAATGGCATTATTATTTTGCATATGAGTAAACTTTTTGCACATAATATCGATCCGAAAATTGAGTGGTAGGTGGTGAAGACAGGAGATAGGGAAAAGGTGCCATGTTTCATGCACTCTCTGTGTAGCATTTGTACTCATGTTATATATGTCTGCGTTAGAGCTGTGCATATAATTTAAATTGTGAATAGATTTGCTTCTGTTTCTTACTTAGAATCTAGAGGTGTACTTAAATTTCATATGTGAAATAAGACCTGGTAAATGTAGCAAAGTATAAATTAATAGTTTGTAATCTAAAATGAGATAGACTGTGGTTTTTTTATACAATTATAAATTAAGTTTTCTAGAAAATGCTTAATAAAGGTGTAAACCAAATAATCAAAGTGTGTTTTCTTCCCTGACTACACTCTCCTTCTTACAATGTTTTTACTCTAAATTTCATTTGAGATATAAACAGAAGTCCCCCCTTCTCTAGGAATGAAATATCACAAGACCCCTTTATATAATTATCATTAAATTTTTTAAAATGTAGATCAGATGTTCTCTTTATATATGCAAGCTGAGCTGTAGTATCAGTGTGGCATGACTCCTACCATGAGTACTCCTTGGCTATGAGTCAGTGTGTTCTATAAAGTGGTATGAAACTGTAAAACCACAGTGACATGGGTCAGCACTGATGCTGAGCAGAAAGGCAGGGTCTGCATACTTGCCTTGACAGCAGGTTCTTCTCTGCAAACACTACTACAAAACTGAGTCACACCCTTGTTTTGATGACCGCTAGTGCAGTAGACAGCAGGGTTGTCCTTAAGGGAGTTTTTGTGTCCTCAAATGCTGCTGGACCTGTTAGGTTCACACTGTAAAGAGCCTCCACATCTTTTAGAAGGATTCATTTACCTGGATGACCCATCATTAACCTAGAACTTGTGCTTACAGAGCACAACTAACAAGAGTGGTACCCATTTAAGGACTGCTTTCATTTTTGTACAAATTATCATTCCCATCAAAGGTTTGAACGGATTCACCAAGGAGTTTAGCTGTAGGGTTCAGCACATGGTCAGTCTGACTCTTCGCTCATATTCTCACATTTTTCTTTAACCACAGGGAGATCAACTATTAGAATATTCTGATCTTTGAGGTCTGACACTATCAACTATTGTTTTTTAGGTTGTTACTCAGTAATGAGAGAGAGAAGAGGAGAGAATTAAAAACATATGCCATCCTAGTTCAGTGAGCATTGTCAGAAGAAATTTCTTTCATCTCCTTTATGCCTATGAGTTTTTCATATACATATATATGTATATGTATATATGTATGTGTATATATACATATATATATGTATATGTATATATATACATATATATATATATATATATATATATATATATATATATATATATATATATATATATACACATATACATATATGTAGTCTGTACATACCTGTTTGGGGCATAGATCAGAAGGGAGTGCTATATCCCCAGAAACTATACTTATGGACAGTAGGTGTGCATTGGGAAATGAATCCAAGTCCTCTGCAAGAGTGGTGAGTGTCCTTAATGGGTGAAAAAAAAATATCTCTGGCCCCTGTAATAAACCTTTTAAAGCAGTTTGTAGTTTTTAGAGAAAAAGGCTATATAGTGTTTTGTTTGTTTGTTTTTGAGTTTTTTTGGTGTTTTTTTTTTTTCAGTTTAAGGAAGTTATCTGAAGACTTTAAAGAACATTTTTATGTCCCTGACTGAACTGTGTCAGTCTTCATAAACTCACCTTCCATGTTTCTATTACAGGATCTGCAGAGGTGGGTAAATGGTGCTCAGGAACACGGCTTTGTCCTGGTGTCTTTTGGAGCTGGTGTCAAGTATCTGTCAGAAGACATTGCTTACAAACTGGCAGGAGCCTTGGGGAGATTGCCACAAAAGGTGATATGGAGGTAAGGTTATAATATTTCAGGTTCGTTTTTGCTTTTAAATCTCAATATTTAATTTTCAAGCCCTTGTAGACAATGGCACATTGATTCATTGGCTAGAGTAGACAGTCTTGGGGTTTCATTTTGTTTCTAATGCATTGAAATCCACAATTCATAAAGGTCTCTGATTGATAAAGATAACTTTATAGAATATATGCAGAATATATGATGTGGAATGAGATAGACTGTTGGACACAGTTTTATGTTTCTTTTAGATTAAACTCCCATTTTTTCTTATTTTTAAACTTTAGTTGTAATTTCATGACTTTCTTTATATTTTTTCAAATAAGTTTGGAATAAGGTAGATAATGATGAATGAGTAAATAATTTAAATATATTAATTCAGGTACTTTGCACTGTTCCTGTACTATCTCACCTATATTAATATTTCCAGATTCTTAGTCTGAGAGACTGAGCTTCTGAAACTCAGGACCTTACCAGCTAATTAATATTGATTAAGACAAACTCTGAGGTATATTCCAGTGCCTACCGAAGGTACTGCAACAGGGAGTCAAACCTACATATTTCATATATTTGCATGTGCCACTATTTTGGAATTCTGGGACTATATTAGTGAACACAACTCCACAAAAAGGAAAAAGTGTCTATCAAGCTATTATATATACTCTTAATTGTCTAGGTTTTTAGTTTTATAATGTTGTGTAAGGCTGGGCTAGAAAATGGGTACTGACTTTATTCTGAGCAGGACTTTTCCCTTCTGACTCAGGTTCCATTGAGATCTTTCTATTGGGCTTAACTCAGAGCATACCTGTGCTTTATTAAGGACAGTTCTGTCTGTTTTACTGTGGTTGAGAGGATGAAGGCAGTGACAGCCCGGCAATGTTTGCTTTTCTTCTCTTTGGGTAGTTGTGTAGAGTTAAATTTAACAAATATTCATTTGGGTCCCCAAATGTCTTATTGTATATCTTAGAAGAATAAATGGAAAATTAAAAAAAAGAAAGAAAAGGAAACTTTGAGAAAAATTGTATCTTATCTATCTGTGGAATATGATATTATAAAAGACATTTTTACTGATACTAAATGAAATTTCACTCATAAGAATATCAGTAATTTATCATGTAGCATAACACTTGTAAGTTTATAAAATTAACCCTGTTACAAGGCATCATTTCTGAAAGACCCATTGTCTGGCGTCCATTGTAGGTTTTCTGGAACCAAACCCAAGAACCTAGGAAACAACACTAAGCTCATAGAATGGTTGCCACAGAATGACCTGCTTGGTAAGTCAGTAGCAGCACTTCCTTGACTGATAGGTCAACATGGTGTGAGTACCTGAGTGGTTTGGTGTGTCGGTGGGTTATGTTGGACTCATTCTCATCTAATACGTCAATTCTTAAAATAAGACCACTAACCCAGATTTTTTTTTGATGTAAAGTCATTTGTAAAATTCAGCCTATAGAATCTATAATTTAAACAATCATCCATTTTTAATTCTCCATAAAACACATATTAAATTGTATAGTGACAATAACTTAAGGCTATATCTGTTTAGGGTAATTGGTAAAAGCAATAAAAAAATTAAAAAAAAAAACCTGATGTTATATTTATTTATAGATGTATCTAAATCCTAGATAATTTGGGAGTTATTCACTTATCTGAAATGAAAGGAAAACTGAAAATAGGAGGAATAGTTAATTAATGTTTAATTTGATTATTTACTTTAAGTCTAAATCACAAGGTAGTTTTAATAAAGAGATATTTCTTTTAAAATTTTATTTGTTGTGATTTTTGTCTTCAACACAAAATTAAAATAATATTGATTACATTCTTATCCTTTAAGTATGCCTTAATATAAATTATTTTACCTTGTTTAATTAGTACAAACAGTAAAAATGAAAATTTTTGTTCATTAAATTTATTATTCAATCCCATGTCATCCCTTATAATGTGTATTAAAGAAATTATAACTAAGGTGTCAGTCTGAGCAGTATTGGCCACCACGTATGCATAAATAACAGCAACTATCAAATACGATGACTTACTTTAAAATCACTGGTGTTAAAATACTAGTAACAATCTTAAAATACTTTAAAATTGTTATTTAAAATTACACTTTTTAAAAAATATACTTTCTTGATGCTACAATTGTCTTCAAAGCCATATATTTATATTAGTATTACCATTATTACTTTTTAATGACAGCCTCTCATGCAACCCAAGTTGTCCTTACACTCAACCATATAGCTTTGAAGTCTTGCCTCTACATCCCAAGTGTTGGAATTATAGTTGTGTACCACCAGATAGTTAAATGAGTGTGGGCAGGTGTTCAACCACTGAGGATTGAATCCAGGACCTCACATAATTGGCAAGTAGTCTACCATTAGACGGTACCTTTAGAACAAATCTAGCAATTTCAATTTTTAGCTGTAAAATAGTGAATGACTTTAATATATAATTCCCTTTCTATGTAGCTTCTTCCACATGTAATAAATGAAACTATACAAAAATAAACACAATTCCCCAATTCTTTTATTTTTTCCTCCTCTTATCTATGTCATTGTTATTGCTACTTTAAAATCTATGTAAGGTAGGAAAAAGCAGAAAAAAATTCATAGAAGAGTTGACCATATGCTAGCTCAGTGCAACAGTGTAATGTTTTTATCTAGAAACACCTGACCTTTACATGTGGTACCAACAGCAAAGGGCAGCTGCTTAGTGGTCTGTGAGGAAGACCTCCTCAAATATATGACTTCTCCAGGTTCTTCTTGTGTCGCTGTTCTGACACAAGTTCCAAGATTAGTGCTTTCATATTACTCTGAGCATCACCTCTACAGGTACTGTGATGACTTCTGTAATCAAAGTTTATCCAGGTCAAGGAGGCACCAAACCACTGTCTTCACTCTGTAGTCCCCTCTTTTCTTCATATGCCAGCTCTAGTTGATTTTTCAATGCTGGACTTGGTAGTATAGGTTTTGTTCAAATGGGGGTTCTACTTGCTGAAAACTTTTACATCTAATCCATTAGTTAGCCTGAGATAAGGGATAGGCACTGTCTGTGCAACTCTGCAATAAACAAGTGCCCTGACAGCTCATTGCTAGAGCAGTTTGTACAGTTTCATACCTGGTGAGTAGATTTAGTAGATTTGTATTTCTGCATCCTATAATTATTTACTACCCAACAACACACACTACCTGCCTTTATTTTTCATCTCTCTAATGGAATATAAACCATTTACAAGAAGGGATACCTCATTAAAATTTTGACAAGGTAACCTTTCTACATGATACTACATTTCTTTTTTTATAATTATTTTTATTTTTATTAATAACAGTTTATTCACATTGTATCCCCCTGTACCTCCCTCTCTCCTCCCCTCCCAATCTCATCCTCCCTCACCACCCTTATCCCTCTCCCAGTCCACTGAAAAAGGAGGGCCTTCTCCCCTTCCCTCTGATCCTAGTCTGTCAGGTCTCATCAGGAGTGGCTGCATTGTCTTCTTCTGTGGCCTGGTAAGGCTGCTCCCCCCTCAGGGGGGGGGAGGTAATCAAAGAGCAGGCCAATCGGTTTCTGTCAGAGACAGAACCTGTCCCCATTAGTATGGAGGCCACTTAGACACTGAACTGCCGTAGGCTACCTCTGTACAGGGGTTCCAGGCCATCTCTATGAGTGGTTTTTGGCTGGAGTATCAGTTTCAGAAAAGACCCTTGTGTCCAGAATTTTAGAATCTGTCCCTGTCCTTGTGGAGCTCCTGTCTTCTCCAGGTCTTACTATCTCCCACTTCTTTCATATGATTCCCTGCACTCTGCTTAAAGGTTGGCCATAAGTCTCAGCATCTGCCTCGATACCCTGCAGGGTAGAGTCTTTCAGAGGCCCTCTGTGGTAGGCTCCTATCCTGTTCCCTGTTTTCTCCCTCCTCTGATGTACATCCTCTTTGCCTCTCTGAATGGGGATTGAACATCTTCGCCATAGTACTCCTTCATGATTAGCTTCCTTAGGTGTACAGATTTTAGTATGTTTATCCTATATTATATGTCTAGTATCCACTTATGAATGAGTATATACCCTGTGTGTCTTTCTGCTTCTGGGATACCTCACTCAGGATAATCTTTTCCAGATCCCACCATTTACCTGCAAATTTCATGATTTCCTTGTTTTTTATCACTGAGTAATATTCTATTGTGTAGATATACCACAATTTTTATATCCATTCCTCAACTGAGAGGCATCTGGGCTGTTTCCAGCTTCTGGCTATTACAAATAAAGCTGCTACAAACATAGTTGAACAGATGTCCTTGTTGTATAATGGAGCGTCTTTTGGATATATGCCTAGGAGTGGTAGAGGTGGATCTTGAGGAAGCGCTATTCCTAATTGTCTAAGAAAGCACCAGATTGATTTCCAAAGTGGTTGTACATTTCTTATAGTTGACACTCTCATGACTTTTTATTTACTTTTATCAATTAAAATATATGTTGCTAGTCATGTGACATTTGTACTTGAGAGAATGTTGTCGTCTATTTCATGATTAATGTTATATGTTTAAATTACCTAAAAACAGCTTTTAGTTTACACACACACACACACACACACATACATATAACATTTTAATTGGTACAAAGGATGGATTTACAACTTTAAAACTTCACTTTCTAAAATATATGCTTACTATTGTGTTGGTCTTCTAAGAAGCATCTGGATAAATCTGGAGTAACAATATATATATTTTTTTCTTTTTTATCCTTTAGGTCATTCAAACATAAGAGCCTTCTTAAGCCATGGTGGTTTGAATAGTATCTTTGAAACTATGTATCATGGTGTCCCGGTAGTGGGAATCCCACTTTTTGGAGACCATTATGACACTATGACTCGAGTACAGGCAAAAGGCATGGGCATCTTGTTAGAATGGAAAACAGTTACTGAAGGAGAGCTGTATGATGCATTGGTAAAAGTTATCAATAATCCCAGGTAAGGTTTCAACTCACATAAGCAGATAATTGTATGTGCTCACTTACCCACATTTATCTATGGACATATACTTACTTGCATATATTTATTTTCACAGTGTGTTGGCAGTTTTAGTCTTCTGTAAGTTCATCATGGAGAAATGTTACTGTTAGACCTTATGTGTGTTTTCTAAAAGTTTGAAGTTAGGTGTATCAGTCATCTAGCCATCTAGCCAAAAACCTTGAGGTTTTTGTTTGTTTGTTTTTTCTATGTTAACATTTTATTTTTTATATTAATTACAGTTTATTCACTTTGTATCCCAGCTGTAGCCCCCTCCTTCATTCCCTCCCAATCCCACCCTCCCTCATCTCCTCCCTGCCCCTCTCTAAGTCTACTGATAGGGGAGGTCCTCCTCCCCTTCCATCTGACCCTAGTTTATAAGGTCTCATCCGGACTGGCTGGATTGTCTTTCTCTGTGGCCTAGCAAGGCTGTTCCTCCCTCTGGGGCAGGAGGAAAGGTCAAAGAGCCAGCCACTGAGTTCATGGCAGAGAAAGTCCCTGTTCCCCTTACTAGGAAAACCCACTTGGATACTGAGCTGCCATGGGCTACCTCTGAGCAGGGGTTCTAGGTTGTATCCATGCACGGTCCTTGGTTGGAGAATCAGTCTCAGGAAACAATCCAGATGTTCCTCAATGGAGGAATGGATACAGAAACTGGTACATTTACACAATAGACTACTACTCAGCAATTAAAAACAAGGAAATCATGAAATTTGCAGGCAAATGATGGGATCTAGAAAAGATCATCCTGAGTGAGGTATCCCAGAAGCAGAAAGACACACATGCTGTCATTCTTACTTAAAAGTGGATATTATACATATAATTTGGGATAAACATACTAAAATCTGTACAATCCTCATTCATAAAGACAAATAGGATGGACATTGGAAGTAGGAGAAAATGGGAAACAGGACAGGAGTCTACCATAGAGGGCCTCTAAAAGATTCTACCTAGCAGTATATTGAAGCAGATGCTGAGACTCATAACCAAACCTTGGGCAGAATGCAGAAAATCATATGAAAGAAGGAATTTATTAAGACCTGGAGAGGACAGGAGCTCCACAAGGAGCCTGAGGTTTTTGCCACCAGGATTTGTCACACAGAAAAAGTAAGGTGGGAAGTCTCTCTAGTGTGTCAGATTTTGTATTTGCTATTTACCTTTGAGACTCATTTAGTCATAGTTGTCATAGCTCTGACCAAGTACTTGACCAGATGTGACATGGAGGAAAAAAAGGATTTATTTTGGCACAAGTGCTTCACAGTGTGGTTTAGGGAGCTTTCTCACATCTTGATAGGAAAGCAAAGAGTAGATTATAGTGCTGCTTTTCTGGCTTTCTTCTTTTTCCTCAACCTGAGTTTCCAGCCATAGGACAATTCTATCATATTCATATTTCCCCTCCTCAGTTCCCTTCTGGAACTGTTCTCATACATATATGCAGAAGCATGTTTCTGGGGAATTCTAAATTCACTCAAGTTGACATTGCTGATCAGCCATCATGCTTGTCGCTGCCTTGTATCAAAGTTGCTTGTCTCACTGTAGAAATGAGGCATCCGAACTTCAGAGAGCATCAGTAATTTGTCTACAGTCATATAGCTAATCAAAGAACTGAAGACAGAGCTATCTGATTCCTAAACAGAGCTCTTCATCCTGCCTGACTTCCCCAGCACTAGCTGTTGCCGAGATATATTTGCTCATGATGAATTAGAATCTTTATTTTGCCTTTTAAATTCTTGATGTGTCCTGAGTTAACCCACTTCACAAATGAGTCTCAGTGGACAGCTGGCCTGGGTGGTTTTAAACAAAGCAGTGGTTTTCATCATGTAAAGACATGGTGTATTGTTTATTGTGTGCTTCAGATAACATTAAATAGCTGAAGATAGTAGCCTAAGTTTTGTTTATACCCAGGTGATTTGGCTGGTTTGAGAGTCGTTGCTATACGAAATTCAACATGAAAAAAAAATGTTTTTCTTAAACAGCTGCCAAGCTTCCATATGGAATTTTGAAACCAATGAAGGTTGCTTATGCTACCTTTTTTAGGCTCCGAGGTGGCCCTGATCTGTGGCCCTTAAAACAGTCAATGTCTTGGTCGCAAATGTGACACTTGGAGCAGTACTCTGTGCCTCAGGCCCCACCATACTACCCCTTCTTTAATGTATGGTTTCCCTTGTTAGATCTTATGCAGTCTGAAGCATGTTCTTAGGAAAATATTTTCACATAAGCCTGCAAAACTAAAGGAAGGATTTGGAGAGTTGTAGAGCTACTAACATTTGTTCATTATATAAGAACATTTACAGAAAGTAGTTCAACAAGGTGGTTTGTGTGTTTGTTTTGATTGTGGAACTGGAGATTGAACCCAGGGGCCCGCACATGCCAGGCAAGCACTCTTCCATGAGCTGTGTTCCCCGTTCAGATTAACAGTGTTCTCTGAGGTGTGAGCCAGCATGAATTAGGGAAAGATGAGGTTATACTCATTACATTGCAATGAAATCCTAACCGCAGAGTCTTGAAGTATACATAGGTACATTTATTGTGCCATTCCCTAAAATTCATTATATAAACTGAA
Organism: Psammomys obesus; assembly: GCF_907164565.1. NCBI lineage: Eukaryota > Metazoa > Chordata > Mammalia > Rodentia > Muridae > Psammomys > Psammomys obesus. Next base: position 13,569,399 of record NW_026596095.1, on the reverse strand, counting down.
GTAATTTACCTGAAATGTATGACAAATGTTCCATTTCTTATGTAAAATCATTATTTAAAAGGCTAAATTTACCTCATTAACATTATATTCAAAATGCTTTATTTTATGCCAAGTAAAGAATCTTGCTAAAGAAAGTTTTTTGTTGGTTGGTTGGTTTGTTTTGGCTTTTTTTTAATGCTAATTTCTAAGCTTTTATTTCATTTTGTCTTATTTTATTTTTTTTAAATTTTTTTATTTAACTTTTATTAATTACACTTTATTCATTTTGTATCCCCCCATAAGCCCCACCCTCCTCCCCTGCCGGTCCCACCCTCCTCTCCTTTCTGCATGCATGCCCCTCCCCAAGTCCACTGATAGGGGTGGTCCTCTTCTTCTTCTTCTTTCTGATCTTAGTCTATCAGTTCTCATCAGAAGTGGCTGCACAGTTTTGAAGAGAACTGATAGACTAAGATCAGAAAGGAGAGGAGAACCTCCCCTATCAGTGGACTTGGGGAGGGGCATACATGCAGAAACGGGAGGGAGGGTGGAATCGGGAGGGGAGGAGGGAGGGGCTTATGGGGGGGTTACAAAATGAATAAAGTGTAATTAATAAAAAAGTTAAAAAAAAAAGAAGTGGCTGCATTGTCAGGGTTCTAGGTTATCTCTACGGATAGTCCTTGGTTGGAGTATGAGTCTCTGGGAAGACCCCTGTGTTCAAATTTTCTGGTTCTGTTGCTCTCCTTGTGGAGTTCCTGTCCGCTCCAGCTTTTACTATTTCCCACTTCTTACATAAAATTCCATTCACTCTGCCCTACAGTTGGCCATCAGGCTCAGCATCTGCTTTGACAGTCTGCACGGCAGAGGCTTTCAGAGGCCCTCTGTGGCAGGTTCCAAGGTTGTTTCCTGTTTTGATTTTCTTCTGATGTCCATCCTCTTTGCCTTTCAGGATGGGGATTGAACATTTTAGTTAGGGTCTTCTCTTTTGTTTAGTTTGTTTTTGTTTTGGCTTTTGAATCCTAGAACCTACATGCTATTGTTACAGTCCTACTTCCTTTGCTAGTGTTTGCTTTTTTTCTTAATGAAAACCAGCTACCTTCTAAAGAAAGCAATAAACAAAGGTGAACTGATTCTTATGATGCCACTTAACTAACTCATGGTCAACTTTTACAATGAGAGACTTTTTTTTTATATAAATTCGTTGAATAGATTGTGATTTAATTAGAAAAATTTATTACAATTTATTCACTGTGTATCCCGGCTGTAGTTCCCTCCTTTTCCCCCTCCCCATCCTGCCCTCCCTCCCTTTTCTCATCTCCCCTTCCCCCAGTCCACTGATATGAGAGGTCCTCCTTCACTTCCATCTGACCCTAGCCTATCAGCTCTCATCAGGACTGGCTACATTGTATTCCTCTGTGGTCTGGTTAAGCTGTCCCCAACTCAGGGGGAGGTGATCAAAGAGCTGGCCACTGAGTTCATGTCAGAGACCTTTTCCCATTACTAGGGAACCCACTTGGATACTGAGCTGCAGTGGGCTACATCTGAGTAGGGATTCCACATCATCTCCATGCATGGTCCTTGGTTGGAGTATCAATCTCAGAAAAGACCCCTATACCCAGATTTTTTTTTTGGTTCCTTTGTTCTCCTTGTGGAGCTCCTGTCTCCTCCAGGTTTTTCTATCTCCCCCTTCTTTCATAAGATTCCCTGAACTTTGCCCAAAGTTTAGGTATGAGTCTCAGTATCTGCTTCGATACCTTGCTGGGTAGAGTCTTTCAGAGGCCCTCTGTGGTAGGCTCCTGTCCTGTTCCCTGTTTGCCCCTCAGAATGAGGATTGAGCATCTTACCCAGGGTAAGATTTAATTACTTTTAATAAGAAATAATGTCTAAGATAATCTGCTTCATTTTTCTATTTAAATAAAAATCTTTTATCTATGTACATATTTTTTATAAAATAGAATAAGAAGAAATCTTTTATTTTTCCATCAGTTAGAAAGAATGATGCCGTGTAAATCAAGATGTAGGTGGGTTCACAATATTTGGGTGACAATTTTAAGTCATTTTTCAACTGGACTTATTGTAGAGGAAATAGTTATAGCAGGGTAAATGTGCCCGTAAAAACTATATCCTTTCATAGCATAGATATAGAAAAAGTTTATATTTGATTTTCTTGGCTTGCTACTCACCCCAGTCCTAATCCCTTTCCATTCATTTTCCTGATTTGTTGCCATGAACATTATAGATTAAATATTTAGGTCCATAGCTATGTCATAAAAGGAACATCATGTCAGTTAATACAGCACTGCAGACTTCTTTGAGGTGCCATCATCATATAACTCCTTTCATCACATCCCGTGCTGTCCCCACTATGGCTAGTAGTCTGCACCTTGGGTACTAACTGTTCACCAGATCTGCGGTAGTCTGCAGGTTGCAAGAATTGCAATTGCTTCTGACTTCTCTTTTACTTATTCTACTTTACTTACTCTCACATTGAATCCAGGATCTTACCAAGTCCTACCAACTCTTTCACTCTACCATTCTTTCCTATCTAGTTGAACCTTTTTTCTCACTTTTTTCTTTACATGTGGTCGTTTTCATGAGCATTTTAGCATGAATATCTTCCTCTCTCATATACTATCCATTTCTATGATCTAATGGCTATTTAGTTCTATGATTTAAGCTCTATAATTTGTTGTTCAGTAAAGCCTTGAGGACCTTGACTGGACACTCCTTGTGTTGCACACTGCTTGTAAATGAATTTACACTTGGAATGCACTTGTGCTCCCAGCTTTCTGATTCTTCACACACTTCCTTTAGCATGCCAGGTCTTCACATTTGCCTAAGTCTTTCTTCTTTGGTAAGGCACCACTTCAGAATCATATCTTCCGTGATATTTTAATTTTTTTGAAGTAGAACTTAATCCTTTTATCTAAGCAGTAAGAACTTTTATCTGGGCCATATACTTTAGGAGAACATAATCATCTGTCAGATTGTCCCACAAATGTATAGTTACGCATTTTCAAAAATTTCCTCATAATATTTTTATTATTTGGGAATTCCATGCATCGTTAAATCAAAACAAAATGTTTACATTACATATGTCACTTTACTTGTTTTTAAACTAGCCTCCTAAGGAAGGGTTTATAGCCATGTACATGCATGCCTGCATTCATATCTGTAGTGCATCATATTATTGTGTACCCCAATCTTTTATTTTTCTGTTTAAAATTACATTGTTGCACCATCATTTGTTATGGCTTTAAGTTAAGTAACTGAATGACACTACTTTTTAAAGAGCTGGTAGGAAAATGTCCATGCTTTTCTTTTTTTGTGTAGAATTTGAAAATGTCCTTTTTTTTTGAATTTTACTTTTTTCTTATCAGTTACATTTTATTAACTCTGTATCCCAGCCGTGTCCCGATCCCTCATTCCCTCCCAGTCCCTCCCTCCCTCATCTCCACTGTGCCCCTTTCCAAGTCCACTGATAGGGGGGACCTCCTCCCCATTCATCTGATCCTGTTTTATCAGGTATCTTCAGGACTGGCTGCAAAGCTCTCCTCTGTGGCCTAACAGGACTGCTCCTTTTTTTGATGAGACACTTTGGTTAACAGCATTTGGAAGCATCTGATGGGTAGGCTATATGATGTATAGGAAGGGCCGAGGTCAGAGAATATAAACCTGCCTCTCATCTCGAATCATTTCATGTTTTCCTCACCAGCTTGAAATATATGGACATACTGTAAGTATTCAAAACATTTAACCCGGTGCCTGGAGTACACTTAGGTGCTTAAAAATGAATGTCAGTCATTTTTCACATTTCTAGGTTGAGATACCCATCAGTACCAAACCTGTGTATACGTGACCATATCATCTTCGTCCCCTTTGCAGCTATCGGCAGAGGGCTCAGAAGTTATCGGAAATTCATAAGGATCAACCAGGCCATCCTGTCAATCGGACTACCTACTGGATAGACTACATTCTCCGCCATGACGGAGCCCATCACCTCCGTTCAGCTGTCCATCAGATCTCTTTCTGTCAATATTTTCTACTGGATATTGCCTTTGTGCTTTTGCTTGGTGCTGTCTTGCTCTACTTAATTTTGTCCTATGTGACAAAATTTATTTATAGAAAAATCAAAGGTCTGTGGTCTAGAAATAAGCCTAGCACAGTTAATGGACATTACCAAAATGGAATCCTCAATGGCAAATACAAAGAAAATGGTCATATTAAACATGAAAAGAAGGTAAAATGAGCCAACAGCCCAGGTGATAGGAACAAATCTGTTCGGTCATTGAATTTGTATTGCTATACTTTAGTCTAACAGCTACTAAAACTAAATGTCAGCAAACAATTCTAATACTTCCTCATCAGACCTTACTAATGAAATGCCATGGATAAAATGTCTGTAAAGAGCACAACCGTAAATGCAAAAATGTATTTTATTCAACTACTGATGCAGAAAGTCGGCACCGAACCATTTAGAAGCCTTAATTATTTAAATCAATTAAGTAATTGGTCAGACCTTAGTTTTAAATGTTATGTATGCATTACAGGTGAGGAATGGGTATCTTTTCTCTTAATAAGATGCGTGTATGTTTCCTGTATCATTGAGTTTTAGCTTGTTGAAAGTACATGTTCAGGAAGGGAGTAGAAAGATAGGACCCCAATGTTTATCTGCCAGTGTTTAACATATGCAAATTTAGAATCCTACCTTCAAAGACTGCTTCCTTCAAAACTCAATGCAAAGAAGCAAGTGAAATGAAGGGTGGCAGAATTTTTGTATTTTTGTTTATTATAGGTTTTTTATTTGCCTCTTTTGTATATGCCCCTTTCTTACCAACTTTGGATGATTGTGAAGGAAAACGTATTGAAGTAAATGAGTGAATTGGTTTTCACATTTTGCTTATGTTTTTCTACCAGTAATTTTTCTCTGGAAGAATTTTCTAATCTTTTCTGTCTTCTTTTAGTAAGTAATATGCTAAATGCATAATTAAGGCAAAGCAACAAAGCTCTTACTTTTGTTCAAAGTGCTGAAGATTATTACTCACATGACACTTGGAAGCAAAGCCATGGTGTAAATGTTTCTGTGACTATTGGATATTCCTTAATTTGAGTTTTGAATATTCAGCTGTCACCCATTCTAAAATTTTAACTTTAAAATACCAATACCACCTTTCCTTTCTTTTATTATCTGGGTCACACAATATAGTCCATAGGTGCCAACATATAATTATTTTGGGCAGAACATTTGCAGTTATCCTGCGTTGTCTACAGGGGTTTGAAGTTTGTCAGCAAATAAGATTTTACATGCTACACAAAAGTGACAGAAATTGTACCACCCATTTGTGCAACTGAGTTCTCATCCCCTCCTCACTCCATAAGCTCAACTCAGCACCTATTTTACGTCATTGTGTCTGACATGGGACAGTGACAGTATTCATTTTTGGGACAGGGAGGCAAGTTATAGCCTTCACAAAATCAGGACCTCCCTGCTGAACTACTTACTGGACGGCAACTGTAAGCTTATTCCATGTCACTGTTTACTGAGCATTTGCACTACACATGCTGAGTGTGTGCTTTATTTATTTGTGGTTGGAAATCCCACATTTGACACTTGAGAGTAGAGAAATGAAATATTTACTTCATGTCACTCACTAACATGGGAGAGTTGTAAAAATCTAGAATGCTGTAAGTCCTTGTCATACACTATGACATACAATTTTGTGACACTCCCACCAGGAGCCATTCTCATAGACTTAGAGGTAATATCAATAGTTTTTTAATGCACAATGCATACAATGTACTGCTTTCTGAATACTTGAAGAAATGGTATATATACAAACCTGTTGGTTACACCTTTTCACAATCTTATCACAATATTGCCGTTAAAAGAGGAAAAAAAAAAGATGCAGGCAATGAATGGTGGGATGGTAACAGAACATAGAGTGTATGAATGAGTTGATTTTATTTTTGGCATTTGATGAAGTTGACAGTAGGCACTAACTGGATGATTAAGCATACATTAATTTCCACTGTGATTTAAACAAAAACCTTAAAACAATAAACAAAATTGAAAATATAGAAATGTTGTTGGAATAAGATTTTTATTCATATTTTATTTCACAGTATTATATATAAGTATATTTACATTATAAACATGTTTCTAAGGCCTCCCAACTTTTGTATGTATATATGAATGTGAAAACAATGTATTAAATGTAAGAACGTATTTAATAAAAATTAAATGCAGGGATTTATCCTTTTAAGTACATCAGCATGGGTCTTTAAATTCTATCCCAGAATTAAGAATGTTAAGCACAACTCTTATGATGGTTTCTTTGTTTAATTTGTTTTGTTAATTTTTTGATATTCTCCTCTCCGTGCTCTGGACTGCCAGGAAGCCTATTAGCCAGTTTTAGCAAATAGGGTGATTTAAAATTTCCTATACTTAGGCTAAATTCTCTAATGAAGTAAAGTTTTCAAGAAGGCATTTATTTCTTTACTTCTCAGAAAGAGTCTCTGCAGCAGTAGGTGCTTCCATAAGCTGGTTTTAGCAAATGAAAATTGGGATTTTTTTTTTCTTCTAAATTGGCAACTTGTAATATCTCACTAATAGCACAAGGCAAGAATTTTGATAACACAGATGGGGAAGAACTTGTGTTTAGTTGGAAGTGATACTGTAATACTGAACTTGAAGGAAACTAAACATTTTCCTCACTAAATCCTAAATTTACTACTAAAACTGAATGACTCGACTTTAAAAGGCTTAAGAATGGAAGAACCATGAGGCTGGCATATTGCTTATAATGAGGCCGTGGGTTAATCCCCAGAACTTTTCATCCTACCATGTCTTCCCAAAGAACCATAGTTAGTTGCAAAACAACCTCAAGTAATAATTTAGCGATTTATTATATTGAAAGTGTTAAGTAATTCTCTTCTCATTCTTTCTGCTATAAGTCAACAGGTTTGTAGATGTCACATTTGAGAGTGTCCATCATTATCAATAATGAGATGAAGGAGAGAACGTTTTTTTAAAAATACACTTAATCACTTTACTTATCCCAGCCTCCTCCCTCCTCTCCTCCCCAATACCAAGCCAGCCTGACACTACAAGTAGCAGCAGGACTAAGAGCACCCTCTTCCACTGAGGCCTGACAAGGCATCCTGGCTAGGGGAAGAGAATCCAAAGGCAGGCAAAAGAGTCAGACACAGCCCCTGCTACCATTGTTAGGGGACTCACATGATAACCATACTGCACATCTGCTACATAAGTGCAGGTCTAGGTCCAGCCCATGCATGCTCTTTGGTTGATGGTTCAGTCTCCCTGTTCCCTCGGGGCTTTACTCTGTAGGTCCTATGGTATCCTTTACCCCTGCAGCCCCCTCAGTCCTTCCTCCCACTATTCTACAGAACTCACCAAGCTTGGCCTGTTGTTTGGCTGTGGGTCTTTACATCTGTTTCTATTAGCTGATTGATGGAACCTCTCAGGTTCCTGTCTGCAAGCATAGCAGAGTATCATTAACAGTGACAGGGGCTGACTGTCTCCCATGGGAATGTCTCAAGTTGGGCCAGTCATTGATTTGCCATTTCCTCAATCTCTGCTATACCTTAATCCCTACACTTCTTACAAGCAAGACAAATTTTGAATCAAAGATATAATGGGTGAGTTGCTGTTCCCCCTCCACTTGAAGTACCACCTGGCTACAGGTGTTAGCTACTTCAGGCTCCTTACTCCCCACCCCAATGCTAGGAGTCCCAGCTAGGGTAATTCCCATGACTCCCAGGAGCATCCCATGTCCAAAGGATGCCCCCTACCTATTTCCATTCTCTTTCAGGGTCCTTTCTATTCTCTTTTGAGGGAGATTTTTCCCTTAGGCCCTCCTTGGCTTTTTTGGATCTATGGATTGTAGAGTAATTATCCTGCACTTTATGGCTAATATCCACTTGTAAGTGAATACATACCATGGGTGTCTTTATGGGTCTGGCTTAACCCACACAGTATGATCTTTTTTAGTTCCATCCATTTGCCTGCAAATTGCATGATGTTTTTGTTTTTAAAAGCTGAGTAGTAGTCCATTGTGTAAATGTACCACATTTTCTTTATCTGTTCTTCAGGTGAGGGACATATAGGTTGTTTAGAGTTTCTAGCTATTGGGAATAAAGGTGCTATGAACATATTTGAGCAAGTGTCCTTATGGTATGGTGGAGCAGCTTTTGGGTGTATTCCCAGGAGTGGTATAGCTGAGTCTTGAGGTAGAACTACTCCCAGTTTTCTGAGAAGATGCCGTATTGATTTCCAAAGTGGTTGTACAAGTTTGCACTCCCACCAGCAATGGAAGAGTGTATCCCTTGCTCTAGATCCTCGCCAGCTGTGCGAGGATTTTTTTTTATCTTATTCTGATGAGTGTAAGATGGAATATCAAATCATTCTGATCTGCATTTCCTGATGAATGTTGAACATTTAACGATAAACATTTCCTTAAGTGCTTCTTGGCCATTAGAGATTCCTCTGTTGAGAATTCTCTGTTTAGCTCTGTATCCCATTTTAAAAGTTTATTTGGTTATTTATTTTAATTTTTTTTATTTATTACAATTTATTCACTTTGTATCCCAGCTGTAGCCCCCTCCCTCAACCCCTTCCAGTCCTGCCCTCCCTCCCTCTTCTCCTCCCTTGCCCCTTCCCCAGTCCACTGATAGGGGAGGTCCTCCTCCCCTTTCATCTGACCTTAGCCTATCAGCTCTAATCAGGACTGTCTGCATTGTCTTCCTCTGTGGCCTGGTAAGGTTACCCCACCCCCCAGGGTCAGGTGATCAAAGAACCAGCCACTGAGTTCATGTCAGAGACAGCCTCTGTTCCTCTTACTCGGGAACCCCTTGGAGACTGAGCTTCCATGGGCTACATCTGTGCTAAAATCTGAACACCTAAAGAAGCTAAGCAAGAAGGAGGACCCTGGGTAAAATTCTAAATCCTCATTCAGAAAGGCAAACGGGACAGACGTCAGAAGAGGGAGAATGCAGGGAACAGGACAGGAGCCTACCACAGAGGGCCTCTGACTCTACCCAGCAGGGAAACAAAGTAGATGCAGAGACTCCTAGGCAAACTGGGCAGAGTTCAGGGAATATTATGAAAGAAGGGAGAGATGGAAAGATCTGGAGGGGACTGGAGCTCCACAAGAAGAACAGAAAACATCTGGGAACAGGGGTCTCTTCTGAGACTGATACTCCAACCAAGGACCATTCATAGAGATAACCTAAAGCCTCTGTACCTCATTTTCAATAGGGTTATTTGGTTTGTTGGTATTAATTTCTTGAGTTCTTTATATATTTTGTATATTATCCCTCCGTGGGATATAGGGTTGGCAAAGATCTTTTTTCATTCTGGAGGCTGCTGTTTTGTGTTATTGACAGTGTCCTTTTTCTTGCAGAAGCTTTTCAATTTCATGAAGACCCATTTATTGATTGTTGATATTAGTGGCTGAGCTGCTGGAGTAGTGTTCAGAAAGTTGTGTCCTGTACCAATGAGTTCAAGGCTGATCCCCGCTTTCTCTTCTGTTAGATATAATGTGTCCGGTTTTACATGGAGGTTATTGATTTACTTGGCCTTGAGTTTTTTCCAGATTGATAAATATGGATCTGTTTGCATTCTACATGCAAACCTACAGGTAGACCAGCACTGTTCATGAAGATACTTTATTTTTCCATTGCATGGTTTTAGCTTCTTTGTTAAAATTCAGGTGTCTATAAGTGTGTGGGTTTGTTTCTGAATTTTCGGTTCAAACCTATTGATCAAGCTGTTTTAATGTCAATATCATGTGGTATTGCTCTGTAGTACAGCTTGAAATCAGCAATGGTGATACCTTTAGAAGTTATTCTATTGTACAGAATTGCTTTAGCTATCCTGGGTTTTTTATTTACAAACAAAAATTGCTCTTTCAAGGTCTATAAAGAATTGTGTTAGAATTTTGTTGGTATTTGCATTGAATCTGTAGACTGCTTTTGGTAAGGTGGCCATTTTTAACTATATTAACCCTGCCATTCATGAGCATGGGAGATCTTTCAGTCTTCTGATATCTTCTTCAAAGACTTGAACTTCTCGTCGTACAGGTCTTTCACTGGCTTGATTAGAGTTACACCAAGATATTTTGTATTATTTGTGGTTATTGTGAATTGTATTGTTTCCTTTTCTTTCTTAGCCCATTTATCTCTTCTATAAAGGAAGCCTAGTGTTTTAGTTTATTTTTGTTGTTGTTGTTGAGTTAATTTTGTATACAGCCACTTTGCTGAAGATGTTTATTAGCTATAAGAGTTCCCTAGCAGAAAACTGGGTCACTTATGTATACTATCATAATCATTTGTGAATAGCAATACTTTGGATTCCTTCTTTCTAATTTGTGTCCCCTTGATCTCCTTCAGTTGTCTTATTAGTCTAGACATAAATTAAAATACTATATTGAATATACAGAGAGAGTTGGGCACCCTTTTATTGTCCTTTGTTTTTAGTGGAATTGCGTTAAGTTTCTCTTAACTTAATGTTGGCTATTGGCTTGCTGTATATAGTCTTTATTGTGTCTAGCTGTGTGACTTGCATACCTGATCTTTTCAGTACTTTTAATATAAAGGGGTGCTGTATTTTGTCTTAGGCTTTCTCAGCATCTAATGAGATGATCATGTGTTTTTTTTTTCTTTCATTTTGTTTATATGGTAGATTACATTGATGGATTTTTGCATGCAGAACCATCCCTGCATCCCTGGGATGAAGCCTGCTTGATCTTGGTGGATGATACTTTTAATGTGTTCTTGGATCTGGTTTGCAAGTGTTTTATTGAGTATTTTTGCATCAATGTTGATAAGGGGGATTGGTTGGAAATTGTCTTTCCTTGTTGAGTCTTTATGTGGTTTGGGTATCAGGGTGATTGTGGCTTCATGTGGTGAGTTTGACAGTAATTCTTCTATTTTGATAATGTGGAATAGTTTGAGGAGTATTGGCATTAGCTCTTCTTTGAAAGTCTGGTAGAATTCTGTGTGAAAATCATCTGACCCAGAATGTTGTTGTTGTTGGGAGAATTTTAATAACTGCTTTTGTTTCTTTAGGGGTTATAGGTCTATTCATAGTTTACCTGATCTTTATTTAATGTTGATAAGTGCTATCTATCAAGGAAATTGTCCATTTTGCATAGATTTTCCATTTTGGTAGAGTACAGGTGTTTGAAATGAGACCTAATGATTTTTTTTTAATTTCTTTGGTGTCTGTTGTTATGCCCCTTTTTTCATTTCTGATTTTGTTAACTTGGGTACTATTTCTCTCCCTTTTAGTTACTTTGGCTAAAGGTATGTCTATCTTGTTGATTTTCTCAAAGAACCAGCTCTTCGTTTTGTTGATATTTTATATTATTCTCTTTGTTTCTAAGTTATTGATTTCAGCCCTGTGTTTGATTATTTTTTGACATCTACTCTGCTTGGGTGTGTTTGCTTCTTTTTGTTCTAGAGCTTTTAGAATTGTAAGTATGAGATCTCTCCAATTTCTTTATGAAGGTGCTTAGTGCTATGAACTTCTTAGCACTGCTTTCATTTTGTCCCATAAGTTTGGGTATGTTATGCCTCCATTTTTTTTTTTGAATTTTTGAAAGTTTTTATTTCTCTATTTTCTCTCTGACCCAGTGAACGTCAAGTAGAGAGTTGTTTAGCTTTCATGAGTTTGCTGACTTTCTGGTGTCTTCTGTTGTAGTTGAAGTCCACCTTTAATTCATGGTGGTCTGAGAAAATACAAGGCATTATTTCAATTTTCTTATATTTGTTGAGGCTATCTTTGTGTCTCAGTATTTGGTCAGTTTTGGAGAAGGTTCCATGAGGTGCTGTATTTGTATTTGGATGGAATATCTGTATATATTGTTAGATCTATTTTATTTATAATGTAGGTTAGCTTTGCTTTTGGGGCTTATATGTTCAGAATTGAGACATCATCTTGGTATTTTTTCTTTGAGTATGAAGTGTCCTTTCATAAAAGGAACTTTTATTCTCCTGTTTCAATTGTTGTCTCAGAGGCTTAGTGCCTCCTTCTGTGATCCTAGATCTAGTCCTGGAAGCTTCTAGCCTCCATACTAGGCCTAGAATATTTTCAGCCTGAGACTTACTGCTTAATAACCTCACCCTTTCTTGCTCTCTCTGAGCTCTGAGCAGCCATGCACAGCTCAGCTTTTCTTGCTCAAACTCCTCTCCCAGCTAATTTATTCAATCTGGCTTCTCTCTTGGTCCAGATTTGCTCTGCTTGGCCTCAAACTAACTCAAGCAATCTGCTCTAACCTCCTGGCTCCTTTTCATTCTCTGGTTCATTCAGTCTTCACCTGAGCCTAGCTTGTTCTCTCATTCAACTTCTCTCTGTAAGAGACTCCAGGTAAAAATGCCTCCTCTCTCTCTCTGTATTGCCCCTTAAGTAGCTTCCCTTTCCTCTCTCTTAAGAGAGTTGGACCTATCCTATTCTGTCAAGTCTCACTGTTTCTGCCACTCAATTGGAGATCACTTTCAAACTTGGGTGCTTCTTTCTACAAACTAACTTTACCTTCATTGTTTGGAATTAAAGGCATATACCACCATACCTAACCTAAGCGTTTTTTTTTGTTTGTTTGTTTTGTTTTGTTTTGTTTTGAGGAATCAAGTCCACTGATGTTGAGAGCTATTCATGACCAGTGATTGTTAATCCCTGTTATTTTGATGAGGTGGTGTTAGTATGGGTGTGTTTGTATGTGTTTCCCTTCCTTTGGTTTTTCTGTTGTGTAATTGCTTATTTCCTGTGTTTTCTTGGATGTTGTTAACATCCTTTGGGTTTGAGTTTTCCTCCTAGTATTTTCTTTAGGAATATCTTGTTTTCTCCGTCTATGGTGATCAAAAGTAAATTTTAAAAGTTCCTGAAACCATGAATAGTTTTGTTACGGACATCTTCTATTCAAATAGGAACTTTTCAGTTATGTAACATAGAATGTAGAGTATGTGCAATTTAGTGTCCAACCTATTAGAAACATGCATTCTGTATTTATGTAAAAATTCTGCTTTACTTTTTCTCAGATTTTTGTCTAAAAGTACATATAGTTTCTTGCTTTTACAGAAAATGGAAACATTTGAACTTAAAGACATTGCTAATTTGCAAGCACTATACAAATCAACAACGGTTTGTGCTGAGGTACATATGAGTGGCAACTCCCAAGTATGGCATGTTAGAAACATTCAGTTCTGCTTCGAATCTTGATTCTGTCTTCTAATCATATCAAAAGTCTGAACTTACAAATTGCAAGACAGTGAGAACCGTTTTACAGTTAAAGAACGGCTTCTGAGACAGGATTAAGCAAAACACGCAAGGGTCATAAAGCTCATAAAAACTACAAAGTTCAAAGCTCCTCAAGGTATGCAAGCAACAACAATTGCTGAGAACAAGAGACCAATCCACCAAGCTGTCTGCAGCTGTTGAGGGAATGTATATTTGTGGACCATATTAGGAGGATGCCTGTGGGTCTCCATGCTGTTGTTAGTAACCCCAGAAAACTCACTGATTGACTCAGTTTACAGCAGTGCCCTAACTGGGGTGAATGGACATTTGTTTACATCTCCCCAAGAAAAGTTACAAAATATGTATCCACAGAAGTAAAATACTTATATAGCTTTATTATTGGCTGGTACCGGTGTCAAAGCCCAAAGGGAGATGTTTGGAACTTGTGAAAGAAGTTTGGACCAAGAAGTACAGTTCATACATTCTGACATTGAGACAACTCAAGCCACCTTTATTTACACATCTATTTTTCACAGCTGAAAATATTTTATATTTGTTTTCTCATGTACATAGACATACAATATAGGATAATCATACTAAAAGCTGTATACCTGGGGAAGCTAATCAAGGAGGAGGACCCTGGGTAAGTAGATCACTCCTCACTCAGAACGGCAAACCGGACAGACACTGGAAGAGGGAGCAAACAGGTAACAAGACAGGAGCCTACCACAGAGGGCCTCTGAAAGACTCTACCCAGCAGGGTATCAAAACATATGCTGAGATTCATAGCCCAACTTTGGGCAGAGTGCAGGGAATCTTACGAAAGAAGGGGGAGATAGAAAGACCTGGAGGGAACAGGAGCTCTACAAGGAGAGCAACAGAACCAAAAAATCTGGGCACAGGGGTCTTTTCTGAGACTGATACTCCAAACAAAGGCCATTCATGGAGATAACTTAGAACCCCTGCACAGAAGTAGCCCATGGCAGCTCCGTGTCCAAGAGGTTTCCCCAATAATAGAAACAGGGACTGTCTCTGACATGAACTCATGGGCTGGCTCTTTAATCACCTCCACTTGAGGGGGAGCAGCCTTATCAGTCCACAGAGGAAGACAAAGAAGCCAGTCTGAGGAGACCTAATAGACTAGGGTCATATGAAAGGGGAGGAGGACCTCCCCTATCACTGAACTGGGGGAGGGGCAAAGGAGAAGAACAGGGAGGGTGGAATTGGGAGAGGATGGCGGAGGGCGCTACATCTGGGATATAAAGTAAATAAACTAATCAATAAAAATAAAATTTAAAAAGAAGTTCCTATTTTTAACAATAATATGCACATTGAACTTTTCCCCTTCCCTCTCCTCCTCAATCTCCACAGTAGCCCATGCACTATATCAAGAAAGAGTTAAAAGGTTCAGCAAGCAGTTAATATCTAACCCAGACCATTGTTACATAACCAAGTGACCAGGCTTGGCAGTAATTGTGGATGCAGTACAGAGAGATGATAGACCATATACCTGGAAACTCTGATTTAATTATTTCACCTAGAGTCTCTCCACATCCTACTCAGGAGACCTAATTCCTCTAATGCCCAGGGCTCTGAGCAAATTAGTAACCTTAGTCAGTTTCCCATCCTTGCTCACCTCTGAATGTTCCTATTAAGTCTTGGACCCAACAGTCCAGCAAGGCCTTCCTAACCCTTTTATAATCATTTAGCTGTTCTTTGGAACAGGTCAGTGGGCAAATTGTAGAACCAAATTCCCATTGGGAGAGAACATGGAACTTTAGCTGATGTACCCAGAACAGGCCCTCCTGTTGACTCAATTGTATCATCATATTAACAAGCTGAGAAGAGGTGATTTGTTCTTCTCAAAAGATCCTCAGACACAAGAGTGAACAAAGCCTGAGCTTTTTTTGATTCTGGTGAGAACCTCTGTCACAGACAACATGAAGGTAAAAACTACTAGATTCTGGCTATTACAAATAGAGCTGCTATAAACATGGTTGAATAAATGTCCTTGTATAGTTGAGCATATTTCAGATATATGCCTAGGAGTGGTATAGCTGAATCTTGAGATAGCACTATTCCTAATTTTCTGAGAAAGCACCAGCTTGATTTCCAAAGTGGTTGTACAAGTTTACATTCCTACCAGCAATGGAGGAGAACTGATACCCTAACCAAAGACCGTGCATGGAGAGGACCTAAAACCCCTGCTCACATGAAGCCCAGAGGCTGCTCAGTTTCCAAGTGGGTTCCCTAGTTACGGAAGCAGGGGCTGTCTCTGATATGAATTCAATAGCAGGCTCTTTGATTACCTCCCCTGAGGGCTGCATCCTTGCCAGGCTACAGAGGGAGACAATGCAGACAGTTCTGATGAGACCTGATAGGCTAAGGTCAGATAGAAGGGGAGGAAGACCTCACCTATCAGTGGATTATGGAAGGGGTGAAGGGGAAGAAGAGGAAGGGAGGGTAGGACTGGGAGAAGACAAAGCAGGGGGCAATGGCTGGGATACAAAGTGAATAAATTGTAATAAATAATAACTAAATAAATTTGCTACCTTTAGCAAAGCCAATATGCAAACACAAGGCAGTAACTAGCAAGGCTTTTCCCCAGGGAAAGCCAGCAGTTTCAGGAGTAATATCCCCACAGATCCTTGCCATGTGGGGATCCAACTCCTCCATCCTTGCCATAAGGAGAACTGTCTGCATTACATTTATATCCTGTTCCTGGAAGAGGCTTGGCCACTGGCATGTTGACATTTGATTCTTTGTGAGTTACATTTTCTGAAATCCAACTAATAAATGGTTTGCTTTTCCTTGAGTGACAAATCTGTCTCAGCACTTTCTTTTAAATTAAGAAAGGCTGAGAAGAGCTAGCAAATTTTGGAAACTTTAGAAATTCATCCTATAATACTTTTTTAAACCAAAATATTAAAGAAATAGAATTAAAGAGTTAACAAAACCAATCCACTGTCTTACTTATATTATTTCATGTCATTCCATCTTTCTGGGTTATTCTAAAATAAAAACATTTTAAACATTAGAGTGTAAACTATGTGTAGATTATAGATATAGGTAATATTTACTGTAATTTTGAATTTAAATGATGAGGCCTACTTTCCTGCTGTTTTACAGAAAATTAAGAGAAAGGAGTCATTTATTTGGATGCCTTAGCAAATTTCATGAATCTAAGGGAATGGAAATGGCAGTGTGTGCTGCTTTAGAAAGCAGTTCTGAGGTTATTCAGGGACAGGGACTATTTAGCTCAGATCTTATACTATTAATTGACAGAGCCCAATCTTCCCGTTCTGTTTGCTTCCGTTTTCCTTCTTCCAGACTTTCTGTTTTCCTCCTTAGCTCTTTACTAGTTAAACATTTCACACTCACTGGCATTCCCAAGTGTAGGGTGCACAGATTGTCTGTGTGCATCTAAAACTGATGCTTTTAAGAGAATGTGGTAAGGTAACTAAAAGATATACTGCATTGAGCAAATGCCCACCATTAAAAAAAAAAAAGTCCATTCTCCTGTCCAAACATAGTGCTCCTCTGGACACTGGGAGGAGGGTAACCAGTGTGTGAACACTTCTTCCCTCAGGGTTTCATGGGACCCTCCGAAAGTCGAAAGTGGCACTGTGCCAATTCTGTGGGGCATAGCTCTGTGATCTTTAAACAAGCAAGCAACACCACCCACAGCCTTTTCTGCCTTCCACTTGATCAGTTAAGATTCTGATAACAATAGCTTGTATTACTAAAGACTTTTCTCCAATGAGGACATCATGACATGTTAATTTTTTTTTGTACTTTTGTAAAGAATCCTGTACTACAAAATGTGTTCTATTCTGAGTACATAACTCTCACCTAGCTTCACTCATATCTCCAGCATTAGCAGAAGGTCCTGGAAGTACAGCCAGCTATTTTGAGAGCCCCAGGAAATCCTAGATAAGAGGCCGAATTCAAAACTTATGCAATCTCTATATTTCACAAGGATTAACTTGTGTGTAAAGATAAATAGAAAGATGTATGTAGGAAAGCCACGAAGAGACTGGGAAGGAAGCAGTGTTAAAGAGATTTCAGATCAAATGTCTCTCAGCACACCTAATATTTCTTTGTATTAGAGTGAAGATGGGAAATTGGGCAAATCAAGTAGACCTTTAAAGGTGAATATGGGATCCAGAGAGACTAAAGGGATTCAGCAAATGAAGGGAACAATATGAGCCCTGTTACATAGAGGGAACTTGGAGATGGTGTTCCCAACATTAGGTAATGTGATCCCTGAGAAATGCATTAACATATTCTAAGAGGGGCATGTACAGGCAGCTCATCTGCCTGTGAATGCCATAATGGACTAAAGACTGTACTTTGGCTGTCAGTGACTTCAAATTGAGAAAAACATCAATTTAATAAATTTAAAGTTTAATTTTAAAATAAATTAAGAATTTGGCTGTATGGAAGTTTCTTTATGCCAAGTATATTCTATCACTTTGCCAGCATTCAGATTCAAACTCAATTTGTCTACTATTCTTCATGTCACTGACTATAAAAGATGTGAAGAAAGAACAGGTAAGGAAAAAAATTTCAATTACAAACAGCATTTTAAACACACTGTAAAAGTCCATCTAGCTTATATTGCTTTATTTCTACAGAATGAATATTCAATTTTCCTCTTACACCATCTTTCTATATCTTACACTTTAAAGTTTCACTTGGCTTAGTCATCCCCAAGTCCTGTAAGTACAAAGGGAGACTATATAGTATTAAAACAGTTAAAAACTAGGTAGCTGGTTCTTGACTGTAAGATTGATACTTGTTCTATGCTGCCTATGAGATCTGAACATCATTTAAAAATTAATTCATGTCTCTGTTCATGTGCATGCACTTACACACACGAGTATTCCATGATGTGCATATAAGAGTCAGAGGACAAGCTGCTGATGTGGTCTCAGGGATTGAACTCAGGTTGTCAGGCTTGATAGCAGGCATGCTTAGCCAGTGAGACAGCTTGTTAGTACCCTCATTTGCATATCTCTTGAATAACTATAATAACACTTCACCATCCTCTATACCTTTCATGTACTTTCCTCTTATTTCACTAATTGTTACTGCGTGCATATACAGGGGTGTTCAGTCTGTATAATGACACATGTATGGATGTTTCCAGGAATGGCCACTTAACACTGGACAGCCAATTGGTATGCTATTTCCTGTGCAAGACCACCTCTCCTGCTTGCAGTTGTCCTCAGTTATCTACAGTTCACATTGTATTGTTGATGGCTCCTAGGCTTTTCCCCATCCACTTTTACATGTCCATTGGTGTAATCTTTGTTTGGATCATGTACAGGCACTCTGGTGTGATTTTATGGCTGCAGCTTCTCATATTATAAGGAGACACTATCTCATAAAGAATTCCTTGATCCTCTGGGTCTTACAATCTTTCTGCCCCCTCTTCTGCAACACTCCCTGAGCCTTAGGTGCAGATGTGTTCTCTAGGTGTTTCCATTGGAACTGGCCTCTACAACTCTGAATTTTATTGGTTATGATTTCCTAAAGTGGTCTCCATCTGTTGCAAAGGAGAGAGGCAACCAACAGTCCTACCAAGCAATAATGTCTATGAACCACATTAGCGACCAACATGGCACAGAAACCTGCAGGGTGCTATAGCGGCATTCATATCTTATCAGTAACCAAAAGCTCTCTCATTAGACTGAAGACCTGTTCAAAAAGAGGGAAAACATGCTTGGTACTGAACACCTAGAGAACTACTAAATACCAGTGAAGGCATGGCTATTGGAAGAGAATCTGCAACCACTAATTTACTAAGCCAGCATAATTCCCTAACAACAATTAAGCATTTCTCCTTAAACCCAGAGACAAGTGAACTCTTCACCATGACTCTCACTTTTGTTCCTGCTCTAGAGTCCCTATACCAGCCACTCTAATATAAATACTTCTGGGTGTGATCAGTATGGAATACCTCTTGTTGCTCTCATTTGGTGTCTTCTAGAAAAAAAAAAATCTTAGATTTTATTGTGTGTTAACTATCCATTGGCATTGGTTTAAGCTCCACAGAAAAACATTTGAAGATCTATGGCAATGAAAACATTTGTATATTTCCACTGATGTTTGAACATCAACCTGAATATTGCTACCCTTTGGGATAGCATTTTGCCCTCATTAAGTGGACCTTTCTACATCTCAGACATGCCAAAGTCACCTTCCATGCTGGCTTTTGCTATGCATTTCTCTTAATGGCAGTTTAAGTTGTCTTTTCATCGTAGTCTGCCTGCTCCTTTACCTCAGTAGCTACCTTTAAGATTGTGTTCTTATGCTGTTTTAGTATCAAGTCCCAGTATTTTATTGTTTTCCAGTTTCTTTATTAATACATACATTTGAATGAAATATTCTCCATTTACATTGCAATTTTCTTTTTTTTCTAAAAGAGAAAAGTTTCTACTAGCTAGTTTTTAATGTCCTTTTGACCCAAGCCTTTGACCTTCCATTCATTCTCTACCATCCATTTTTTTAATATATTTTTTTAAATTTTACCTAACAAGGGCTGTTTAAGAAGAAGGGAGTTTACAGATGCCAAAGGAAAAATGAGAGAAAGTAATTGAAAGGAGGAAATAATGTTGCATAATATTGAATGCAAGTACAACACTCAAAAAATACCACAATAATTCCTACTCATTTTGTTATCAATTTTAATCATAATTAACATGGCTTATGCTCTTAAGTTGGATGCTTTCTGTAACGTTTATTTTAAATTGTATTTCTTAACTTATAACACCACCAAATAATATTCCCTTGTTAGTATTGTTATCCATTTGGTCTCACTGCTGTAAGTACAGCCTTTATTAAAACACAAACAAACATTGTTTTCTGTGCTTCTAAAGTGCCAGGCACTGTATGTGATCTAGGGATGTGAGGATGAGGAAGCCATAGTCTTTGCCTTCACAAGAACAATTCTAGCAAATAGGCAGTTTCAATAAGCAATGGAATATTTGTTGTAGTGTGGGTATAGACAGTGAGCTATTGAAACAGAAAGAAAGTGAAGGGAGTTTCCACATGGGGATTGTTTCAGGTGAATCATGGAGAAATAATGGAATTTCACAAAGCTGAAAATGGGTGGAAGTGATCTTAGAATAGCATGCCCTACAGTCAAAGGCACTGAGTTACAGAAGAGTGTTAGACATTTGAACCTGCAGGCTGTTTGGTCTGACCAGAGAGTGTGTGATGATGCGGAAGTGACCATTCTACTAAGACAAATGCCAGTTTTCTCACGGACCTCAACATGCCTTTAGGCTTTGGTTTTTCACCATTCAGTCTTGCAATAGCTATTCAGTAACTTTCCCCAGGAGGCCCAATTTGGCGCCTATGTCCTATGCCTGAACATATGTCATACAATGTTTAAGGACTATTGGTACCAAGTTTCTTGAGTTACAGGCTAAGATTATATAAATGCCTTTTATTCAGTCTACACTGGATCAACAAAAGGATAATACTCACATTTACTTATTCTTCGTCTAGAAAAACTGAAAAATAGTATTATGTACAGCTTCTTAGCTAGAGTGATAGAAGATAAGACTTTTTTTATTTGAAAAATTGAATGAGTAAGTTTTGGTAATGTAAGGATTCAGCAAAGCAATTTGTTTAAGGTCTCAGGTAGCCTTGGCTGGCCTCAAACTGGTTAGGTAACTGAAAAGGATCTTGAACCCTCATCTCCCTACCTCTACCTCCTGAGTCCTGGGATTACAGGTGTGTGTTAAGGGACTTTTATTTACCTGCTTCAATTGTTGTTTCAGAAGCTTACTACCTTCATTTACTAGCCTAGTCCTAATCCTGGAAGCTTCTAGCCTTCATCCAATCTAAACTAGGCCTAGAATGTTTTCGACCTCTGAGACTTACTGCTTAATATGCCCACCCTTTCTTGTTCTTACTGAGCGATGGGCTGGCTGGTACAACTCAGCTGTTCTGTCTTAAACTACTCTTCCATTTGACTCACTCAATGCGGCTTCTCTCTTGGCCCCTGAATTGCTCTGCTTGGCCTCAAACTAACTCCAGCAGTCTGCTCTAATCTCCTGGCTGCTTCTCATTCTCTGGCTCATTTTGATCTTCACCTGAGTTTTCTCTCTGCAACCTCTCTCTCTATACTGTCCCAGTATACTGCCTCTGTCTCCTGGAATGCTGAGATTGAAAGCATGTGCTACCACATCTGGGTAGTTTTTTCTTTTTTTGAAGTATTTATTTATTTTATGTATATGCACACCAGAAGATGGTTGTGAGCCAACAAGTGGTTGCTGGAAATTGAACTCAGGACCTCCAGAAGAGCTGCCAATTCTCTTAACCACGGAGCTGTCTCTCCAGTGTCCCTGGAAGACTGAATTTCTCCCTTTTGTCTAAATAAAAGACTTTCCCTCAATAAACTATATATACTGATAAAAAAATAAATTCATAAAATCTAGTCCATCAGTATTTGGCAAACTTGGAGAAAGTATTCTACTATCTGTCCTGTCTTGGTGAATCCAAAGTACTGTTCCCAAATCACTTTGTATCATAACTTGCATTGCCTATCAAAAAATATTTTTTTTAGACCTAAAACATCTTCTTAAATCCTAAACAACTTCAGCTTAATTTTAAGATTATAACTGTTCAGCTTTCAACCCCATCAGAGACCTGAGAAGGATAAATACTATCTGAATAAACAGGAATTACATGGCAAGCAACTTCCAAAACTGTAGAGAAGACAGAGACTGCTGGCAACCTGGACAGTCATCCAAGATTCTGCTATAAGGTTGGAACATTATCTTCCCCCTCTGGCTCAGAATATCTGACAGACTTTTCTGTGAAGGAGGTATTATGAAGGAATTGCCTAGCTTGTCCTTGCAAAGCTCTGTAGTCAACTTTCCTGCCTCCAGTTTGTCCCATATTCTGTTTGTAGTAGAAGCAAGAGTATTTTCCTGACCAGTGGCTAGATTGCCACATATGAAGCCATCTATTAAAAGAGAATTTTTTTAATGCTCATCAACCTCTTTAATATCAAAAGGGGCTGCTGCCAGGAGCTGACATGGGTTGATGTAAAAAAATATTTTTCTCAAATAAATAAAACATCTTTAAGTACCAGTTTCTGTAGATCTGTGAGGTTTTTGAAGACCACCTATGTATCTCTCAAATATCTGAATTGCTTCTTTCTGACTATGTACTAACTTATTAAGTTAGAAAATACCTGTGATTGATTAAAATAGTACATAACAAAACCACAAGTTTGAATGACAATTAGTTGCATTTCATTTATTATTATTTTTATTTATTATTATGTATTCACTTTGTATCCCAGCTGTGGCCACCTCCCTCATTCCCTTCCAATCCACCCTCCCTCCCTCTTCTCCTCCCATTCCACTTACTCAGTCCACTTATAGGGGAGGTCCTCCTTCCCTTCCATTTGACCCTAGCCTATCAGCTCTAATCAGGACTGGGTGCATTGACCTCCTCTGTGGCCTGGTAAGTCTTACCCCCATTGCTCAGAGGGAGGTGATCAAAGAGCCAGCCACTGAGTTCATGTCAGAGACAGACCCTGTTCCCCTTACTAGGAATCCCATTTGGAAACTGAGCTGCCATGGGCTACATCTATACAGGAGCTCCACATTATCTCCATAAATGGTCCTTGATTGGAATATCAGTCTCAAAAAAGACCCCTGTGCCAAGATTTTCTGGCTCTGTTGCTCTCCTTGTGGAGCTCCTGTCCTCTCCTGGTCTTTCTATCTCCCCCTTCTTTCATATGATTTCTTCCACTGTGTAGTTTGCATTTCTTAATTATTCTAAATTATCTGTGATAGTTGCTTTCAAAAGGACTAGAATTTCATACTACATTTTAAGAATTACTTAGAGACAATAACATTTTTTTGGGAGGGGCCTGGCTCACAATACATTTTTTTTTTAATTTTTACAATTTATTCACTTTGTATCACAGCTGTAGCCCCCTCCCTCGGCTCCTCCCAATCATGCCCTCCTTCCCTCTTCTTCTCCAATGTCCCTCCCAAAGTCCACTGATAGGGGAGGTCCTCCTCCCCTTCCATCTGACCCTAGCCTATCAGGTCTCATCAGTACTAGCTGCATTGTCTTCCTCTGTGGCCTCTTAAGGCTGCTCCCCTTTCAGGGGGAGGTGATCAAAAAGCCAGTCACTGAGTTTATGCAGAGACAGCACCTGTTCCCTTTACTAGGGAACCCACTTGGAGACTGAGCTGCCATGGGTTACATCAGGGCAGGGGTTCTAGGTTATCTCTATGAATGGTCTTGGTTGGAATAACAGTCTCAGAAAAGATCCCTGGGCCCAGATATTTTGGTTCTGTTGCTCTCCTTATGGAGCTCCTGTGCGCTCCAGATCTTTCTATCTCCCCCTTCTTTTATAATATTCCCTGCAATCTGCCCAAAGTTTGACTATAAGTCTCAGCATCTGCTGTAATACTCTGCTAGAGGTAGCGTCTTTCAGAGGCCCTCTGTGGTAGGCTCCAGTACTGTTACCTGTGTGGAGAAAGGGGAACCCTCCTTCATTTCTGCTGGGAATGTACACTTGTATATCCACTATGGAAATCAACCTGGTGCTTTCTCAGATAATTAGGAATAGTGCTACCTCAAGATCCTAGGCATATATCTAAAATATGCTGAACTATAAAACAAGGACATTTTTTCAGCCATGTTTGTAGCAGCTTTATCTGTAATAGCCAGAATCTGGAAACAACCCTGATGTTCCTCAATGGAGGAATGGATGCAGAAATTGTGGTACATTTACACAATGGAATACTACTCAGCAATTAAAAACAAGGAAATCATGAAATTTGCAGGCAAAGTGGTGAGAAATAGAAAAAATCATTCTGAGTGAGTCATCCCAGAAGCAGGAAGACACACATGATATATACTCTTAAGTGTATATTAAGCATATAACATAGGATGGTCATACTAAAATCTGTACACCTAAGGAAGCTAATCAAGAAGGAAAGTGGGTATGATGCTCAATCATCATTCAGAAAGGCAAATGAGATAGACAGGGGAAGAGGTAGATACAATAGCTTAAAAAGAGTTGATACATAGTATGTAGTAACCAAAATTTATATCAATACCAAAATTTGTATCAATAAACAAAAGATCTACATTAATGTAATTAATTGTAACCTTATGTTTGTAGCAATATAAACATATAAATATAAATCATTGAATAATCTTACCCTTTTTTCTTATTGTTTCTATATCATTCTATATGTCTCTTTTGTCTAAATAAAAAGATTTTTAACTCTAATGCAGTAAAACTATTTGCAAAAACGAAGCAATTTTTGCTAAGATTTCCACAATGCCCAGCTTGTTTATATTTGGTGGTCTTAGGATTAAGTATTTTTTAGTTCCAAGTTCAATAAAATGTTCATGTTAGTCTCATATGAACTCAGCAATTTGAATGTCCTAAGCAGTTTGTAGTCCGAAGCTGATCCTTGGATGGTATTTGTTAGTTTAGTGGCCATCCTGACTAGGTAGAACATAACAGTCAACTCAAAGATGTCCACTCTTTGTTCAGAACCAGGCAGCAGAAGCAGCATAGAGCATTTTCCTGGTGGTTGGTGTTACAATCCAGGTGGATCTGTCATTGGGGACTCTCTCATCTTCTTGGAAACCTTTTTGGTTTCTGTGAGGAGTCATAGAAAACCTAAACATTTTCAATGCCATATTCCACAGATCTCAGAAAGGTTTGAGGATAATAATCTATTCAGTACATTTGAGCTACACAAACTTTGTTCTTAGTAACTTCCTTCAGACTTAAACCTGGAAAACACATATAGGAAGCTAGATGATGCTTATGTCTAGACTTAGCTAATATTCTGTATGACTGCTCCTATCACAACAGAAAGTCTGTGGTGTTCTGTTCCACAATGGACACCAAAAGGTTGTTATAAAAAAAAATTGCATACATTCAATTTTACCAGTGAAGACTCAAGAGCCAGATGCTGGGGTGAAAACCTGTGAACTCAGAGAGGCAGAGAAAACTCCCAGCTCTTGTCCCAAAGGAAAAAGCACAAAACCAAAAGCCCAAAGCTAAAAGCTTGCTGACAGCTCAGCTGACAGCCCAGAAAGAAAAGGCCTGCTAGTTCACCTGATAGCCCAGCAGGAAAAGCCAAAAGCTAACAGAAGAGTTAAAGAGCCAAAGAACTAAAGAGCGTAAAAAGCTAAAGAGCTAAAGAGCTCCTTCTTCTTCATGCTATCTTAAATACCATTCAACTCAATACCCCTCCTTTCTACTCAATACCTGTGAGTTGGTTTCTTGTTCCACCTCTTGACCTACGGCTAATTTTATTAAATCCTGCATACAAAAAGTTATTGGATTAAAGGTGTATGCTAGGGCTGAGCCAAACCATAATGCCACATTTGCAATAAACAGAAAGTTCTTGGATTAAAGGCATGTGTTAGGAGTGAACAATACCAAAGTTTTTAAAGTTTACAATCTCAGGGTTCACAATGGGATCAAATATCCTGCAAAAGCTGTGTGCCAATAATACAATTTTATATGGTGCTGGGAACCAAAAGGGGTCTTCTACATGCCAAGAAAATTCTTTACCAACTGAATTATATGCCCAAACTAAAAACTCAATTTATTAAACATTTTTCTCCACTTAACATGTTCATAATAAAACACCTTATAATACTGACTGCAACCAGGTTCAAGACAAACAGTGATATAAGGAAGGTATGATGGCTCATACCTGCAATCTCTGCACTTGGAAAACTGATGCAGGAAGATCAAGCCAAAGGCAACCTGGGCTGAAGAGAGAGACCCTGCCTCAAAACACAAAACAAAAGGCCACCAAGATGGTTTACTTGGTAAAGGCACATGCGCAAGCCTCTTTACAACTTGGCTTTAATATCTGGAACCCACATACAGGCAAAAATAAAGAACTGATTCCAGTGTGGTCCTTTAACTTCCATACACATGCCTATGGCATATGTACCTCCACACGCACGTTCACAAACACTTGTGTGTGTGTGTGTGTGTGTGTGTGTGTGTGTGTGTGTGTGTGTCCTGGAACTCTTACTCTAGACTGGCTTCAAACTCACAGATATCCACCTGCCTCCATCTCCTGAGTTCTCGGATTAAAGGTATGCACCACAATTACACACACACACATACTCTCTCTCTCTCTCTCTCCACAAAACAAAATAAAACAAACAAACAAACAAAAAACAAAAAGCAATAGTCTCCCCCTATACCCCTCCCCTAGTCCATTGATAGGGGAGGTCCTCCTCCCCTTCCCTCTGACCCTAGCCTATCAGGTCTCATGAGGACTGGCTGTATCATCTTCCTCTGTGGCCTGGCAAGGCTGCTCCCCGCAGAGGGAGGTGATCAGAAAGTCTGACACTGAGTTTAGGCCAGAGACAGCTCCTGCTCCCCTTACTAGGGAACCCACATGGAGACTGAGTCTGTGTGCTACATCTGAGCAGGGATTTTAGGTCCTCTCCAAGCATGGTATCTGTCTCTGCAGGGCCTTTTTTTTTTTTTTGTTCTGTTGGTCTCCTTTGGGAGCTCCTGTCCCCTCCAGATCTTCCTATCCCCCCTTCTTGCATAAAAATCGGTGCATTCTGCCCAAAGTTTGGCTTTGAGTCTCAGCCTCTGGTTTGACGCCTCGATGAGTAGAATATTTCAGAGGCCCTCTGTGGTGGGTTCCTGTCCTGTTCCCTGTCTTCTCTTGCTTCCGATGTCTATCACATTTGCTCTTCCGAATGAAGATTGAACATCTTCTCTAGGGTCTTCCTTGTTCTTTAGGAGTACAGATTTTAGTGTGTTTATCCTATATTATATGTCTAATAACCACTTATGAGTGCGTACATATCATATAGGGTGGGATTGGGAGGAGACAAGGGAGAGTGCCACAGACAGGACACAAAGTGAATAATTTGTAATAAATAATAAAAAAAGAAAAGAGAAATTTGATAACTACATAGACTTGACACAAACCAATTTTCGTTTTACCCTTGTTTGAAATGGTTTGAAATTCATGGCTCTCAATATGCAATGACGATAATGTTCAACGGAAATAAAAAGTAAAATGATGACAATCAACACTGTAGATAAAAGCAAAAGACAAAATAAAAGATTATAGCTTCTTGGAAGTAAATGTCAATGCTTACAGTGCTACATAATATCTTTGGGGGGAAAGATAAACTACCATAAGTAATGACTTCCTATAGGATTGGGCATATAACAGTACTTAACTATTTCAAAAACATAATTCCATACATTACCCAATCTGCATTTGTCTCTTCCTACAATTTCTGGGTTGGTTTTCACAGTCATTGCTCTATTTTTGTTAATCTCTTTCAGCAAAGCACATATCCAATCACCGAACTCATGTCCTAAGTCACAGGTGCCTTCTGAGGCTTCCCAAAAGAG
Organism: Psammomys obesus; assembly: GCF_907164565.1. NCBI lineage: Eukaryota > Metazoa > Chordata > Mammalia > Rodentia > Muridae > Psammomys > Psammomys obesus. Next base: position 13,541,752 of record NW_026596095.1, on the reverse strand, counting down.
TGGAGAAGATAGGACAAACAAACCCCAGCATTGCCGGGGAAGCCAAGTGCACTGGTGAAAGGTCAATGAGGCAAGCCTGGTCTGTGGTTGCTCAAGAAGGAGACCTCAGTAGTCTCTCAGTGAATGGAGAATACAGGCTGGGGTATAAAGCTAAGAAAATTTTAGGTTCAGGTGCCATCTAAGTAGCCCCCTTTCCATGGGTTATATTCTGTTTTCTGTAACTCATTGAGCCTGTGACATCCTTAGAGCCAACCATAACACTTTCCCCTTGGGGATGAAAGCATGCTTTTCTTTTTTCTCTCTCTCTCTTTTTTTTTTTTTCTTGATTGTGACACATTTGGGGGAGGAAATGAAAGAGGCTTTTTATACCAGAAGCTGATGATAGGATAACAGACAGAGCAGCAATGTAAACCCCCAAGTATAGATCTGATATTTATAAATTATGTTTGCTCCCATAATAAACCCCAAACTGCGTTGGCATAAGGTGATAGCAGGTTTTAGGTGTCAGATAGGCTTCAAGGCCTAGGAAGGTATGGAGCAATTCGAGGTCAAACAACTCCAGGTGAGAGAACACTTGTTTTATGCCTATGCAATGAAAAGTGGCTTAAAGGGTTGCTGTGAAGACAATGTTCATTAAAACCTTTACCTGTCCTCCAAGTGTTTCGATCACCTGTGTTTATCTAAGAGAAAAATGAAGTTTTCCTCTCCTTGCCAATTCTTTTTTCATCATCTGGGATAAAATTAAAAAAAAAAATACAAGGGGAGCCAAGATGGCGGCACCAGGAGAACACCCTGTCTGAGAAGCAGGACAACACACTCCGAGCAGCGACCAGGAGACTGAACTCTGGGCCCTAAAACAACAACGATCAATCGTGTTTCCCAGGTGAGGGGAGGCTCCCACGGCATGGGAATCGGTCGGGTCCACTCTCGGCTGCCCAGCCAGAACCCGGAAGAGAACCCAGCTAAAGCGGGCTTTGGGTCTCCAGGCTGGTGCCTCAAGCCTGCGTGTCCCGATCAGTTTCCCAGGCTGATTGGTGGGCACATGGGTGCCTGAGGCTGGGAGTCCCAGTCGCAAAAAAAAAAACCCCATGGGGAAGGAAAGTTGCCAGACTGGTCACAGATCACCCAGTCTTTCCCTGGAAGGCATCTCCGACCTCGGCAGGTACCTGCCACCATCACAATTGAGCTCCTGCCGCGCATGGATCTTGAAAGATCCCCGGAGGGTATCTTCCGTCTGAGAGAGACCCCCTCCCAAGGAACAACGAGGCCATTCGGATGCAAACAGCAAGAGGCTTTTATTTTGATACACGGGTACCCGGGGCGAAAAGTCATTCGGGAGACTTCCGCGCCCCCCAGGTAGGAAGCTGGGGTTTTTATAGGGTTTTAGAGCAGAAGCACTGGTACAGAAGCGAGAAGCATGGTTACAGGGGGCTGATTGGTACGTTTACATGAGACCACGATTTGCGTCAAAGTTTGGCAGGGGCACCAAGATTCCAGGAATTGGGTGGTCAAGGGGGTTATGATGACCCCTTGATGTGGCCCACCACCTGTTATTTTGTTTTTCTCTATCTTAACTGAAACAGTCTCACAGATATCTATGAGGGTGATTAACACAAACTGTTTTTAGTATGACTGGGGCAGCCTGACCACAGATATCCCAAGTGGGTGACACAGCTAGGATTTCTTAGTAATTTTTCAGTTTCTCATCTGGCCTTCAGAGTTTTATAAAACAGTGGTGTCTCACAAAATGGCGTTAGCTATGTTTAACTTAGGGTGAGGCTGGGGTCTTTCAATCTCAGCTGCGCACCTAGCTCAAAATCCCTACTCCCTCTTCGGAGGAGGCAGGAGGCATCCAGCAGAATCTGCCACAGACCACATTGTCTGTACCCCAACCCGAGATCGGGGCTGAGAAAACCCAATCCTTTCGGGCACTCCCCCAAACGCTGCCATAACCCTGCCGCAGAGGAGTGGAAGGATAAAGAGGCACACAGCGGCTTCACAGTGCCGGAACTCCAGTGCTGCCTGCCGCTCCTAGCAAACAAACTACAGCTCAGGATCTGGGACTGTGGTCATTCTACACATCCTGAGATTATCCTGGGTCCAGTGCAATAAGGTCTAGCAGCAAGTTCTATCACCGGCGCCCCCCCACCCGGCAGAGAAACGCCGCCAGCTCAGGGCTCAGGATCCCACTGAGAAGCCCCAACCCCTGCTGGCACTCCCCTGAGAGCACCTCCATAAGCTTGACCTAGCAGAGGAGAAGGTCAGAGGGGAAGGACAGAGAGGCAGCCTGCCAAGGACACAGCACCCTCTCTCCAGAGGCCCCTAGCAGAGAAACCCAAGCTCTGGATCTGAAGACACTCAACCCTACCTGGTACTCTCTTGGGATCAGCAAACATAGATTCTACTGCTAGGCTGCTTCTGGCAGAGAGATCTGGGCCCGGGATCTGGGATTGAGTACACTCACCCTAACTCTTTCCCGCGCCACCCAGGGACCAGTCAACATAACCCCTCATGGCAGAGGGAAAGGACAAAGAGGCAGCACACAGGAAAGGTGGACACCGAGTTCTGCAGCCACAGTGTCACAGAGCTGACTGATAGCCTACCCATGCACTTCCGCAGCAGGACCAAAACAGAGAGTAGTGAGCAAGGGGAACCTCTGTGCATTCCAACTGGTCCTGCAAGAGAGTGAGTGAGCCTTCTAGGGAGAGATTGCCCCAGACCCAGGGCCTCTCCACAGAAGCAACCAGACGAGATCCCTGGCACCCACACTCCTAGTGTGGGCATCAGAGGGATTCTTGGGATAGCGACCCCAACAGTGAAGCCTCTGCCTTGTGGGTCCACCAGGGTAATCCAGGCAGACAATCCCTGGATCTCAGTCAGAACTGCGTAATAGTGGCTTGCAGCCCACTGCAATAATCAGAGAATCCGCGCATGCACACTGCGCCCCCTAAAAGCACACGCGAATAGCGCCAGTGTCACATTCTTTACTTAGGCAAAACTGAAAACAAAGTGCACACTCCCAAAGCAGTGAACCTCTCTCATCTTCCTGAAAAAACAGTCCAGAAAACAGAAAGAGAGGATCATAGCCCAAACTACAATCTCGAGGAACAACCAGTGAGGATTATAAATAACCAGATGGCTAGAGGCAGACGTAAGAATACTCCCAACAAAAATCAGGACACAATGACCTCACCAGCAACTCCACAAAACAATGGACACTTCAATTCACTAGATATACAAGAAAACGACCTCAAAACTATGTTTCTCCAGCTACTAGAGGCCCATAGAGATGAAATGAACAAAGCCCTCAGAGAAATAACCAAAGAACTCGAGACTAACCAAGAGGAAACAAATCGTGCTCTCAGAGAAATGACCACGAAAATTGAGGCAAACAGAGAAGAAATGCACAAAGCTCTCAAAGAAATGTCCACACAAATGAAGGCAAATAAAGAAGAAATAAACAAAGCTCTCATAGAAATACAGGCAATTATACCCAAAGAAGTAGAGGCACAATTAGTGATACATAGAGAGGAAACGGACAAAAAAATAGAAGCTATCATTGAAAAGCAGGAGTCCACATTCAAACAGATGAAGGAAATGGTGCAAGACATGAAAACAGAATTAGAATCAATAAAGAAAACACAAATAGAGAAAAACCAGGAGCTGGAGAACATAGAGAAAAGATCAGGCACTACAAAGGTAAGCATCACCAACAGAATACAAGAGATGGAAGAAAGAATCTCAGGAGCCGAAGATACACTTGCGGAAATTGACACGTCTCTCAAAGAAAAAATAAAATCAGAAAAGTTCCAAACACAAAACATCCAAGAAATCAAGGACACCATGAAAAGACAAAACCTAAGAATAATAGGAGTAGAAGAAAAAGAAGACATCAGGCTCAAAGGTCCGGAAAATATTTTCAAGAAAATTATAGAAGAAAACTTTCCCAACTTAAAGAAGGAGATGGCCATAAACATACAAGAGGCCTACAGAACACCAAGTAGACTAGACCAGAAAAGAAATTCTTCACGTCACATCATAGTCAAAACACTGAACCTACAAAACAAAGAAAAAATTCTAAAAGCAGCAAGGGAAAACAGCCAAGTGACATATGAAGGTAGACCTATCAGAATCACACCAGATTTCTCAACAGAAACTATGAAAGCCAGAAGGGCCTGGACAGAAATCATAGAGTCCTTAAGGGACCACAGATTCCAACCGAGACTACTATACCCAGCAAAACTTTCAATCAACATAGACGGAGAATTCAAGATATTCCAAGACAAAACCAAATTTAAACAATATCTACATACTAACCCAGCTATACAGAAGTTACTAGAAGGGAAACTCCAAACCAAAGAAAACAACTACATCGAAGGAAACAGAGGAAATAGATAACTACACAACAACAAAAAAAAAAAAAAAAACAAAAGAAGACAAGCAATGAAACTCAGTGACACCACCAACACCACATCTAAAGTAAGTAACAATTGTTGGTCACTAGTTTCTATCAACATCAACGGACTCAACTCCCCAATTAAAAGACACAGACTAACAGAATGGTTGAGGAAACAGGATCCATCATTCTGTTGCATCCAAGAAACACACCTATGCAACAAAGATAAACACTACCTCAGAGTAAAGGGCTGGAAAACTGTCTTTCAAGCAAATGGTTCCAGAAAACAAGCGGGAGTAGCCATCCTAATATCTAATAAAATAGACTTTCAACCCAAGTTAATCAAAAAAGATAAGGAGGGCCACTATATTCTCATCAAAGGAAAAATCCACCAAGAGGACATCACAATTTTGAATATCTATGCCCCAAATACAAGAGCACCTACATTCGTAAATGAAACAATATTAAAGCTTAAATCACACATTGATCCTAAAACCCTAATAGTGGGAGACTTCAACACTCCACTCTCACCAAGGGACAGATCAACTAGACAGAAAACAAATAGGGAAATGAAAACACTTACAGAGACCCTAAATCAAATGGACCTAATAGACGTCTACCGATCTTTTCATCCAAACTCAAAAGAGTATACTTTCTTTTCAGCACCACATGGAACGTTCTCCAAAATAGACCATATAGTTGCTCATAAAGAAAGCCTCAACAGATACAAAAAGATTGAAATAATCCCTTGTATTCTATCTGACCACCATGGACTTAAGCTGGACCTCAACAACAACAGAAATAACAAACTGCCTACACGTACATGGAAACTGAACAACCTGTTACTCAACGACAGCTGGGTTAAGGAAGAAATAAAGAAAGAAATTAAAGACTTCCTAGAATTCAATGAAAATGAAGTCACAACATACCCAAATTTATGGGACACACTGAAAGCAGTGCTCAGGGGAAAATTTATAGCACTAAGTGCCTGCAAGAAGAAATTCGTAACAGCACATACAAACAACTTAATGGCCCAACTGAAAACCCTAGAAAAAAAAGAAGCAGATACACCCAAGATGAGCAGAAGGCTGGAAATAATCAAACTCAGGGCTGAAATCAATCAATTAGAAACAAATAAAACTATTCAAAGAATCAATGAAACAAAAAGCTGGTTCTTTGAGAAAATCAACAAGATAGACAAACCCTTAGCCAAACTAACTAAAAAGCAGAGAGAATCTATCCAAATCAACAAAATCAGAGATGAAAAGGGTGACATAACTACAGACACAGAGGAAATTCAAACAATCATTAGGTCATACTACAAAAGCCTATATGCTACAAAATTTGAAAATCTAAATGAAATGGACAATTTTCTTGATAGATTCCATCTTCCAACATTAAGTCAAGATCAGGTAGAAAGACTGAACAGCCCTATATCCCCCAAGGAAATTGAAGCAGTCATTCACAGTCTCCCCTCCAAAAAAAGCCCTGGGCCAGATGGTTTCAGCGCGGAATTCTACAAGACCTTCAAAGAAGTGCTCACACCAATTCTCCTCAAACTATTCCACAAAATAGAAACAGAAGGTACATTACCAAACTCATTCTATGAAGCAATAGTCACCCTGATACCTAAACCACACAAAGACCCAACAAAAAAAGAGAACTTCAAACCTATCTCTCTTATAAACATTGACGCAAAAATACTCAATAAAATACTTGCAAACCGAATTCAAGAACACATCAAAGATATCATCCACCATGACCAAGTAGGCTTCATCCCAGGCATGCAAGGGTGGTTCAACATACGGAAATCCATCAATGTAATCCACCACATAAACAAACTGAAGGAGAAAAACCACATGATCATCTCCTTAGATGCTGAAAAAGCATTTGACAAAGTCCAACACCCATTCATGTTTAAAGTCTTGGAGAGATCAGGAATACAAGGCACATATCTAAACATAGTAAAGGCAATATACAGCAAGCCTATAGCCAACATCAAACTCAATGGAGAGAAACTTAAATCAATCCCACTGAAATCAGGGACAAGACAAGGCTGCCCACTCTCTCCCTACCTCTTCAACATAGTACTTGAAGTCTAGCCAGAGCAATAAGACAACTAAAGGAGATCAAGGGGATACAAATCAGAAAGGAAGAGGTCAAAGTGTCACTATTCACAGATGATATGATAGTATATATGAGCGACCCCAAAAATTTAACCAGAGAACTCCTCCAGTTGATAAACACCTTCAGCAAAGTGGCAGGATACAAAATCAACTCAAAAAAATCAGAAGCCCTCCTGTATACCAAAGACAAAAGGGCCGAGAAAGAAATTAGGGAAACAACACCCTTCACAATAGCCACTAACCACATAAAGTACCTTGGGGTGACACTAACCAAGCAAGTGAAAGACCTGTTTGAGAAAAACTTCAAGTCTCTGAAGAAAGAAATCGAAGAAGATCTCAGAAGATGGAAAGATCTCCCATGCTCATGGATTGGTAGGATTAACATTGTGAAAATGGCCGTTCTGCCAAGAGCAATCTACAGATTCAATGCAATTCCCATCAAAATACCAACTCAATTCTTTACAGACCTTGAAAAAAAGATTCTCAGCTTTTTCTTTAACGTTTCCATATTTGAAGGCTTATTATTTTTTATGGGTTAATACTGACATGATGCAAATGAGTTTATAAATAGTGCAGGATTCACCAGGAAGTTATAAGTAGCCAATTTTTCCTCTAACCCTTAATGGACTCTGATTTTTACGTTTCTACAACTTGAACACGAAATACTTTAATTAATGTTCTTGTTGCTTTCACTTTATAGGATAAACTGTAAAAAAGCTAGGAGAACTGCAGAATTTCTTTCACAAGTGCTCCCCCTATTTCTGGATTATAGTTCATTCCAGATATAGTCAAGTTGACAACCAAGAATAGCCATCACACTAATTACTGCACAGCACCCAGTATTACTAGAGAACCCACCATGCTGACCAGCCTTTCATCACACTTAAGAGCTTCTAGGTACCTTTCTGCTTCCTGGTATCACATTCAGGATGATCTTTTCTAGTTCCATCCACTTGGTCGCAAATTTCATGATTTCCTTGTTTTGAATTGCTGAATAGTATTCCATTGTGTAAATGCACCACCATTTCTGTATCCATTCCTCAGTTGAAGGACATCTAGGTTGTTTCCAGATTCTGGCTGTTATGAATAAAGCTTCTATGAATATAGTTGAGCAATTGTCCTTGTTTTATGGTTGAGCATCTCTTAGATATTGCATGGTATAACTCACTTTTAAGTGGCTATTTGCCATATAATATAGGATAAACATACTAAAATCTACAGTCCTAAAGAAGCTAAACAAGGGGAAGATGCTTAATCCTCATTCAGAAGGGCAAACAGGACAGACATCAGAAGTAGGAGAAGGCAGGGAACAGGGAAAGAGCCTTCCACAGAGAGCTTCTGAAAGACTCTACCAAGCAGGGGCTCAAAGCAGATGCTGAGACTCAAAGCCAAACTTTGGGCAATATGCAGTGAATCTTATAGAAGGGAGAGATAGAAAGACCTGGAAGGGACAGGAGCTCCACAAGAAGAGCAACAGAGCCAAAAATATCTGGGCATAGGGTGGCCTGCAGAGGCTGATGAATCAACAAAGGACTGTACATGACAAGGACCTAGACCCCCTCTCATATATAGCCCATGGGCAACTCAGTTGCTGTCGGGGTTCCCTAGTATGGGGAATAGGGACAGTCACTGGCATAAACTTGGTTGCCTGCTCTTTGATCATGTCCCCATGGCGAGGTGGCCTTAAAAGGCCACAGAGGAAGAAGATGCAGACAGTCCTAATGAGACCAGATAGGCTAGCATCAGGTCAGGTAGTAGGGAAGGAGGGCTTCCCCAAATACTGGACTACGGGAAGGATATATAGGGGGGGAAGAGGGAGGGAGGATGAGACTGAGAGATGAGGGAGAGGGCTACAGCTTGGATACAAAGTGAATAAGTTGTAATTAATAATAATAATGATAATAACAATATTAATAATAGAGGAAAAAGAACTTCTACCTTGAATGGGCTCTCAATGCAACTTACCCCTTCAGCCTTCTTCGTAGGGTTGCTATTTCTCCATTCTTTTCATTAGTTTTCCTACAATTGCTCCTTTACTTTGAATTCAGGTGATGGCTATAACTTTCTTTTTTTTTTTTTTTTTTTTCTTTTTAAGAAGACAGAATCTAGGGGACTGGGATGGGATGATGGCTCACCTGGCAGTGTCCTTTGTATGCTTTTGGGGGCAAGCATCAGTGCATATCTGTAACCAAATCAGTGCTGAGGCAGGGTCAGGGACTAGCAATTCCCAGGGCTCACTAACCAGCCAGTCTACATGAATTGGGGAGCTCCACTTCAATGAGAGACAATGGCTCAAAAAATTAAGGAGGAGAAGAACTGAAGAGGATAGTAGACACTGATTTCTGGTCTCCATCTACATAAACATAGCATAACCACCTGTCCCCACATGTACAGGTATGCCTGTGAGGAGACAGACCGACAGACACACACACACGAATGAAATGATCTCGAAATTCCTTAGATTCTCACTATTGAATCTGCACATCTTTTCAGGCTTAACTGGCTACCTTCCATGCGTGTGGTGTCTCCACACTCTACCAAGTCCGTTTTTCTACTTCCTGACCTACATACACTGCTGTGCTCTAGGACTCAGTCTTCAGTCCTTTTATTCCATCTTTTCCCTCTTTGTTCCCACAGTTTGCTGTTTGTTTCATTCATTTTTTTTTACATTGACCTCCCAAATTTATACCGCCTTTTCTGTCCTTTGATGCTCACCTTAGCTTACTATTTGGCACCTCTGCATGGATCTTGTATGTAGGGCTCTAGTGTTAATTGTCCCTGGAGCTTCATGCTCTCCTGCTGCATCTTCTTCACTTCAGATGCAAATACAGCTCCCGCTGAGGCCGTGGAGTCAATGCAGTTGGCCTTAACGGAAATCACGAAGTGTCCTCCATTCCATAGGAAGGTGTAGGCAGTCAAGGCCCCAATCCGGGTTTGGTCTGGCTGGGCTGCATCAGCGAAGATCACATCCACCATCGCGATAAGCGTGCGGTACTTGTGTGGGTGCCAAGCATCGTCAATTACAGGGATGGTGTTCCTCTTCTTGACCAAGCTGATGAGGTCACGGCCAGAGCGGTGGGAGAACTCAACTGCACAGAACGGACCCTTCCGGCCGACAACATCAGACAAGTGGGAGACTGTGGTGCCCGAGGCTGCACCAAGGTAGAGCACCTTGGCGCCCCGCCTTGATGTGGATCTGGTCTATGCTGCCTAGGATTGCTGCTGCCAGCTTGGAGCGGAAGGGTTTCCAGGCTCGGAACTCAATCTTGACATCTCTCTCTGAAATAGACTTTCTTCTCTCCATACACGGGTCCTCCAGGGACCAGATTCTTAGTGAGAAGAGCATCCTCCTTTCTGCGATAGATAAAGACGCCTTCATGCCAGTGTGGTTCCACCATCACATTCTTCCCTGACTGGTTTCCTCGTTTGCCTCCCAGGCCAGCACCTTGACCCCCGTTGTCCCCAGACTGGAAGCCTCCAACTTGGCCTCAGCCTCCTCCTCTGCCTCCTCCGCCTAGGCCTCCTTCTCTACTGCCTCTGTCACCAAAGCCTCCTCTGCCACCAAAGCCGCCACACGGGTGCTGAAGCCTGGTTTCATTACTGTGTTCTAGTCGCGTGGCTCCAGCAATCTGAGGCGTCCCCCAACTCCACAAGTAGAAAGGAACACATCTAATTATTTTCTTCATCATATACATTTCAATGCTATTAATTTTCAGCATAGCTTCTAGGCTTCAAAGCAGACAGACAATACCATAAGAAATAATAATAACACAATATAGAAAGATAATACAATTTTCCCTCTCCCTCAGTGATGATGAAATGACATAATGGTTTTTCCCATATTATAATTTCTTAAATTTATTTTTATTTTTTACAATTTATTCACTATGTATCCCAGCTGTAGCCCTCTCCTTCATTCCCTCCCAATCCTGCCTTCCCTCCCTCTTCTCCTAACATACCCCTTCCCTAGTCCACTGATAGGGAGGTCTTCTTCCTCTTCCCTCTGATCCTAGCCTATCAGGTCTGATCAGGATTGGCTGCATTGTCTTTCTCTGTGGCCTGATAAGGCTGCTCTCCACTCAGGGGAAGGTGATCAAAGAGCCAGCCACTGAGTTCATGTCAGAGACAGTCCCTGTTCCCCTTACTAGGGAACCCATTTTGTGACTGAGCTTAAGCTTAGTCAACCTTTTAAGTTTAAAATCAACAAAGAGAATTTGTAAGTTACCCAACAGCTTTTATATGTTGTAAATGGTACTGTCACACACCCAGTTAGTTAAACACTTTGCCTGATATATTTTTCTTGCTCTTCCCATCCAATCAGCCGATTATTGTTGACTCTACCAACTGGACATTTTCCTAAACTTCTTTACCTCTCTCTGGTCTCCATCATGATGAGCTCTTTCCTGGTCCAGTTTACAAAGTTTCTAAAGACATTCCACCTTCAGTACATGGCTTTCTAATATTGAGACTGTACTTGTCAACAGAGAGATCTTCCTAGATCATGTAACTTATGGCCCTGTTTCCTGCCAATACCGTCTGACTTTCCATACAGCTGTCTCTTGCTGCCTATTAACTTGCTTGACTTGATATACAACCATTTTTTTTTTTGGTTCAGTAATTTTCAGCCCCAGTATACACACACACACACACACACACACACACACACACACACACACACACATACATATTATAAGTTTGTTCTTTGGCAATCTCACACATATAAAGACTGTGTCTGTTTTTATTTTTTTTCCTATCCCCATTCTCCTTTTGCTCTCTTCCACCTTATTAACTCCTCTCCTTCCTGCCTTTCCTTTGCCCAGATTCATGACTTTTAGTTTAATTTAGTGACCTTTGTAGTTTACCTAGGGCCAACTGTGTGGCCATTGGGTTGGGGATTATCCACTGGAGTCTGCTGGAGTCATCAGTGGGTCCAAGATTGAAAGCAATGTCTCAGTCCTTTCCCTGAACCTATCAGTAATGAATAGTTCATCAGTAATGGGCAGGGCCTTAGTATCTCCCCAACCTATGTCTAGCTAGCTGGTCATGGGTTAAACCTAGTGCCGTTCTTAGCTTTGGCCAGAAAATCCTCTCTGGTGAACTGCAGTGGCTATACAAGTTTCTGAGATGATTAAATACTCATCTTCAAACAAAACTCTTACACTTTCCTTTGCAAATGTGACTTGTAGAAAGAAAATATTGTGTGCTGGGCAGCCTTTTCTGACTGTGATAAGCTGGAGTCATCTGGGAAGAGGAAATTTCAATAGAGAAAATGCCTCCAACAAATTTCCCTGTAGGTAGCTTGTGAGACTCTGAGTAATAATTGACACGAAAGGGCTCTCCTTATTGTCAGTGGTGTCGCCTTTGGGCAGATATCCCTGGGTTGTACACAAAAGCAAACTGAGCAAGCCATAGGGTATATGCCAGTAAACAGCATACTTTCATGAACTCTGCTTCAGTTCCTGCCTCTAGGTCTCTGCCTTGAGTTGCTGCCCCAAATTCCCTTCATGATGGTTTCTAATCTGCAAGACAAAATGACCCTTTTCCTTCCCAAGTTGTTTTTGGTTATTGTCTTTTTCACAGAAAAGTAGGTACACTGCCAATGTAATACAGACATTAATATTATATGTGGCTTCTGATTTTACCAGACTGAGGGTTAGCTTAGTCGTGCACCATTTATACATTTATTAACATCTTCCACAAACACGTACAAAGCATACTATGTGTCACTGACTGCATCCGAAAATGCATAATGGGTTAAAAATGCCGTGATATTTCTCTTTGATTAATGGCACTAAAGAAAATATAAGTATAGCCAAGATCATCATACCAGAAACATCATAATTTCAAGTAAACATTATATATGGCAATCCAGAAGCATACCACTTCTTTTTTAAATTCTACTTGGAAGGGTTGAGTTGGTGATTGACTATATGATTTTGGGTTTTCTACCCACCTATTCAGTCACAGAAAATATACCATCCAAAAGCAAAACATTACCGGTAAGTTGGGAAATCTATATAAAACATAATTCTGGTCCTAGAGATTAAAGTATAATCAGTGACTGTTTAAAGAAGACCAAACATTCCCAGAGAAGAGAAAACACCTTGAAGACAGATGCATAGCACACTACAGAAAAATATTTAATAACCGAACTATGAGACAGTACATTATGAAGATTAGTATCTACACTGAAGAGAACATATTCATTATTTTAATTTTATCCTTAGCTTCCCTTCTTTGATCTTCTTCAGTTGAAAGTCTGTCAGTTCAGGTGAACTTCCTTTAACCATACTAATCCAAGAGAGAGACTCCTGGCATTTTTTCAAATTATTCATGCATGCTGCCTGGAATTTCCTCTTAAAAGGAATTCTCCCATACAACAGTATGCTGCAAATTGTTCTGCTATTACTTTTTGTGGAAATAAATATAATTAAACTTTATGACTTAATAATTTAGATCAGTTAAATATAAAGTTAAGCTTCTGCTTCTTGCAACTCTTAGTGGTGCTCATTATGGTGTGAGCAGGACCAACTGTAGTGTTCTAATTATCTACATCAGTGAAGTGCTTTAGGGTGAAAGACAGATGTGTGTGTGTGTGTGTGTGTGTGTGTGCTATAGGAATATATTCAGTATGAAATAACTCTGAAGATTGTACCATTTGTTAGCTGTGTCTCAAGAATTCCAAAGTGAAAATGACTTCTCTCTAGTGTGCATTTGAGGTATTTTGTATTTAAAGACCGGTACCCATAAAAACATACTAGTGAGACACTGGAGAGTCAGTCATCATTAAGAATATTTTACTAAGGTTGCCGCTCATTAATTAACTTATTTACTTTACATCCTGATCAGAGCTTGCTCTCCCTCATCTCTTCCCAGCCCTCCCTCTGACCTCCCCTCTACCTATGCCCCCCATCCTTTCTCCTCAGAAAAGGGGACACCTACCATGGATATCAGCCCTTGACATAACAAGTTGTAGTAGGCCTGGGTCTGTCTTCTCTTGAGGCTTGACAAGGCCATCCAGCTAGGGGAAAGGGATGTAAAGGCCAGGCAACAGAGTCAGAGACAGCCCCTGCTCCTGCTGTTAGGGGGCCCACATGAGGACCAAGCCGCACACCTGTTACATATATGTAGGGAGCCTAGGTCCATCCCATGCATGCTCTCTGGTTGATGGTTCAGTCTCTGAGACCCTATGAGCCCGGGTTAGTTGATTCTGTAGGTATTTTGTGGTGTCCTTGACCTCTATGGCTCCTTCAATCCTTCCTCCCTCTCTTTGACAAGATACTGTGAGGTCTGCCTAATGTTTTGCTATGGGTCTCTATATCTGTTTTCATCAGCTGCTGGATGAAAGCCACTCAGATGACAGTTATGCCCTCCTGTCTGCAAGTACAGCAGGATATTATTTATAGTGTCAGGAATGGATTCTCTCTCTTTCTCTCTTTCTCTCTCTCGACATGGGACTTAAGTTGGGCCAATCATTGGCTGGACATTTCCTCACTTCATGCTCCTTCTTTATCCCTGTACCCCTTACAGGCAGGAAAACTTTTGGGTTGAAGGTTTTTTTGTCTGTTTGTTTTGTTTTATTTTTTGGCCTTGGTTAGTATCCCCATTCCTTCTTCATTTGAAATCTTGTCTGGTTACAAGAGGTGACTTTTTCATGTTCCATATCCCCTATTGCTAGGAGTCTTGGGAGTTTCCATTGTTCTAGATTTCTAGTTTGTCCCAGAGATACACGAGATATGCGCCCCCCCCCCAAATGATTGCAGTTCTTTCTCCCAGATTGTTGCTTCTTGATCATAGCAGTTTTATTTGTAATAGCCAGAAACTAGAAACTACCCAGATGTCTCTCAACCCAAGAATGAGTATATACTCAATGGAATACTACTCAGCTATTAGAAACATGGAAATCATGCAATTTGCAGGCAAAAAGATGGAACTAGAAAAGATCATCCTTAGTGTGGTAAGTCAGACCTAGAAAGACACACATGGATGTGCAGGAATAAAGAAGGAGAAAAGAAAGAGGGAATTGCCAACCAATCACTGCCCCAACCTGTGACCAACCCCATAGGAGAAAGCCAACACCAACACCTGACATCAATGAAGACCAACGGTATCAACTAACTTAGGTCCATAGGGGCTTAAAGAAACTGAAGCACCTACCAAAGCACATGTAGAGAATGGACCTAAGTTCATGACACATATGTAACTGATGTGCAGCTTAGTCTTCATGTAGGTCCCCTAGCAACAAGGGGATTGTGGGACATATCTGACAAGGACTCAGTTGTCTGATTTCAGATCACTTTCTCTTAGCTGGGCTGCCTTGCCTGGCCTCAATAGAATATATATATATATATATATATATATATATATATATATATATATATATATATATATATATATATATAATAGTCAT